>NC_046333.1:58409640-58724886 GCF_000738735.6 Corvus cornix cornix
CACTAGCTGAGAGCTGCTCTACTTCCTGAATATTAATTTTATTCCAAGAGGTGGCTCATGAGAACCTTTACAACTGAACCAGCTGAATGCCTTTTAGTAATTCATTAAGACCTCTGATTCTAGGGCTGTAGGAGAAAAAATCACCTTAGTTTCTGATGTAACAAATGCCCAGAATGGCTTGCAGACTGTTCCTGTATTCATCCTCTTTGAACGAAACACAGAATTGCTAGCCTCAACACGGAGAGCAATCACTGAGAGGCCACCCTGGTGCCATAATAGAGGACATGGACTCCTTAAGGAGGTTCTTCACATATTTTGGTGGCCACTACCAGGATGCTGATCTGTGTACAGAGAAGGGATAAACCCCTCTGCAGTTTTGTAGTGCAGCTCTCTATTTCTGGGCAGAAGGGGGAAGAATGCTGTATTTCCCCTACTCAGCTTCAAATGCTCACTTGAAAGGCAAGCTGCATCATGTACTTGTGATTCCCCTTCCTTTAAGTAAGTCTCCTGCTTGTAATTCCCAAAATGGTGCTTTTCATCAGATGTCACTCAGGACTAAGCAAGAGCATTTTGGATGACAGTCATCTGAACATTCAGCAGTGAGTACAGAACACACAGAAGAGGTGCTGGGGCTGGATTTGTTGTTTTTATAATACATCCAAGATCCTGACGATTTCTTCTGTGTTCCTTAGATTATCCATCTGTGCAAACCCTCTACACATAAGAATGGCTTTTCTGAGTATTTATTTCCTCCCTACTACTGATTTTTCCTATGTAAGACCACTGTCTTAGGTAAATAATAAACCCATCTGAATACAGTGAAAGGTTTAGAAGAATACATGGTTGAGAGGATTTCTAGATTGAGGTGAGTACTACTGCCAGATGTCCACTGTATTTGCAACCAAACGGAATTTGTGGGCAACAGGGAAAAGGAATTGCTGATGTAATTATCAGTTTTCCAAGTATCGTTTCAAGTCTGTAGATGATAGCAATAATCTGTTATTTCATAAAGAAAGTCACACAAATGATTTTGATTTACGGTACTAAAAGGACCAAAATCTGTGTACACAGATTTGCATATGTGGCATCCATAACTGTTGCAGCAGAACACCTTGATGTAGCCACTCATTTGCCCCTCTTAGGGAACCATTTTCAGGAAAAATAGAATGGAATTGTCCACAGTTATGTGTGAAGTTTCTGGAAAAACTAGGAAACGTAGATTTCTTTTTCTCTACTAATATGGCCACTAACCCTTCAGATTGTCTATCCATGCACTTTCAGGGAAGATGTCATACTAATAGCCCTGAAGGTGAAAAATAGTCCTTAGGGTCACAAAATGTTTTTATCTTGTCTCTAAAATGCCATTTGGTAAAAAATTCTGTAACCTTGAACCTTGTAATTTTTCTTTTTCTGCAAGATTTGGATGGTGAGAATATGCACCAACTATTCAAATACACAACAATGTCAATAACAAAGTAAAACTTTAACAGAGATATAAAGTACTGATTAAAAAAAAAAAGGAAGGACCTGGGTGACGAATACATCATGTTTCACATACTCTTCTTACCATCTCTAAGCCCTTTAAATTCACACACAAGCAGAATGCAGACGTATGAAATTTGTAGCAAAGTTCACTATCTTCGGTGTCTATGTCTGTAGCTGCCTCCTCGAGCACAAGCTATTACCGATTCCCTCACTAGGGGGAACTTGTGTCCAGCATGCCTTATCCACATGATGCCGCATGCCAAAGGACGCAGTCCTCCTGCTGCCTCCCGAAAAGCCTTTTGCTCGGTAATACTCTGCATAACGCAGCGATCAAGAAGCTCAGAGAGGCTGCAGGCTTATCGCTGCGAGCAGAGCTGTGCTGCCGTCCTGCCAAACGAGCAGCAGCTCAGATTGCTCATATTTTAGCAACAACAGGAATCCTTTCTTTGCAGTGGAAGCAAGTGAGTCTACTGCACAAGCCTCAGTCAGGTTCCACACTTACCTGCTGCTCACTTAGCTCACCCGTTCTTGCTAACCACTGGACATACTCCAGGCAATGTGCTGGGCTGTATAAACTAAGGAAAAATGTAATTCCCTCTCTCTGTTATGGATAGTTAAGAATTTCAAATGCATGGGAGATATATCCAATATTGGTCATCTTTAAACAAAAGTGATGCAGTTTTTGTTGACCATACCCTACAAATTGGTGTATTATGACAGAAAATAGTTACTTTTTAAATGGCACTGTCCCAAGTTCCTTCATCAGGATGACACCAATGTGGGTTCCTGTGAACCATGAGTACACTATCTCACTGTCGGCTCTTTTTAAATACTTTCATTGTCCGAAACTTTGGTGCTAAATTTGCCTCTTAAACTTTCACCATCTCTTACCAATAGTCCACTAATAAAACAGAGCATCCTCCCACACTGTGGGATGAAGAAAGCAAAGAACTCCATCCTTCAAAACAGCAGCAACAGAACAGTTTTGACTGGAAACAGCTGAAACACAAAGTCCTGTATTGCTTTCTTTTGTGATCAAATAGCTGAAAGCCAACCTAGTGTTACTGGAGGGAACTGACGTACCTCCAGTATTCTGCAAATCCATCCATCAGCATTTCCAGGTATCTCTCGTATTTCATCCTTTATAGGTTCTAATTTCCTGGCTGCTTTTCAAGTATCATTAAACAAGAAGTGTTCTTGTAGCTCCTTACATGCAATGGCTTGCTGTAATGACTGATGTTGGACCTTCTGTTGAGCAAAACCCAATTCCAGACTGGCTGTGCTCCTACCATTTCACACTGCCTTACATGACCAGGAGTTCATTGCTGAGCAGCCTTGAGAAGGAATTCCCTATCCTGCCTCAGATTCCTCCTTGGAGTGGAAAAAAATATGTTTTCCTGTTCTAAAAGTGAAGCTAATTACCCTCTGTGTCTTCACATACTTGCTTCTGTAAGCAAAGGAGGAGACTGGGACAGTGAGTAAAGAACTTTGTCCATTTTTCTATCTGTTCCTATGCAGTAGCCTGCAAATGGAAGAAGAGCAAGCAGCATTCATTCTTTCTGTGTTGTTAGGATTACAACTGCAGAACTAAGTAGGATTTAGAAGGGAAGAGAAATCTTACCTCCCTGTATGCTGTGTTCTGATAATTTAATCTGTTATGCTCCAAATACGTTGTAACATCTACTTCTTCCCCCCACCCAAGTCAGCAAAATCAATGAGCTTCACTGCTGATTAATATTTCTACTTTATTTGTAATAATTGTTAAGTAATAAGCAATACAGGATTATTAAAAAAACCCCAAGCCGGTAAAAAGAGCTGTAATGGAAGTGATCATTTTTGTTCAAGACTGTGTAGTTCCAAAGAAAACTTGTCAATGCCTCTTTGGAGCAGAAACAGCAAGCTCAGTATAGTTTGTAAGCACTGCATGATTTAGGCCAATTCACCATTAATTCTTAAAGACTGTCTGGTGCTTCATGGAAAATTTCTATATATAGAGACATTCTTGCTTATAGATCATTTTTACATTTCTCTTCCTCTTTTTCCTCTCTTACTGCTCAGTGGAGCCAACACGCTGATCCAAGATTCAAGTCAGGGGAGCTGTCTCCTGGCTCAAACTAACAGCACAGAGAGAAATTAGGTGTTTAATGCTTTTCTCACCAAAATTATACTGCCCGTTACTAACTTTTTGGAATAAATTATGTAATTTAACAAATCTATTCTTCATTCTTTCTTAAAAAGCTTATGAAGCATCTACCCATCACTCTTTCATATATGAAAATCAAAAGCAAGGTAAGAGAACATAGAAAAGAATATAAAAATGACAGTACTTTAAAGATACACAAATCAAAAAACGATCAGATAAAGAAAGCTGACGTCCATCTGACTGCAAAAATATCAGAGAAAGTTTGACTTCTGCAGAGCAGGAGAAACAAATTCTGCTAGAGAGAAGCATCTTAATACTTTGCAGCAACTTGGATTGTGATGAACACATTTATTTATCTAAGGCAGCTTTTAGGACTTGCCAATAGGGGTTAGAGGGGGGTTATCATGAGCAAATTTAACAGCAAAAGGTTTGCACATGAAATCCCTATTTCAAGACACATTCAGTATTAAAAAACACCTTTTTGTAATTTAATTTGGTTTACTTCTGAATCAGACTGAAAAATGGCACTTTCAGCAAGGAGAGTACCCAGAAGGGCAGCTATTGCAGAGAAGCCACTGAAGAACAGCTATTCTAGACTATCCCCCTGCACAACCACTGTAGCTATGGCTGGTTTGCCCAGAAAAGAGACGTCCTGCTGTCTTCAGAGACATCAATTATTTGATGTGACAGCTTGCTGGAACCAGGCAGCACAAATGGATCTGCTTCCACTGTCTAGATACATGACACCTCTAAGTATGACACTGCTTCCATATTTTAAAGCTAGACTTCATTATTTTAAATTCATCTGTAGTAAAATCCAGGGAATGGTATGTCCCTCTGGCTTCCACGTGTGACTGAGCATGCTGGCAATCCCATGCTGCTCCAGCTCAAGCAAATGGCAAACTTCCCACTGACCTAGGTGAGGTAGGACTGCCCCACACCACCATGTGCTCTAGGGAGAGATGTGTGGGACTCTTGCTACAGCCGAGAAGGAGGAAGACAACCTCGCCTCTTGTGATCTGGCTGCAAGGGCAGTTTGCTTGCTGGCACCCCAGCACAGATCTTGGCTCTCTGGGAGGATGTACAGAGCTGCTTGCCTCAGGTTTAACTTCCCAAGCTGACCATTTCAGAGCCTTCCAGATCACTACTGCTGCAGGGACTTCTGCTGACTTTGATGGGGTGTTCTTTCTGTCACTGACCAAAATAGTTCTGGTAAATGACTGTCAGAGGAGCGTGCTGCAGCCAGCAACTTCCCCCAAGGACAGTCATAAAGCCTAAATATTGCTTGTATTTAAATATATGGTAGCTATGGTGGTTTACTTCCATAAATTAATTTTACATGTGAGCTTTTGGTAGAAAATTCTTCTATTGATCAAATACTGTTTGCTTTTCATTTTGTTTCTTTTAACTGGCAACAGGATCATCCAATCCCACTCAAGCAGGGAACCAAACTGTGTTATTTACAACATTAATTATTTCCATCCAATAGGTTTGACAAATAAGAGGATTTAATTAGTCAGAGAGAAAATTAAACATTATATGAATTTATTTTTATTCAGAAGATTATCTTCCTTAGACAAAAGAGCTTTGGAAAGAAAAGAAAGGTACTTCTAACCGTACTGCTTAATAGCATAGATGTTTTAAATAAATATTCCTTAATGAGAAGTGTTTTTCTTTCAGCATGGATCTCTTTTGTGCTGTCTACGATGTCTTGTAAGATTGGCCTGCTTAGGCAGAGATTCACGGTTAAACAGAGATATATGTGTCAAAAGGAATGAGGCAGGTTGTTATTAGACAGTGTAGGGCAGCAAAGGTTATTCAAAACATACTAAAAATGCTTCTAGAAGTAATTGATTTAGACACTGCGAATAGCAGCATTATTATGAAGAGTTAATCAAGGGCAAGTTTGTGAAAATAACTTCTTAAAGCAGGTTATGACATACATAAATTGTAGCTTTTCATCCTACCAGTTGAAAGCTGCTTACCAGATTTCTTCTTCTGACTGAAAATCACCCCTAATCTGCATCAGGAGGGGAAGTTTTACTAGACAGGGGTGGGATTTTTTGTTTTACTTTTGTGCATTTTCTGAAAAACTAAAAGCTTGAAATGGAAGTTGAAAATTCCTTCCTGAATATTGGTGGAGCTTACTCTCCTCCTCACCTTCCCCCCAATATACATGGGTTTAAAAATTCATAGTATTTAGGTTAATATTACGATTTTGTTTTCAGGGTTGCTAAGCAACATAAAAAATAAACATCCCTGCACTGAGAGTCCATAGACTCATTATTCTTCCACTCTTACAGAATTTGTTACACAACCCTTCCAGGGCTAAATCCTGCTCCTGTTCTAGCAGCACCACCATTATTTCTTTAACTAAAAGGGAAATGCTTTTACCATCATACCTTGAAGATTTTGGCAAGGAAATCTAAGGGCTCAATTTATTGTTTGTGTCTGAGAAGCTCTGTGGGTTTTTCCATCTCTTCTCATTCTCCCCCTTAAATCACCTGTCAAGTGTTTAACAAAAGAACACACCAGTTTTCATTATTTAATAATCTTAATTATATCTAGGCAGAAGGCAGGGCACATTGTACACAGAACTGCTTGCATTGCTTTGGTCCACTCAGTATTTCCTTCCAGGATGCCAGAACAGAAGGGAATTATTAAAGAAAATGACTTTGATACATAATTACTGGGTAATAATTGTCTTTCAAAAGGAAAAGCTTAGTTATGCCTGCTGGACCACCATCCCCAGTTACTGGTATACGTGAAAGATACTGCCTTTAGAATTTGTTTTACCACATTACTAATCACATTCTCTCAGTTACTGACAAAATTATTAGAACAAGTAATAAATAAAAGCACATGCTCAAAACACTGCATGCCTTTTCCTTCCTTCAGCCTCACATCACACTCACATTCAGTTTCTATTTTTCAAACTGGAAGTGGAAATAGAGGCACACTGGGATTTGATCTAACATTGCAAAGCTGCAGAGGAAGGAGTTCCCAGGTCCTCCTCAGTCTCTTCCAGCCCCATCCAGGCACTTCCCACTCCTGCCTGGATTCCCACCAATCTCCAGGTCCTCTTCAACTCAGGCAGTTGCACAAGCACAAAGGTCTTTTCTCTTCTTCTGAAGTTTTGATGCCTGCCTCTTTCCACCTTCTCCTGCCATGACTTCTATAGGTGGAGCAACAGGGCCATCTACATGACACTAAATTATTAAAACCTGCTTCCAGAAGCCAGAGACTTGTTTCCAGTTTTCTTTCCTTGACTACGTATTAGTAGATTATCTGCACAAAGATCACTATACTTGGCACCAACCTGATTCCTTCAGTGTCTCCTTAAGCACCACCATCATGCCATACCTCAGCCACTTTGCTGTATCTGCAGCTCGGATGGTGTATGAGGTGGGCACAGGATTAAACAATCCATTCATTCACTTTCATATGAGTAAGCCACAACATCCATTTTGAAAACACACATTAATAAATAAGCACAACTGTCTCCTACGATCCTCTCCAGAGGAATCATGATAGTGAGAACATACCTCAGTGAACTACACTGTGAAGCATCAGAGGAAGAGGTTCTTCTCCTTTCAATGCTGAGGTCTGTCTAATACTCTGAAATTGTATCTGCACCTATTATGTAGACATTGTACACGGTAAAAAGCTGGGCTTGGTAGCTGCCATTTCTATGGCAACACACAAAATATGAAATTCTTTGAGAGCAGTTAGTTAAGAACCTGTATTCCTTAGTGTATTTAGTCTTTAAGAATAATTTAAGCTTTCCAGCTGAGATTAAAAAGGAAGTCAAAATCAAATAGTCAAGAAATTTTTAAACTACAGAAATAGCTTAACCTTGAACTTTTGTGGTTTTCACCTTTGCAAACCAATCTCCATATCATCACTGAATCTGGTCTAGAACCATGTGTTCTGGATATGATTATACTAAGCTCAAACTTCTGGGGTGAGGAATGTGATTTCCTGAGTACGTCCATTTCTCAGGCATAGAAGACGCATTTCATGGAAAAGCGCATGAAGTCCCAGGCCACGTGTGCAGCTGCATGCAGCCCAAATGCAGGCCATCCCTCCAAGGTCAGAAGCACATACTCACACCCAGTGTCCAGATCAAGTGACAGGCTGTGAATGTTTCTGTTAGATGATTATCTTCTGTCAGTCACACAGGGCTATGAATGTGGTGACAGTCAGACATTAATCAAATTCATAACAAAAAAGAAACATAAGACAGTATTTTCTTTGGGTGGATCATCACTACTACCCTGTGGAACCTTAAATTCGAGACTTTTATAAATCATGTTATTTGCAAACAATGCACAGTGAACTACACAGGTAGATGTACAGTAATCTGCTTACATATTCTGCCTGACAGTAGCTGTCGCTCTCTCCCTATAAACACTGTGAACAAAAAACAAGCATCGTTTCACTTCTATGAAATTGCAGTCAAGTTTAAGTAGGCACCAATACTGCTTACACGTAAGTATATCCTCATGACTTCTTCTGAGCACAGAAAACATTATCTTGATTTTGCTGAGGAAGGAACATCTGGAAATTCCGGTTCTACAAAAATCAATACAAATTTTACCACTGACGGCAGAACATCACCCAGAAAAAACATGTACCAGACTTTTAAATGCATTTAGAAATCTATTATGGCATTAAAATGCAGTCAGAAAGCACCAACCAAGAACAGCACAGTACATAAAATACTGTGTTTTATAAAGTTACAAAGAGTTCCCAAAGATACTCTTCTTTATATTCTGCCATCACTTTACATGAACACATGGTTGAAATTTCAGGCACTGGGGAAACATCCTCCTCTGCAAAGAAGCCACTCATTTAAACACAACAAGGTCACGTCCAAGATGCACACCAAGTGTTTAGGGAGAAGGAAGAACATAGACACAGTATTCTGAACTTAATTTACATGTAGTGCACAAGAAATAACACATTTTAAGGAGGATGAACAAAAGGGCAAAGGTTTAACCCTTCCACTCCAGAATCCATTGCCACATAACTGAAAACAGTGCTGAAAATACCTTCCTGTTGATTAATTCAGATGCATCATATTAATAAATCTCATTTTCATATTATGCACACTGGAATATTTGATAATATTTTACAGTCCTTCATACAGCTCCAGATGTGGATCTAGAGGTCTAGGTTCAACATAATGCCTTCATACCACATGGAATGAAACTGAGGACTTAAAATGGAGAATGCTCACTGAATCCAATGAAAACCAGACACCTTAACATAAAACATAAACCATTTAAATGGGGCCTGAGGAAAATACAGCTGAGCAAGTGCTGTGTTACTCAGTCCAGCTGGTGGGAGCTGGAGATGATACAGGAGGCAGAAAGTTTCATTTCTGCTGGGATCTGTGGTATTTCTGACTGAAGAGGACAAGGCTAGAAAGAAGTTTTGAACAGAAATTTGGTGTCCAAGAATAGAGATTAATTATACTGCTGTAAATCCTACTGACATCAAGGCAAATACACACGGAAGAAGTCATGATCCCAGCCATCTGTTTATGGATAAAGAAAAAAAGTTTTTCAGCCCCCTCAGATTGATAAATACAACACAGTACTTGCTAGGAAAAAAAAACCCCAAAACTCAGAAAACCCCACTGAGCACTCCTGATTATAGAAAAGAGAAACCCTGTCTTTATGTTCAAAACTTTTAAGTGCATACTGTGAAATAAACCACCATCCCACAGTAGTGTGAAACACAAGACATGGGTATGTCCACAGCATGGAGCAATTAAGCTGCATTTTAGTGTGCAACATCAATGCATCTGTGTTTATTATTACCAACACCCAGAAATGTTGCAGGAAACAGTGGTGGACCAACACAGGAACAAGATTACATGTATTTGCTTACCCTTAAAACATCTCCAGGGCATTGACAGCTGATCTTCATTTTATTAACTATTCAAAATTATATTATTGCTTTAATTCGCTTGCTGTGCACACAAGGCAGTAGGTTTGTTTCATAATGAAAAATTTCATTTGGAACAGTATGAAATAGATGCAGCAGATTGCCTTATTTTGATGTCAGCCTGTTTTTTCTGGCTGCTTGTTTCATCAGTGTCAGTAGAGCCACTCTCAGCCTTAAGCAGACTATGCTGCTTCTCCTGCTTCTCTCCCAAGGATAGAAAGCACGGTCATGCAAATACAGATTGTTTATGGTAAACATCCTAAAAAGCCATTAGTTATTTTTGGCTGCCATAAGATGCAAATACGCCTCATTTTTGTGGAAACTACGAAAATCTCTGCATTTCCAGTCAGATGCCTTTGGGTTCATATTAGTTCATCATGAGCTCAGCAAAACATATGAGACACTAAGGATTAAAATATATCTGTAGTATTTCTGTCACTTCTCCACATCCTCTGAAAGTAAAAAGTATTTCTGCTTTTTAGAGCAGAAATTATATTTCATGCAGTAATGATGACAACCACATGGACTCTAAACAAAAACAATGGCTTGCACAAACAAGCATCCACTGTACTGCTAATCCATGAGAGAGAAGTGCTGTGTTAGCGCCTGGTAAGACAGTCACAGATTTCTATCTGTGGCATTTACTCACTGCTCAGAGAAAAGCATGTAAATTTAAATGTCACTGGAAATCTATTAAGGAGAGACTGAGACATAACCAGCACTGAAAAAAGCAGCCCTGAAATGAAAGACAAAATCAGAATAATAAGGTCAGAGGTCCTATCCTGACAAGGCACAGATCTAGCAGTGCAAGTGGGTTACAACAACTTATCTGCCAGCTAAGGATTTCTCCAGCATGGAGCCATTCCAGTCATTAGCCATCCATCTCCCTCCACAGTCCAAGAACAACAGGGATGTGGAATGACAGGATACCACCATGTTCATGCTACATATGGCTCGTTTGACAGACCTTAGGGTGTTAAAGTAGCCTGCAAAAGGTAGTGTGGCTGCTCTACTTATTAAATTAAGCTACTCCAATTTAAATTGGTTGGGATGTGGGCAAAAATCTACTAGAACTGGCATGCTGTAGTCAGGGCTTAAAATGCATCTTTGTTCAACATCTTTGGTTGAACAGAAAGATGCTTACTTAAGCTGAAGCGTGAGCTGGAGCCTGAGCCTATCATCTTCAATACCTTCCTCTCCACAGCTTTGTGAAGCAAAGTGGCCTGACAAAGATGCATTTTGTTTAGCAGTCCTCATGCCTTCTCCTCCTAACACAAGTGCTCCAGTAGTTTGTCATGAATCAAACAAGGCTGGACTTGTCTCAAGATTGGGAGCCTCAAGCCTGCAACACTAATTAACTAACCCATATTGATCTATACTAATATATATACTGCACACAATAGGGTAACTAGCTCTTTATACACAAAATTAAAAACCATATTCCACACTAAGAGAGAGTTTTGTGGCCTCACTGCAGGAGAAATCTGGCCATAAATGAGAAAGCTCCATAATCAAAATCTGAACCATTTACTTGCCATGAGTAACTGGCAATTAGACAGGCTGCAGCTCTAGCACAGCTGACAGAAGGACTGGGGAAGGACTGCTTCTTGTGGGGAAAGTAAACATGACTCAGTCTTCCCTGTCTTTTTTTTTAATAAGGGAAAACAAAATAGTTTCTAGAAGAATGATTCAGTTTCGGGAAGAAAATAGTGAAACTTATTGCCAGGACAGCACAAGAGAAGTGTCATTTCCACAGTTAAGGGAAAAGCCAAATCCAATAATTGCACTCTTTTTCTACTATTCCACTTTATATCATACTCAAATTTACTCTTTACTGAATTGTACTGCTTTGCTCTCTAATACAGGCAACTTCTGACAGAAGATTCATAGGCATGCTGTTTGAAAATACATCACTTTTTTCAGCAAACAGAGGCAGGAAGGAAGGAAAAACATTATTTCGCCCTTCACCTCTCTCTTCCTCCTTTTCTCCGACATGCTGCTTTCATGCTCATTGCTCTACTTCTAGGTGTGATCATCGACTGGCTCAGAACATTTGCCTTGCAGGACAAAGCCCCACTGATTGTCTATACAGACCCACATTTCTGGCTCCTTTTTCTCTCAGTATCAACCTTTCTCACCTTCCATTCTCCTTTATCTTAACAACCATCTGGTTCATACTTCAGATGGCACAGTGCAGTAACTGAAGGGAGATCACCAGGACAAGACTTATGCACTCCTTTGTCCTTTAAACTTCGAAGCTGTAAAGAAGGCCAGTACAGTGTACCAACTAGCAACAAAATAAAGAAAATAAATTTTAAAAAGAGCCTAAAACATGTATTTCTGGGAAAACTCCTGTTCACAATGGCAAACACTATTCTGTAATATAAAAACCTGAGTGCATTTTACAGATTTTATTAATTAGTCATTCCGTCCTTTCAAAATATTTCATCAATTTTTCATTTTTAGAATTTATTTAAATCATTTACATGTATTTTCCTGACAGTATTAGTAAATCTCAAAGTGATTTACAAAAGAAGTCAGTACTTTATTTCCTATCTGGCAGGCAGGAAACACAGCCCGAGCCAAGAGAGGGACCCAAGGTCAGACAACTGGCTGCTGGCAAAGATAAGGCATGTTTCCATTTCTACACACTTCCAATTCAGTGCTGTAATGAACACATCTCTCCTCAGTTTGTGGGTGAAATGCAGTTCTCTCAAGTTTTAAAATAAAATATTTAATAATTGAAAAATGGTACATTTATAAAAACTTTTGTTTACAATTAGCACACAGTGCTTGTCAAGTATATTTGCATATATACCACACATTACTTGATCAGTAAAACTCAATTGTCTCTTCTTTTAGATAGAAAAGCCATCTAGGGAGCCACAATGAGATGTTACCTACCAAATTTTTGGTCAAACCTCCATGCTGGAACGTGAGCATTGTGTTTCAGGTTGCTGTTTGCTGGCAGAGGCACTGTTACGTAGATGGGGCCGTTCACGGGGACGGGGGTCCCATCGCTGCTGAGGAGGTGGACGCTGACTGCAGTGACAGGGGTGAGGTCATACCTGGTGCTGTTTCCTAACAAGAGAGTGAATGAACACTGTGACTACAGAATGTACAGAATTTAAGGGATACCTGTGTGGTTCAACACCGCAGTACTGCATCAACCCAAGTCTCAAGGGATGGTAGCAGCAATTTCCTCCCTGCCTTACAACAGAACCTCAAACCAACCAATCAGCCAGCCAACAGACAACCCTCCCCCTGCCAAAAAAAACAAACCCAAGCCACAAATTGAAGGAAGATGTATATGGCCTATTTTTCACTTAATTTTGGAAAAATGTGAAGACAAAAAAAACTACAATGTAAAAATCTCCTGCATATACTTTTTCATGTTAATTCAGCTTAAATAAACCTGTATGAGCAACACGGCCATAATTGTGGCAAAAAAAAAAAACCTCTTACAAGTCTTTATTATAGCTTCAAATGCCCATATTGTTAACTAACAAACTCCAAAATAAACAGTGGCACCTCACAAATGATCAGTCACATGCTTAAGAATGCCAGGTTGCATTTCCTTTGGCTTTTCACTGAATAAAACCATGCTAAATGGTCTATTAGCATATAAAATGTTATCTTCTTATCTAAGACAGTAATTACTCTTTATGTTTAAACTGCATGCCAGTGAATGTCACTTAATGATAACATACTTTTAAAAAGCATTATAACCCTTCAATGATTTAACCAAATGAATCAATGACAGGGATAAATATCCCAGGTATATGTACACAGGTGAAAAAAAAAAACCTTGAGGTTTAAACCCTTGAGGTTTAAAACTGAGGAGATCAGGAGCTCACAGCAATAGCAAAAGTAGTTCAAATTGGAAGAAATAGAGCTTCCAGTTTTGCAGGGGGCTTGAGCCCCGCAGGCCCAGGCAGCTGCCACAAGCACCATCCCTGCTGCCCCTGTTGTGCTGGCTCTGGGGCTGTGTAGCTGCTCTTCCTGCAGAGGGGCAAATCCGGGAGAAGGAAGAGGGATGTATAGCTGGCAGAGATGGGGCACTGCCCCCACTGTAACCCTGGTGCTGTACATTGCACACTGCCTGTGAGAGCACATTCACACCCACCACTGAAGGCACACCAAGAGGTCCTCAGGAACATGCTGTATCTCAGTGACAGTGCTCAACAGGATGAGCACACTTTAGGGAACGGTGGGAAAGCATTGAGACCTTTATGATTTCTCGTAACTCTGGTTAAGTCTCGAGAAATGGCCTTTATTAAATTTGATGTCTCTGAGTAACAGCTCACCAAATAAAGACATCACCAGGAAAGGAGGTGGGGAAGTGGTAAAGGGAAGGGAAAAAAAGGTGACAAAACTTCTCTGAAATTCAAATTCCTTGGATTTTGCAGGATTGTCAAACTGAAGAAATGGAAAATAACCAGAAGTAATGTTTGCAAGTGGCTGATTTATGAAAGAATCTAGTCTGATGCCCACTTTGCCCAGATTTCTAGGTGTGTGTCAGTGTTATGTGGCTGGTGTGAAAGGGACACACAAGCTGCCTTCACTGACTATGTACAGAGGGGCAGATGTTGACCTTACAGAGGGATCAAAGTACTGAGAAAACAGGCACTTTGAAGGTGGCAATGCAGGAAAGACACAGAGCTAACAGATTAAAAACAGACAAGTAAGTGTTGAAAATTCAGCTAGGATGTAGGGGAAGGTTGCCAGCCTACCCATGCACCTGTAAATGTGTATTATAGGCTCCAGTGGTGCACAGTATTGTCCCCTTAACACCTTAGAATATAAAACAGCAAGATAGAGGAAGGAATTGGTAAGTGAAAAGCTGTTTCTTTATTCCCGATCATTCAATACACTGCCTCTGCCATGCACCTGTAACTTCTGTCAGATTAATGCCTGACCCCAGGACTTGGGCCACTAAGGTTCTCAGGCTGGTATCAGAGAAATAAATTCCTCTTGCCAAGTACTGTATCCTGACGACACTCTTGTATATACAAATTCCAAATGAAAAAAGGTATAACTTCAGATTTTAAATTAATATAAAGGATCAAATAATGTTTTGTATTTTGCATCTATTAGATATTGAAAGTTTTGAATTTTTCTTTTATTACTGTCTTGATATTGCATATATCTCTAAAAATTACTTTTCAGTCCCAGAAAAAGCATTCTGATGGTGAAACACAATTTTTCATTAAGATGCACTAATACTTTGCTCAGCACTGGGCTGAACAATTTATATCAGGGTGAAGAAATTTCTGAAATCCACTGCATCTTCTAGCAAGAAGAAATATTTCTTCAGTTTGCCATCTTGTACAGTATGTTAACGCTCATTAAAAAGATAAAATGTTTCTCTTTTTTGTTGTGAAGGCAAATTAAAATCAATGCTTATGAAACTCTCGCATCCTATAAAACTGATACACACACACAGATTAAATGGGAATGGACTTCAATAAATGTCAGCTTTATTTCTTGTCATTTTTTGACATCTGGTGACCTGTAAAGAGCTTTAAAAATAATCAGATAAAATTCACTGTCAGTTCAGACATGATGCTTTATAAAGAAACAAGCAGCCACAAAAAGCAGGAGGAGTAATGGTTATTAGCCAGCTTGGTCCATGGAGGCAGACAATGGAAAGTTTTGTTTAGTTGGGTTAAAAGGACAAGATTTTGTGGAACCATCCTCCTGGTCTCCAACTGGTAATAATATAAACAAGAAGCTAACACTATACAGGCTTGTCACTACTTGCAGTGAAATTCTTCAAATTTTTATGTTTACAACATGCTGATTCATGCAATGAATTCTCACTGCTCTGTATTACTAATTCAACACCAGGTGGTATTTTATGAAAAATGCTGAACTTATAGAGAATAGGTTTTAGCTAAAACTACTATGAAGTCACTCTGGACAAATACTGAGAGACCTAAATGGAGAGACCTCACCAAAATGCTACAGACATGTAAATAAACTGAGAAAGAACACAGAAGTAATTGTGGGGTAAGGAGAGGTGGGAGAGAGGGAAGAGACAGTGTTCTGCCAAATTCCAAAACTTCCCATGCAAATCAATGCTAAGTTTTCTTAGAATTCTAAAATTTGTAAATATTCTTTTTCTCTTGAGACCAGAAATATTAAAAAATCAAGCAGGTGTTGACCTAATTTCTTATGCTTTCAGAAGTTTTCCAGGCCAAGTCTTCACCAAGTCACTTGGAGATGCAGAAAAGGTAGTCAATCCAACTTCACAATTTTAAAGTTTCATGTTTCCACATCAGGAGAGGCTTCTACTAGAGACAGAGGATATTTCACTACTACTATAGTGCATAATAAAATACATTGCATTTGTAGTCTGTGTTAACACCATACTGAATACTACAGTATTTGGAAAACAAGCCACTTCTCAGTCTCTTAAATACCATTTCTTTGCCTGTCATTTTGGTCTTTTAAAACATAATTCTACCTGAAGGCTAAAAGTCAAATCCAGGGTCCCTGTGCTCAAGAAGAAAAGTCTCTGTCATGCAAGAATACAGAAGACTGAAAAACCCAAGGCTGCATTAATCTGTTTTATAGGGGGATAGGAGGTAAAACAGGAGAAAGACAATATCTTGGTTGTGCAGTTCTCGTGAGATGGGATCATCTGAAGCCTTGGAAAGACCTGTGATAACTAAATAAATTCAAGAATGGGAAGCTGAGTTGCAGAATACTTAGGAAAGATTTGGGAAAGAGGAATCCCACACACACTGCCAGCAGTTTGTTCAGTTGGTTTAGAGATAAAAAGAACAGAGATGAGGAAGTAGACAAATGAGTGAGATCAAATGCTTTCCTTAATTTTAAAAAAGATTAAGAGATTTTGATCAGTCTGAGTATGAAAAGACAGAGAAAACTGAAGGTTGAAGATGAGAATAGGAAAATGACAGGGAGATAGGATGAGATAGGATGAGATGTACTCACTGGAGCAGACAGAAGGATTGGAGTAAGGCTGCAGACACATTTCTTGTTGTAATAGAAAAGGAGATGCACAGATTTGTACAAAGGGAAGAAGGGGGAAGCTAGCAAGCTACCATTTACACACATGACCTAGCATTCAAAGCCACTTAGATCAACACATCACAAGTAAACGCATCCTGAGAAACAGCAGGGAGAGACCTCAAGGGGATATTTAGGCTGCTTCAAAGCAGGCTCAACTATGCCTCTGCCATCCTCACAGGTGACTGTCTAACTCTGTCCAACACCCTCAAACAATTAATTCTACAGCTTAAACCATCCCCACCATAGCAAGGTTTTCCTAATCACTAGCCTGAATCTCTCTTGCTACACTGCATGGCCACTGATAACTTTCTAACTCACTATGGGCACAGAAAACAAATTATTCTCCTTTTCACACCAGCCTTTTAAGAATTTGAAGGCTTCTCATTGTGGTTCTGCTATTCTCCTCTTACCTACGAAACACGAATTATTTCACTCAAGACTGAATGAAAAGAGGAAAAAGACTAGCAGGCAGTTGCAGTCATAAAAATGTATTACAACTTTGAATTTAACAGTGGTTGTGTTTCTACTATGAATATTCATTGTTTTCTCTTTGGTGCTAGACGAATTTGCACATTTTGGCTACATTCAAAAGTATCAACAAAGCCATTGAAACAACACAGTATTAAATCCTTGAGATATAGGCATTTTATTTAATTTTAGAAAAAAAAGGTGAACAAGAATTTTTATGGCATCCTCAAATTCTCTCGTTCCTTCACATTAATCTCCATCTTTTATGTGCACATGCAGCGCATTTGGAGACTCAGCTCTGAACTAAAAGTGTAACCAACTCGTCTGATCTCCCAAGGCCAAGGAGTTTTCATCTTTGCTATTCAGTGGCCCCGTTTAAGGGATAGCAGACCTTGCCCTCTTGCTCACTGGAACAGCATATTGGCAGGGCAGTTGAATGCATCATGTCACCCAAATTTGAAAGAAAGTTTGCTGGAATGGGGAATGGAAAAAATTATATGATCGAAAGTCAAGCCCTGGACCAATATGAAATCAGAGCAAAACCAAAGTAGTGGGTTACCTGTTCCATTTCCATCTAATCCCTGCAAATAAGGGAAACTGTCCACTTCCCAGGGTGAACTGGCTGCAGTCAGATATGCTGTCAAATCACTGTAGCTAGTGTTCTCTGGCAATTTCACAGATCTTCTCTGAAAGTGAACTTGTGGCTGAGTCCGTGCACCTAAAAATATTAAAAGTGACTTTATATCCAAGGTGGGCAGAATATTTAGGTGTTCATATTCATGGAAGCACTTTTACATTTTTTTCATTATAAACTGTGGTAGCTTGAGAAGGACAGAGACATCAGAAGTCTATTATGAAAGATGGATAACCCGTATTTTTACAAGTATTTTGCAGTTGGCATTATTTGTCCACAAGTATTCCAGAGCAAAACTGTGGAGGCACCTACTGTCAAAAGCTTTTCTGGCTATGTTGTTTCTCCTCCACTTTCATTACATGCCTCTTCTAATAACTGAAACGAAAACTAAGTTCAGAGGTAGGGTATGCAAAAGCTTAGGAAAGCATCCAGTTCACCATATTTGTTCAAATTTTGTTTTCCCTGAAATAGCAAGATAAATGTAGTTTATACTCTTTAAAATTATTTTCTAAGAGACAATTCTACCTGTAGTCTCAATTAACTTATGTAACTTCTGTATTTAGATTTTGCCAAGCTTTGGCCATGAAAACTAACTCTAAAACTGAGACCGGTCACTATTGAAATCACTGGATTAAAAGATTCACTTGACAAACTTTGGGTGAAAAGATTTGCCGTATTTTCCCATGAAAAGAACACATCGAAATAGAACCAAATTACTTGGCATGTAAGATTTCTCTCTTTTCCTCTGTCTTGTATAGTGTTAGCATTTCTTTCAAACTCACTAGGTGTTAATTGAAGGGTCTTTGCTGCAACATGATTTAAGATTGTTTCATGTACTATGGCATTTCATGTCTCATTTAAATCCCAGCTTACAAAGTCAGTAGTCTTTTTCAAAGGATACTCACCATTAATACTGTTTAGCAACACACAGCAAGACTCCATCTGCAAGTTTGTGTGCACAACATGCAAATTAATTTTTAAATCAAAAGCTATTGTATTCTCCAGAGCTCATTTTGAATACACACAGAACACTTCCCACACAGCACAAAATCAAGAGGCAAGCAGTTTTCTTCTTAATTCACATTGGACTATGTGATTCAAAGATGTCAACTCAAAACAATTTTGCATCTTTTCCCCCATTAGTCTCTGGCAGCACTTTTAGGTTACATGTAGCTTCACTGCAAGAAAGAATAACAAGCTTGACTTGCTCCTAAGCTTTGTAACTGTGAGTGTCATTAACCTAGAGACTGGAATCTTTTCTTGCATAATTTTCCAGCAGGAACTCTAGCTGTGAGAAAACATAAAACTCAACAGAACAAAATGTTGTATTGGCCAAGAAAAATGTCTGTATACAGGAGCAAGTACCTCCAAAGAGCTGATTGTTTTTTAGCTGTCATTTCTTTTGTAATTCTGCAAGAAGAAGCTATAAAATTGCTTTTATTTTTTTAATTTCTGAAACATTTAAGTGTTTACAGCAGGCTCTCCAGACTGGCAATACCCGAAAATGTTTAATATAGTCATTAAACAACACCCGTGTGAAATGGGAAGAAACCTCCCTTATCCAATTTCTAGACTTAAATGGAAAACTATGTAAAAGAATAAATAAATCGCAACAAACTCAGGCAGGACTTATCTCCTGTGTGCTCTGCAATACTGTAGCAGCTTGCTGTACCTCAGGGACTGATCTGCTCAGGCACTTTGGAAACCTCTGACTGCACTGCTAAGTGGGCTCCTACAGCCCATGGGTATAAATATCCACAGTAACAGAACAGGAACACCCCCCTCTCCTTCCAAACAAAGAAACTGGTATTAGGATTATCACCAACAGTTCAATGTAAAATTGCAGGATTTTCTGCTGTCTAAATCTCTGGTTAAGGTGCATTATTTAAGTTGCCAAGAACTGGTGTTTTATTTCCAAAGATGCAAACTAATTAAAAATTAAAACCCAAGTAACTGCTGTTGAGTCTGTAATGCAGTAGTTTATGGGACTTCTATTAAAAAAACCAGTTGGGGTTGGGGTTTGAGCACTGGGAGAGCCATGAACTGCCAAATTTTAACCAGATAAGGAGGACTCAGAAAGCCAACCTCAGCTCCTTCAATCCTACAAGCAGCACAAAGCCTTCTTATGGCTGAGCTCCAAATCTGGCAGGAAACCTGTGCAGCAATGAACTCAGATATAAGCTCTGAGAATGAAGAAACAGCCTCCTCTGTAGATAGTGCATACACAGACAATAAATCAGTGCAGAGTAGTTAATTCACACTCTGGAAAACAAATTCCTCCAGATTGATGTTCACTCAAAACCTGACACTCACCCTGACTCTCCCCTCAGTTCCTCAGTTGGGTCTCCCACACCTGGCAGGAGACTCCAAAGGGGCAGAAGACTGGGAGCTTCCAGAGAAAGGCTTGTGAGGGAAGCAGCTACCAAGGCTTTCACCTTCTCTCACCACCTTGCTACAACATAATCTAATATTCTCCTTTACCAGCGGCCATAGTTGATTTTGGGGTGTATGTTTGGGGATAGATTTATTGAGGGAACTGGAAGTGGGAGAAACTTGTGCTGACCAGACTCTTAAGCGTTTTTTTCACCAAGTCATCACAGCACTGGGACTGGATTATTAGCATTGCTTCTATTACTGAAGATACCTAGTTTTTACTTATAAAATCCAGTTTTTACTTATAAAACCCAGTTTTTACTTATAAAACCCAAGCACATGCAAGTGTAAAATAGGAATGTTGAGCCCCTTCCACGTGGTGTGTGCCATGAGGTAAAGACTGCTGAGCATGGATCTTATCTTCTTTAAACAGCCTCTTGTCAACACATCAGCCATGATTCAAATGCTGTCAGCTCCAGCTTGCCAGTACACTCCTGAGGATGTAACCTTAACGAGTCCCTGTAAGGCACCTTTTGTCACACTGGATGTGTGACATGTGGCACCACACCAGCATTTGAGGTTTAATCTATGTGAAATAACATCTGAAGTTTCACCAATTCATGCTCTGATTGCTCATAGGTCGGAGACAGATAGAGGGTCCCCATACAGCTTCCATTCACTGAACGCTGAAATTCAGTCTGTCACTGTGCTGCTATTAAATAACTTAAATGACCCAGTGGTTGGCAAGCCCCATCCCTCACAATTACTGACAGAGCACAGCAGTGGATTGTAATGCCATCATGAAAATGAAGCTGCCTGCATCAACTCAGACAAACTTCTCAACTGCATAATACGTTGCTTGCTTGATTAATTACTCAAATGCAATTGGTAACTTGGGGTACCAAGACAGCCTTTCTTTCCCTTTGACTGGTGCTTCAAACACCAGTGTTCCCAGTCTGTTCCTGGTATAATGATTTCTGGTTTGCTCTCATTTTTGCACTAAGGTAACTCCTGATCAGCTCTTTTGAAACAGCGCGAGGTTACTGGGAAGTAAATTAGAGAAAATAACAGAGAAAAACTAGGTCACGAGGATTTTGGATCGAGACTAGAGAGGCTCCATTCAAATACTGGAACAATGTCTAGGCTGTCTTCCATTTAGGCTTCATCACAAGAGAAGTCCCAAGAAAAGAAATGCCGACTGGACTCATAAATTAGATTTTACGGGGGAAGACTGCAAGTTCAAATCCCAGTCCTTAGCATACTCCAGGTACCACTTTCTTCCTTTATCTCTTTTTTCTGCTATCCCAGTAGAACCAGTTACATTATTCTAATTTACATATATTGTTAACACACTGGATCAATTCACTGAAGGAAGGAAGATTATGCTGAAAATATTTATGAGTCTCACTCAGCTGTTAAATGTCCCTCTAGTCCTTTAGCATCCCCCATTTTTTGAAGGAAGCTGTGAATATGAAAATACTGTTCTTTTTCAGTTAATTGCATAATATTAGCACATTTGCATAAGAATAAGAGTATTTAATACAACAGGATAGTGGAATACTGTTGGTAAACAATGTTTCATGTTTTGCCTAATGCCTTGTGTTTTAACCCAGTTCACTGTCCATCTAATTTACCCCATTAGACAATGTCCCGCTCTCAAATTGCAGAATATATGTACAGCAGCTGTTTCTCCAGATCCTTCTGAGCATTCCATCAGCTACCTAATTTGTTGAATGCATTTTCAGTTGCAGTTGTATCTAGTGCTATCATTAATGAAAAGCCTATCGTGTCTGGATGGCTTCTAACTGAAAAAATATGTCAGGAAGGCGTAATTGTATTATATTCTCTCAGATAGAACAAGGTTATCTTGGAATACTATTGAGGGCACTATTCCCTTGTTTATTAACTATCCAGTAGAGTTTAAAATGATGGCAAGCATAAGACTTATTGTGAATAAGACACCATTTATGCACAATAAGAGTGCCCACAGAAAAGGATGTCCCCTTTCTGGTTCAAGGTAAAAAGCTCCTGTTGTTAACAGACTTACCTCAGCCAGCACATCAATTGGATTAATTTACGTCAGACCCCTAGTCAGATGAACATTTTATTCTTCACTGTGCAGTTCAGAAAACACTGTTCCTCTGATTGATACTACAGTTGCTTTAACATGTGTTTGGCCTTACGAAAAGGTTATTCAAACTTTATTCTCCTAACACAGTGGGTTTCAATGTGTAGGATTTAGGTTTGCAGGCAGTCTGACAAGGGGTCCACAGGAAAAGCAAGTTTATACAGGGTATACAACAATGTAGATACAAGAAATTTTCAGTTTTTCTATGCCCTAAATTTCTAAGTCATTCACACTAGGAAGCAAGAAAAAAAATGAAACCAGCGAAAATTCTTAGACATTAAGAACACCAGAAAATGCCTATTTCAAGGATGGTTAAATGAGGCTAGATGAGAAAACATCCAACAGATATCATAAGAAACTTAATCTCTAGCTCTCATATGGCACACTAAAGTCCAAACTCATTTATTACTGTGTAACTTGAATTCCCTAGTCACAGCAGTTAGGGATGAATTCAGCTATTAATTTGGTAAAACAATCCCACAGAGAAGCATTCCTCAGGGAACTCAGAACTCCCCACAGAATACCAGTCTCATTCACAGGACAGAGTTCAGACAGCAATTGGGCTGTCAGGCTTTTTGTGTAGTGTCCCTTAAATTTCAATTCCAACCTCCAAAAGCCAGCATACCTTGAAATCCTGAGACTATCTGGACTACATCATCATAGACCATGAGAGTAGCTGAGCGTTCAGGAAGAAGGCCGAGGCTCAGTGAAGAGAACACTGTGAGAGAGAAGTGGTTTAAGTGGGATATATTTAAATTCTTATAAACATAATCCAACAACGACAGCGGTTACTTTCTTCACATTTTTGCAAAAGCAGGCCACCCAAACTATTAAAATTATATTGTATACATGACAGAAACCACATGCATTTTCTGAACCAAACAGTTAAACTGCCACAGTAATTACTGAACTAAACAAAATGTTCTACGCTTTGACTCCTGCACGTCATGCATGGCAGCTCAAAGCACTGAAGAGTGCAGTGTAAAGCAGGGTTTCATGCTTTACATGAAGCAATTCCCAGCTCCACAGAAAGACATGAAATACATAAAGAGAATTGAAACACTGACTCAGTCTGGCTGAGTTATTTTTCTGTGCAACAGCTATACTTCTTACCTCAGGAATATTTTAATGAAACTTAACTTTTAAGTACTTTGAGATGCTTACATTAAGTCATACAGAAAGGCAAAGTATGATGAATAAGTCTGAATAATTTGCTTTAAAATGCAGCATGTACTTACTGAGTCACCACCTACACCAGGGAAGTGTTATTTATAGCAGAACTACTGTCATCCTACCAGTGGTGTGAAAGGGGATGGATAAACGGTACTTGCTGCAAGCAGTCTGCCTTGCAAGGACCTCCCTTCCCACTGGGTACTGACACTCCTTGCAGGGGCCTGTGTCAGTACGCACACACATCTTTGCAGAGTGAAAAACAGGATATAATTTCATGCCAAGTTCTTCAGACCCAGAAGATCCAAAACAGGGAAGAAATTAGCCACAGAACCCACTTGCCTCCTGCATCCATGAAAACAGAAAGGAGCATGACTGCCTGCAGTCCACACATGGCTTTCAAAGATAGAAGGAGGAGACTAATGCAGACCAGTAATTTTTGGTAATTGGACAGCATCCCATACCTGAAGAGTACTCATCCTAGTCTGAAGTAAATGCCAGCTGAGGAAGGCATTCCCAGAAAGAGTCAATAGAATAACAACTCAAACTCTTCTGATTTTCTGGAATTTTATGAATTTCCTCTACATTAATACACGTTACTTAGCCCAAGAGATCATACAGATGTTAGCTACCAACAGGGAGACTACAGTATTTCTGCTTTAAGAAAGATATTCGCCTTTTAAAGATCAGAAATTTTAGTGTTTGGGAGAAGTACAGGAGATAGGAGAAGAAACTAGGAGAAACACACTGATAAAAACTACCATCTAAAAGATGGTCTTAACGATATAAACATTAAAATAAATAAATAAAAATTAAAAATCATGTTATTGCAAGTACAGCTGGGAATCTTCTTTCCAATGCCCTACAGGTGAAACAGATTTACACATTAGGCAATGTAAGTAAGAAAGCCTAATGCAAGTAGCACTAAGGCCACACAATTACAAAATTTGTCTTTACTCCAATAACTTAATTTGTATGAAGAAAGCTAATATAATTTAGACACCCTGGGGAGCTCAATACAATCAACCATGCCAATGTCTTCTTCCATATATGCCAGACTATAATGAATATATAACCTCTAAACTTCCCTTGGGCTTTTCTGCACAATCTTTTCTCAGCATGACAAAGACAGAAAGCCACACCGTTTAAGGCCAGAAGGATGACAGTGATGATCCAGCCTTATTCCTGTATAACTACAACCTTCCCTGGATTAATTATTGCTGCAGATTCAATAGCTATACCGAAACTTGAAAACATGTTGTAGAAAAACCCCAGTTTTCTTTTACAGGCATCCAGTGGTGAAGAATACACTGTAATATCAGTGTTCTAATAAATAATTATGAGGGCAGTTAAACTATGTGCCTCTTTACCCATCAAAATTTATAGAGGTTAGATTTCCAGCCATTTGATCTTCTTTTTATACAAGCCTGCTAGACAGAAGAATTCTCTCTCACCCGTTTCCTGTTCTCTATGAGGGTATTGATGGACTATGATCAAATTACCCCATGAACTTTCTCGCTGGTGAACAAAATAAATTAAGCACTTCCAAGTCTTTCCCTGGAAACCATATTTTCCAATCTTTTAATCACCCCTGATACAAGTCCACAGTTTCAAACATTCTTCTTGAAACGTGGATCCAGAGCTAGCTACACATTTCCCTGAATGGATATGCCAAGGACAAGTCCTGAAACACTATACTCTGCCTTCCCAGTTTACCTTATTTTACAGGTAAACAATTCCAGATGAGTTCTCCTTTCCCAAAAATACTATAAACATCATCCTCTGCTCCTAAAACTGTATTTCACCACATTGACAAAACCATGGTTTGCTTTGACTGACTGTCCTGGTTTCAGCCAGGATACAGCTATTTTGTTCTCTGTTGCTGGTACAGTGCAGGGTTTTGGATTTGGGATGACAATAATGTCAGTAACACACTGATGGTTTGGGTGTTGCTGAGTAGTGCTTACTCTAAGTCAAGGACTTTGCAGTTCTCCATGCTTTGTCAGTGAGAAGCTGCAGAAGAAGCTGGGAGAGAGCACAGCCAGGACAGCTGATCCAGACTGGCCAAAGGGATATTCCATATCACAGAATGTCATGGCCAGTATATTAACTGTGGGGAGTTGTCTGGGAGGGGTCAACTGCTGCTCAGGGATGGGCTGGGCAATTGTATTGTGCATCACTTGCTTTAACCGGGTTTTACTCCCCACTCTCTTTTTGTTAGGTCTCATTCTTCTTATTATTATAAAATTTTACTTTATTTCAATTATTAAACTGTTCTTACCTCAACCCATGGTTTTTACCATTTTATGATTCTCCTCTCCACCCATGGAGGCTGGGGGGGAGCAAGCGGATGGTACTTAGTTGACAACTGGACACTGACCCTACCAACTAAGGGTCAACTTAGTCTGAACTGTGCTGTCTCAGCAACTCCCTCTCTTCATTGCATACACTGCTCCAAAAGAAGCATCCTTTTTAAATAAGGATTACCAGTCACAAACGTTTTCTTCCGAATTATTTACAAAGAAAAATCTATGCTTAGTTAAGACCAGACAGATGAACACATCTTCCATCATGAACACTTCAACAACTCAAGTGATGTTAAATTAATGAACTGTTAATAAGTGGAGTCATGGCTCTGCTGATAAATATTTTAATGCAAGAAGAGATCTTAAATCTTTCCCTCCTACCATTTATCACAATGTAAATAAATAATCCTCCTGTTTAAGCAGTAAAGAGCTAGTAATTATTTTGGTTAATGTAAGAAAAGTTAATTTCTGTCAAATTATAAGAACAGAAAACCCTCGATGTTTACTCCTTAAAGCTACTACAACAATATCACAAGTTCAGTGGCTGCACAGCTTTTCAGCATAAGGCTATAACTAATGCATATTGCCTGTGATGGAAGAATCCTGATCCTTTAGGAAAGTTCTGCTACAGGACTTTAAACATTACCACCCTATGGCTTTCAAACATACTCCCTGCTCGTGGTTATCCTTTTCCCATTTGAGGTAAATACGGCCATAGTCCAATTACCACAGCACACAGGATGGCATATCAGCCTAAACACTGCCCTGGGTGGAATGCTGCTCAGAATGGGGGATCTGCTCTGTGAGGGACAGCTCCTAGGACTGTTAAAAAGCATTTTTGGGAAATGAGGATCCAGCTGTATGGGTGTGTCCAGACTGCATACTGCAGAATGAACATTGAGATATGCTGCCTGCTCCCCATCATTCAAGCCAGCTTAAAAATAACAACAAAACAACTTGCACATTTTTCAGAACTTCTGTACTGTGCTAGTTAAAAGCATGCTAGGCATTTAAATACATGGCATTTAAATAGAAGGAGATCTTGGAAAGTTTTTTAAAGACTATAGGCATTTTAGTCAGTACAAAAAATAAAAGCCTAAGTATCTTGGTCCTTAACTTTTATGTCATGTACCTTTTCAGGACTAATTCAAAATCTACATAGGGCATATCAAGTTGTAACTTGTTTCTTTAATCAAAGAAAGGAATAAGTTCAAGGTAGCGAAAGCAAAAGAAAGGATTCCACTTCCAATTAAATCAATGACAAACTATCTTCCAGTTTCAGTGGGGGAGGATCAGAGGTGAAACGAATCTACCTTCTGAGCTAAGCTCACATTTCAGCCATGGAAAGAAAGATTTTGTGGAACCTATACAATTACTGCTCTTTAAACTTCAATGACTTACTAAAACAAGAATGCCCTGTTTAATTCTCTTCCCTCAAAATCAGTACTTAAGAAAAACAACAAGCAAAAAACTAACCAAACAAACTCCAGGCTATGGAAGGGTACATCTCATTTAAAAGACCTAGGGTACGAGTCAGAAAGGTAAGAGACACAAGGCAAGGTTATTGCATACTTTAATAATTTAAAAGCACATAAAGTATGCTGAGGAAGCTGCACTTCATCTTACTGAAAGAGAAGAAAACCCAAAGGAAAGTGCTAAACAGAGTCACAGAACAATGATGGCTGCAAGGGACCTCTGGATGTCACCTGCTTCCACCAAGCAGGGCTTGTCCAGTTGAGTTCTGAATGTCTTTAAAGATTACGATTTCACAACCTTTCTGCTGCTGCTGTAATGAATTGTTGCTTGTAATCTTTGTTGCTGCTGTAATGAATTGTTGCCTTTTACTTATTTGAAACTCTCCTGGCAGCAACTCTTCAGTTGCTTCTTATTCTTTCACTACACCCTAAAGAGCTTGACTAAAGTATTTTCTGTAGCTCCATTAAGTAGCTGAAAAACATGGTGGAATACAGTACAGAAAATGTGGAAGAAGCCACTCTTATCTGAAGCAAGTGAAAGCAGATAAGTAAACAGCATGTTGAAATGCCTAAAGCATAATTCTGGGTTTGAAGAGATTCACGCTCCTTTCTCCTTCTGAAAATACTTTTGCTACTTGACTTTGCAGCAAGTCACACAGTCCTTCTGGCTATGTTGATATTAATAAATAAAATGGAGCCAAAACATGGAATTCAACACTGCCCTGGGAACATGTATACTATTTAAATATTAGTGCACTTAAAACCTGGCATGGCTTTGGCCCAGGCTAATAATCAAATCTGAGGTGTGTGTTATTTAGGTGTGATTTGGGTGTAATACAAGCCTGGGACCATTCCCAAATATCATGGACCCTAACCGTGGCTGAGGATTACACGAAAGGCAGATGAAACTCAGGATGTGATCTTCATATAGATGTTTCATCTTGAGGTTTGAAAGCCACCCTCAATCTGCTCTTTTTAGCAGTACAGAAATAGGCTTCATGACTCAATTTTTCCTCTCATATAACTAATGTAAAGTTCTGAGGCATTCTGATAAAAACTAACATGCAAGTATTATGCCTGTGGAAGAAGCAAAGCCATGCTAATGTACTAAAAATCCTTACATCTGGATAATGTAACTGCAGATTAAAACTGTTCTATTGACATGGCTAAGAAGTAAAAGACCAGGACTTTTTTCATACACTACAGCCTATGGTGCAACAGTTGTTGCTATACCTTGGAAGAGAAGCAAGAGTACATCACAGCTGCTGAAACAAGGCTCTTAGAAATGGTGTTTCCATAAAGAAAAAGATCTGGAACAGATTTCTATTTTCTATGGAGCTGTAAGAGCACCAACAAATGTTTGAAAACTGATGTAGCACTGTATCAAGGACTGCCAGAAGGAGAGTGAGTCTCTGCTCAGCCTTGATGCTGCAGTTTAACTGAGGTAGAAATGTTACTATTTTTGAAATGGGCCGATGTTTCTCCCTCCACCCAGGATCTCAAGCATTGAAACACATCATACAAAACTGTGTAGCTTCCTTTAGATGCAAAATCTTACCTCAGAATAAAAATAAAGATCTCTTACCAGGCAATCTTACAGGTTTCCATGGTGCAGAATTTGGCACATATGCATGTTTACTAGCAGTCACTATCAGCTGATTGCCCAATTTATACTGAAACTTGAGGAAGGCAGTGCCATCTGCTCCTGAGGTTCCAGATGCAATGGAGATCTGGTTGGTAAAAATCTCAATGAAGGCTTCAGTTACTGGCTGATGGGTGCTGGCATCGCTTACATGGACCTTCAGCGTTACTTCTGTAATGACAAACAACCACAGTGATTATTGTCTGAAAAGCTTCTGTGGAAGGCAGCAGTTAGAACATGCTGACACACCAATGACTGAAAAGACACCAGCTCTGCCATTTTGGTGCCATGTACAACTTCTTATACTGGCCCACAGCTCTCCGTCTCAGGCAGTCACTCTTTAGAGACACTGCAGATTCTGCCACAAGCCAGACCAGGTCCTGAATTACTGCTCGACAGCTAACTTCAACTGTGGAGGCATCTATCTTCCACCTGTGACCCACATGCAGCTGGGCAGCACATCACCAGGGCAGGCAACGTTCCCTTCAAGGGGCAACATGTCAATCACACAGTACTGTTGTACTATAGCAATTCCAAATGTGTGCTATCAAACACATGTGTTACCAACGGACAGCAGGGCATGGAAACTCTCTGTACGGTCCCTGCCTTGCTGCACCTCTGCTCCAGCCAGCCTTCTCCAGCACCAGTGGGGAGAGGGAAAGGCTGAAAGTGGGGTATGCTCCTCACTCCTTCCCAAAGCAATTCTCTCTGTGTAGCAATGGAATGGAGGAAATGTGCATGATGGAAGCCCAGGAAAAAAATGGGCAATAGAGTAGGCTGTGCTACAGTTGGGAGATTTTCAGCTCCAGTGGGAGAGATTGCCCCAGCTGGTACAAGACTTCCCCAGTGATGCCTAACCAAGGTGGTGAATTCCCACAGGATCATGTCCATGTCCTCAAAGCACAGGACAACCAGGTGGGATGCAGAGTGCTAGCAGTGACAGCAGGAGCCCTGACACTGCTGTATCACCTGTCCCCACATACAGCTGGTGAGAAGCAAAGAAGTGATGGTTAAGGCAGTCAGGAGAATCATACATCTTGCAGATACGCAGTCAGAAGCCAACACAATGGACTACATTTTTCTTGAGCAATTTGCCATTTTTCCAGAAACTAATTACTAGTTTAAATGTTTCCAGATGTACAATATTTGTCCACTCTGGGCACTCCTATGACTAAACCATGCATAGTGTCACCAGGCTTTTGTTACATAAAATGGAGTGGCTTGAGCAAGACAGTCCCTCTGGAAGGCATTCTTTATCTACCATTATTTTTCTGTGCCTACAATAGTTCCACTGCCTCATGCTATAAAGTAGCAGCTGTGCCTTTCTGCAACAACCATGACTTAAATGCAATGCTGTGTTGAAAAGACCCAGCAATGATCTACTGCTTCCACCAAGACACTCCTCGGGTTCTTTTTTGCTTCCAGTTGCCTCTTTCTCTTAAATGAACACCTCCCTCCCTCTTTTCTCTCCCATTCTCCCCTTTCTCTCATTCCCATCCTAATTTTTGAAAATTCTGTTGTTCTTGCATAAAGTTCCCCACCTCAGCGTACTCTATTCCCTAAGGTAGTAGATGGTATTTTGCAAACTCCCTTATTGTGTCAGGAGACTTCAGCCTCTCACAAGCAAGATGCTCACACTCCACGTGCAATGCATTTCTGCATGTGATGCCCAGAGAAGAGAGCATGACATCTGTGCTAGTTTAAAAACAGTCTAGTATTTAGTGGGCGGGAGAGAAGCTGCTCAAACTTTTATGTCCGGCACAGAGCCATTCACTGAAGGCTCTGACAACGGGCAGGTTCCTAGCCCAATTAGACGAGTTAGTTAATGCCTCTGTGAGGACGTATTTAAGAAAGGAAAAGCCACAGGAAGCTCTCTTTCTTCTCCCGAGGGGTGGTGAGGAGGCTGCCGGGGCCCATCCCAGTGGGGGGAGGGCACTGGGCCCCATCCCGACTCCCGAGGCCAGGACTGCGTGGCCAAAGCCCTTCTGAGGCCAGAGCCGCCCGTGCAGTGCCAGTGAGGACCATGCGTCCAGGACTGGCCATGCGGTGCTGGCAGGGACCACGTGGCCAGCAGCAAGAGACATCATGAGCAACTCCCAGATGCAGAGCCCGGATGAGATCAACCACTCAACTGCAACTTACAGACACAAACTTTCTTCCAAGTCAGAGAAAAATGAAAAGTGAGGACACGTGAGGAGAACCAACATGGTGGCACCGAGGTCAGTGAAAAAAAGGAGAGGGAGGAGGTGCTCCAAGTGCTGGAGCTGAGATTATCCTGCAAGCCATGGTGAGGACTATAATACAACAGTTTCCCTGTAATTCATGAGGTGCATGGGGGGGTGCAGAGATCCACGCACAGCCCATGAAAAAGAGTACTCACACTGGAGCACGCGGATACTGAAAAGCTGTAATCTAGTGAGGAACTTGAACAGAGAGAAATGACCCTTGCTTTTAGCAATAGAGAAAAAGAGCCTTCACTTCCAAACTAAAACAGCTCACCCTTAAAAGACTAAACCCCACGAACTGAAATGACCCATGCTAGGCGGTTGTGGGAAGACTGCTTGACCCGTGGGAGGGATTCATGTTGCAGCAGGTTTGGGCGGGCTGTTGCTTGTGAAAGTTAAAACCACACTAGAAAAGTTCGCAGAGAACTATCTCCCATGGGAAGGATCCCACGGCACAGCAGAAGAAACTCTTTTCCTTAAGCATACTAAAGAAAGACTTTTAAGAAGCTAAATATTGACCAAAACCCCCGTGTTTTGTTTCCTTGCGCCGTTGGTAGGAGGGAGAGACTGGGAAAGAAAGGTGTTCTGAAGGTTTCCTTTGGTACTCATTATCCTTTTTACTTTCAAGTCCGTTAATAATAAATTTTCTTTATACTGTTTAAGTTTTAAACCTGTTTTGCCTTACACTGTTTATTTTTCAATAATCCTTATCTCAACTCATGAAGTTTTTGTTTTAATTTCCCCTCCTCTGCTTAACTATAGCAGAGGAAAATAAGTAGGTGGTTTTTTTGTGGGTGCCTGGCACTTAACCAACTTCAAACTATGACAACCTCCTGTTCATATATATTCAAAAACATTACACTGATTTCTATAGAACAGTACTGCTGGTACAGTTCTGTTCTACTACTAATGCCTTGTAAGAACTTATTTTGGTGTAAGCCCTGAGCCAGCAAGATATAACTCCAAGAATAAAGAAAACAAAGAACAAAATCTTTGTTGTGAGTTTCAGTAGTAAAATGGCACAATTGAGTATACAGAGAAACACACTGTAACAACCTAAAATTTTAAAATGATGTCAGGACCTAATACAAAAGTATCAGCACATCTGTCTTAAGGGCATTTCAGCCAGAAAGAACAATATCTTGGGCCCTTTTATAAGCAGGGACCTTCTCTCTGAATCCTACAGTACTGAAAATGCCAATATCAAGCAGCCCTGCACAAAAACCCCATTAGACAACTCATCATCATCACAGCCCTTGCTTTAGAACTTGGCAATGGAGGATGCCAATTTAGATGGGAGCAGCATGAAATACATTCTAGTTATTAAAGATTCTGGACTTCTTCCCAGTTTTGCATTTAGTAGTCAAAGAAAGCAATGTACATTGAAAATCAGTGTCCACATACTCTGGTGCCCAGTACAGAGTGCATCCTTAGAAATCCTGCCTTGACCACCATGCAACTTGTGAAATCTTGTGTATGTGAAAGGTAGCCACATTAATCAATGAAGGAAAAAATATATATGCATGTATTTACAAACATGAGGACAAAAACCAGTGTAAGTTTTATTTCAAAGTGGAGGGATTTGCTTAGATCCAAAGCCAGACAGCTGTGCTCTTAGCACTTCCCACTTTGAATTTCCTAGGGAAAAATGCAAGAATAGATGAGGTTAAGAATAATGGGTGATACATTAAAGAAAAAGCAAGAGAACAGGACAATTTCTGTTAGCAATCACTGTTAGCAATTTCAATAACATGGAAGTTTAGCCTTTTCTAAAACAACCACATATAACACGGAACCAAGGAGTTCTGGATATTAACTACTAATTAAGGAAGAGGGTAAGAAAACAACAGAAGTATCAAATCAATTTAATTCCTTATATACATCCAAAATTCTAGAATAGAGATTACTACTAAAATTGATCAAGAAAAAAAACAATAAAATTTTCCTGTATACACAAATCCATCTTTCTCTTCACAAATCAGTGAGCTAGGCCATGGGTATCTCCAGTAGGAATTTCTTTATCTTTCACTCCATAGCTATGTAAGGTCTTCTGTCTGCATCCTTCTTTCTTTCTGCATCCTACCCTCTTTCTGATAAGGAAGGATAGGGGTTTCCAAAATCCTGTTTCTAAACAGAAATGACAAAGGCAATCACCCAAGATGGAAGACTGATGTCCTGAAAGGCAGCAGATTGGAACTGCTGCTCCAAACCCCACAGTCCCTAGATCAGACACTGGGCTTGTTTTCTCCTTCTCTTTGATATTTAACATGTTTTTTTCCTGAGCAGATAGAGAAAACCCTAGCAGCCTGAACAATCCCAATTCCTTTTCATGTGTTATCTTCCCTGACAAACATGTGAAATGTATACTACTTGCTTAATTCAGGGCTTTCTCCCACACAACAGCTCCTTTTTCTTATCTAATGCAGCAGTGAAATCATGAACACTAAACCTCCGTTATCACTGTAATTTCCACAGCAACTGAGTGATTAAAAGCTTAAAACTGGAAAGAAATCGTTGAAGAAAATATCCTCTCAAACAGTGACGTGATGAGAACACGTGAAGAGAGACAGTAAATTTCAGAATTGTTAGGATATATTCAGGCACTTCTTGAGCATCAGGAGAACTGGAGAAGGGAAATAAGACAGCAGAGTAAGGTCAAGAAATGACCCAAGATCAGTCTGATCTCTAATTAATAGGGAGGTTTTAGATCAAAAGACTAGGCATACTGGATGGAATCAATTAGAAGCTGTTTAAAAGACTTATTTTTAACTATGGAATAGAGTATTTAAAATATCTGGCAAACTTTTTAGTCGGTACTCTCAGCAAACAGTGGGTATAAAGCAGATACATTATTCTTGAGCTTTGCAGCCTGCCACAGCAACAAGCTCACAGAGAATTAAAGACACACGGACTCAGAAAAGAAGGACAGCTGTAGACGAAGGCAGGGAACTGAAAGCACTGCAAAAGATGAACTCTGAGAACATGAACTCCGAGAACATGAACTCCTAAAGGAAAGCCTGCTTCATTCTCACACTATTGTATGTACAGCAGGAGTATTTGCTAAGTTGTGGAGGGGCTTTGTTCTGTGCTACTAATGAAGTCCTGGAGAAAGGAAAGGGATCTAAAGGTGAAGAGTGCTGAGCACTCATGTGAGAGCAAAGCAGAGATGGCTGAGGTGACAGACCCTGGGCTGATGAATTCATCCAGGGAAGCTGTGGTCTCTCACTTCCCCAGACAAGCCAGCCACAGTCAGGACAGGCTGTGTATGAGCCATAGCCCTGTCTGATGTACCTGCCAGGTGTGGTGTGGTGTGAATGCATCTATTTCAGAACTCATCTGTCTGACATGTACTTCCCTGGTGGCTGGTAGCACTGGTGGACACAGGTACTATAGAGCCAGAGTCACTTGCCTGTACCACTAGAGTCTGTCCTGCCATTACATTCTTACAGGAAAGATTCAAGTCCAAAGCAAGAACCACTTAGGATAACTGTCATTTCCAGAAGATAAACCACGAGCAAAGACATCCTTTCTGGATGGGAAAAAAGCCTGTGTCTCCCTTTCTAGTGCAGGTAAGAATGGGCCACTCACACATGTTAAACAGTGCAACCCTTCAACTCTGCTTCAAGAATTCCAAAGCAAAGTGGGAAAAGGAGGTTAGTGGGAAAAGAGCACATACAAGTAGGAAATGCAGGGGTAAATTCCACAAAGAGATCAAGGTTGATGTATATGTATGCTCAAGCAAGTCTAGTGTAAATCTGTTCTCTTGTAGTTATAGTCCTTTGTCTTCTTTTAAACAATAACCTCCTACTTGTTTTTCAAATGTGTGCAGACCTAAACTACTAGTTACTGTGAAAACAGCTGCTTAAGTGCAACTCCCTCCCAGTTTTCTGGTACTAAATTTATTGTAAGCTATATAAAAAACCTCCAGCATCTTCAAGGTTATAATTTAGGAAAGTGAAAAAGACAAAAACACCCCTAAATGGTAGCATTCCAATCCAGAATCCCATCTGTCTTCTTAATCTGATTTTTGAGATTTTACTAAGTTTAAACTTTCTCTGAGCAATCCTTCCTGTGCCATCTGCTCTATGAACCCTACTGCCTTGCCTGAAATACAATTAACCTTAAGAAAACTATTTCTGCAGTTGTAACCCCTTCTTACACTCACGACTGCTCTTTACATTGCTGTGAACTCTCAGTTTGGGAATGATTTCCTTCAGAACTGCTATCATCATCGCTGTCTTCTAAAAGCACTGGTTTTAGGTGTTTTGGGGTTTTGTTCGTTTGTTTGTTGGGGGTTTTTTTAAGTCATTAACGTAATCGAGAAAATAAAATCCTGAGCGACCTGAGCAAAGGCAAACTGTCACATCCCAAATACTGGAATAAACAGAGAAAAGTTATGACACAGATTGGAAACCAAAGATCACAATCCTATTTAGATTCCAATCCTGCAATTTGGTTTCTGTGCACACACCCCTCTATCAGGCAGACTCCCACTGACGTCTGGTGGACAGATGATCTCTTTTGGGAACAGGCTGACACAGGCAGCTGCTATCACTTAGCTTTTCCTTTGGGGGTCCCTTATCCATGGACAATGACAGGATATCACCAAAGAAAGAGATATTTAAATGATCTAGGTTTTGATTAGAAAAAGAAAACTTCCTGCTCATTTAAAAAATGCCGTTATGAACTTTACGTAAAATTGTGTACTCTGCTCTGATTGAGTTTACTGGCAACATGCCTGGCTTCGAATCCTACATGCCAAATGGATAAGCTTTTCTTAACCTTTTGCCCATGTGTGAGGTCAATCCTCAGCCAAACAATAGGATTTTCATTTATCTAAAGGAAAACATTTTCCTAGAAAAAGGTGTGTTCCCCATGCTTTAGCCACAGATGCCAACGCTAGCATTTATATATCGAATCTTTCTAATGTGCTGCATCAAGAAAGCTCTACTGACAATCACACTTCAAAATAGCAGCAGAGTAAGTTTGTATGAAGAAAAAGAAACATGTATGTAACATCCCTCCAGAAGCACATAGACTCTGATCTTCATTGATGTTGTCAGCTGAAAGCAGGTTCTCAAGCAGCACCTCAAATAGCAAACTACGTATGCTTGAACAAGATTCACAGCAAAGATGATGACATCCTCTATCCAGAACTGGCTCTGGTGGTCATTACAGGAAAATCAGTAGAGCTACACAACCTTCCCAACCACCACAGATGGCCCAGGTTTCAGCTGGGGTGAGTGAGTGCCACTGATTTCCAGGGAAGCCAACCATGCAGAGGGCGGGACACAGGACGTCTGCTCAGTGCCTGATCGGCAGTTCTCCAGATGACACCATGGGTGCTGTAGTCCCTGGCATCAAGAAGAAAGTTCTTTACTGCACTGGTCAGAAATCCAGTAAGGACTACACAACACAGCTTGGTTCTCAGACTCAGATTCAGAAAGGATTTAGAAAGCAGAGGGGTTCAGAGAAGAGCCATATAAAAACCCAGGGGACAGGGAAGCAGCATTGGGACCGGCCATCTGAAGAACATGACCTCCTCTTCTTGCAAGAGAAGGCTGGATCACTGTGCATAACAACGAAACTGCAAAAGACCTAGTAAGCTGTGGACCTTTAGTCTTGCCAACAGGGACAGCCAACAGCTGTACACTGAACCTAAGCAAATTCAGGTGTCATTTCTTAGCAATAAGAAAGCAGCTTACTAGATAGTAGACTCACTCAGGCTGTGAGAAATTTTTTTTTTAATAGCTTTTAGTTCTAGGTGTTTAATTAAGGCTTACAATTAATGTTAAGAGTTAAGAGTATTAATGTTTGATTCTAGCACATTTATGAAGCCAGCCCAAGTGGTTGGTTGTGGAGCTTCTTTTTAGCACTGGAATATGAATTTGCTAAACACTTTTTACTTTAGAGATCAAGGGGAAGACTATCAGTAGGGTCCCCTGCACACTGAGTACTTGCAGTGTGATGACTATAATTAACTCCCACACCTCAGAAGTCAAGAAGGAACTTTCTTCCCCAAATGCACAATTGATTGATTTCTGAGTTTTTCTTTTATTCCTCCCTCTTGCTCTTCCTCAGAAACAGTAGAGATCTGATGCAACAGGAGCTGCATATTCCACTCTTGGCTGACACAGAGAAGCCCCTAAATGATACCTGATCAGAGCATTCTGCTCACCTCATCTCTGCGGACAAGCAGGATCCAGGACTGTGGAGGAGGCTACTCTTGGGTAGCACATGAGGCTTTTTCCCCCTTCTCTGCAGCTCAAGTTGATTCATCTGTATTTCTCATCTAACATTCCTTGCTGCTCCAAGTGCCTCAGGCATTACTGGCACTGTGGCTGGTTCCTCTAGTGCACAAGAATTTAATTTCCAGAGGATTGAAATAGTTTATCTTAACTAAAATAATTAGACTTAATCCTCAATATTCAAATAAAGCACAGTGGTCTGTGATATGAAGGACAGGCAGGTGCCCTACTTACCTCTGCAGGTTTAAAATCCATTGAACAAAGTGTTCATAAACTAAAACGATAAATACATTAATTTATCTCACAATGCATTATCTCCTAGGGATAATGCACACAGGTTTTAGTAAAATATCACAAAAAGAATTCTACTATATGAACTAGAGCAATTTATGCCACATGCAGTGAAAACCAGGCTACTATACAAGCCCTGTATTCAAAGGGGAGGGAGGGGCAGTAATGGGATAATAAAATAAAGACATTCAATATGCAGCTGTCCAACATGTAAAAGAAGATTTGCATATTCTGACCTGCTAGAGCCTAGAGCATTACCACCAAAATTAATTTCTTGGGAGAAAAGGTAGGAATTTGCTTTAATTAAAAAAAAAGGGAGCTATATGCATTATGCCCAGATGAGACTCCGATACCCTATTGTTAAGTGATTAAACAAGCATTTATAATTAACTTGAAACTCACACGGCTATGAAACTCATGAATAGCAATAGTTGCATTAACAGGTCTGCCTTTGATCTCTACAGGAACTGTGCATGACACAAACTAATTTGATTTCCAAACCTTGTCTCTTAGACATGGAATTAAATAAAATACTGTCATGGAGCACAGATGGAAGTTGAGTTTCAAAGCTTTAGCTTGCCGCACACATAATGTATTCTTTACAAGACATGAAAAAGTAATCCCTCTTTTTTTTGTAATAGAGCTCTTTGAAACTCTGTTTGGGGATCAATATGGAATGAGAAGTTAATGCACTGATACTTTCTAGTTGCTCAGCATTAGAGTTCTCCACTGACTCAAGAACACAGCTGATTTTGTGACATCAGCTCTGAGGATAACACCACATCGAGCTCAGCCGCTACGGAGCTCACAGGGGTTTTAAGCCAAATTTACATCTACTGCACCACCAGTCTAGTTTGGGGAAGGAAGGCTTGGATTTGCTTAGCCACAAAGGCACGTGTTACATTTTCTCTGAACAACTTTATCCTATTAATAAAGTATGCATCTGATGAAAGCAATTCAAAGCAGATGTATCCTATGTTTAAGCAATCCAATGTATGTTCAGTGGGGCAGCAAGGAGACAAGCACTTTTTTTTGCTCATTTTCAAGCAGCTTTAATCTTAGGTTTAATCTCTAATTTCCAAAGCCTGTTGTGAAAGCAAAGCTAGATATCACTTTGGAAGAAGGTATTTTTACTTGAGTTGTTTGTTTTTAAACAAAGCAGTGTAACAATTCAAACAAACCCATCTCAAGTGCCTCTCTACATTCCCATTGCAGCCTGCAGTGCAAACTCCCACTTTCATCTCAGTGCTCCACTGACGTAAGTTCATGCACATACAGAGGCGAACTACTGCACTAAAATTTTATCTAGGCACTTGCACGTTCCCTTTCTTCAAATAACTCGACAGTTGATATAATTGCTTCATTCCTTGCAGAAGTTATCCCCAGCTGGAAGACAGGAAAATTAAATCATAGGTGAAGCTACACATGGTAACCATCTCACTCCTCCAACCCAGCCAGTCTGAGCAGAGAGCTCTGCAGAGTGATGAGGAGTGCAGCACTACTGTTCAGCTACCCCACAGCAAAACCAGGAGCATACCTTCCCACCCCACCTCTGTGGCCTGGCTCTGAACTCTTGCTCCTTCCTTTGGGCTATCCCACTTCTCCTTGGACTTGCTGCTGTGTTGGTTGCATTCACTAACACAGCACTGCACCAGCCTAACAAACCAAGTGGCTCAGTGCCACGTTACCAGCCTGAACTGCTGAAGCAATGCAGCCCCACATGCCAAAATCAGCAGAACAGGCAGGTGTGGGGGTGGAGAGTGGTGGCCAAGTGCAACACTGGCAGAGGAAAAGAAGGAATTTAGGACCACCCCTGCTGGTTCATGGGCAATTCAGCTCTGGTGCATCCCTACGGTCACTTTGAAAGGGTGACGGTCCATCTCCTGACCTAAGCAAGCTTAAGGTCAGTATTCAGCATGTACAGTTGCAGTAAACCTTTATTCTGCATTTATCCCAAATCCCATACCGATTCTTCAATAATGTCCCAACCTCTACTGCTGCATACTGGCACCACAGCCCTAAAATCTCCTGGCTCCATCATGACAGGATGCTGGTGACAATGCCAGGAAAGGGCTGGCAGCAAGGACATTTGCACAGGCATTACACAGTGTTTCCAACTGCTCCTGAACACCCAAAAACCTCTACAGTCAATTGGTATCTGTGACTGGGTGGATGGAGGAGGTTACTGTTGTTTCCTCCCAAACCGAAAAAGCTTCCTTTTATCAACATCTCTACATGCCACTTCCTGTGACTTCTGTCACAATAGCAACAGGATTAAATGCCACCCAACTTGTCTATATTGAAATTTTCCTATCCTCCAAAAATATTTATTTCCAAGTTTTTGAGATTTTTCTGTTTAAAACAGTATTTCTATTTCCTCATCTGGAATAGTTTAAAAATTTAATTAACCTGTGATCTAGGTCTTCCTCGAGATAGTGAATAAAAACTTCAAATAAAATAGGACCCATTACAGTTCCCTTCATGCTAATACTGTAAAGCAACCCCAGCTTAATACATGGCCATTTATCATGACACGTTGTTTTCTCTTTCATCCAATCTCAGTCAAATAGAAGCAGCCTTCTGATCCAAGTCAATTAATTTTTCAATTAATATTTTTTGCACCAGGCTGCTGTACTGTCTATACTTCAGCTACGATGACTGCATATATATGCAGAGCATACATAACTGACTCAGCAACCAAAACTTGTGTCAGTTTAAATTACCATAATAGCCATGGTGATCTTAATTCTTGGCAGGGGATTAATTTTTAGAGCCAGTATGATTTCATGAGAAAAAAATTCTAATCAGATTAGAACTCTGAACTTTGAAAAATTATTTTCTATTCCCCTACACAGGAAGTCAATTATGTAAATCAGAAGTTATTGGCTCTTCCACAAAATCATAATGGAAAGGTACAGTTACACTTGCAACATTCATCTTTCTTAGACTCATTGTGTATAAAAACCACAATGTGACAATGAGGGTTTGACATGCTGCTCACACACCTTATCTTGCTTTCCAAGATGGGAAGAGCACTGGAGAACACCTTTGTATTTCTTGGTCACCTTGCAGCTCTGATTCCCAGAGCTGCTTATCACAGTCCCATGACTACCACTGTAGCTAAAAATGAAGTTCTGGAGGTCCACGAACCAGGCTTTGGGAATGGGTGAAAGTAACTTGGGAGTACCATGTTTGCTTAGGTAGTATATATAATTGCCTATCTCAGGGGGGTGTCTGAAAGGGATGACACTCTGCTGAAGGACTCCTGGGGTTTACAAATCAAAATGCTAAAAACCAATGAATCACAGCTGATCAAATAGATCAGTGAATGATCTGTTCTATTTAGAGATCAATCTTGATGTAAAACGCTGTGACTGGCCAGAAAATGGCAGAGGAAGGCTGAGAGGAGATGGGCAAAGGCTATGTGCCCTGAAGCTAAGGGAATAATGCAGGGTGGGACTGACCACAGCTGCTGCAAACAGGGCTAACTGTATCTCAACACAAATGGCACCCGAGGGTCGCCTTTGTGTTAGATGAACAGCTATGTCATTTGAGTGAATCAACTGACTACACCACAGCTGAGTGGATCAAATCTTTCTCCAAGTTCATTAAAGAAGTAAGAATGTCTCCCAAACTAGCACAGAGAAGGCATATATACATGGCTCAGACCAGGAAAGCACGTAACAACTGAACAATTAGCAACATAAATAAATAAAATCAAAGATAGCTGTGTGCTGGTTTCAACCAGTGTATTCCTCCTCAGCAGCTGGTGATGGCCAGCATCACGATGGTGAGCATATTATAGAGACCAAGAACTTGTACCACATACTGTGTAGTGATTGTTATTGTTGTTAATGTATTTCATATTAACAAAGTAAAAATTACATTGGCATTGTGATTTTGGTATAATTTTTATCATTTTGCTAAATCAAAAATCCCACGTAATGTTAAATATATCTTCAAATAACTAAACTTGATATTACACATATGGCCTAACTAAAGGAGTCCAGACAGAGCATACATGCTTCTGGAAAATGCCCATATTTATTTACTAGTTTGTCCATTTGACAACATCAAAGAGTTACTGCTTTTACTCTGGCATAAGCTCATTCTACACGTTTATAGCTGAAAACAGCACTCTGCTCAAGCTCTTTCCCTCAGCACAGAAGCCCTCAAATTCTTTCATTTCACCTCCTCTGTTTCTTATACTTGTGCTACAAAACACACATCTGTTTAAAAGTAACACTATCACACAGGGCTGCTGGTTTTCAGTTTGACAAATAAGGCCACTTTCCCATTTACAAGCAGATACATAGAACTGAAAACATTCCAGCAGCACGCTCTGCTTCCTTGGCACAGACAGCAACATGAATATTTTGTAGGCTACTTAGTCTATGCATTAAGCAAGCATTATGAAGTATTATTATACTGGTTTAAACAAACAGCTGTATGCTTGGAAAGTGATCTACTGTGTGCAAACAATGCTTCTAGGAGAAGCAGGAGGAAGGCCTTTCTAAATACCCAAATCATACAGAGGGCTAAACTTACACACAGAAGCTACATTAACAGGATGTGTTGCAGGAATTTGCTGGGATGCAAATGAAAAAGGAGATATATGAGACCAATAATCAACTTCTAAAAGGGCAAAGTATGCTCTACTATACACTGTGCCCAGAATAAATATAATATTAGCACCTGGGGACATGGTTTTGTGATGAACATGGCAGTGCTTGGTTAATGATTGGACTTGATGATCTTAAGAGATCTTTTCCAACCTTAGAAATTCTATAATTAGCGGATAAAAGGTTCACATATGTATGTACACACACGTATGCTAAGTTAAACTGAAAACACAAGGCGCAGCTAATCAAACTAAAAATTACAGCATTTACTTAAAAATTTCCCGGACAGTACCAGTCCACATCACTTTCCTGAAACCCATTCAAAAACCAAGTTTACAGATACTTTCCTGAAGTTAAGAAAATGTGTAGTTCACGCAGGGATATCTCCCCTTTGTGCATTTGTAATTTATTCTGTTCTCACACTCACAAAAGAATCACTAAGAAAAATTACAGTATTCAGCAGTTAATCATTACTTTAAAGGAACCAGTCTAATAAATTTAAAACATATTCTACCATATTTAGTCATAAATACAATTCCAGTGAGTATTACAGGAGTGTTAAGCTTCTTGTAAACATGTAAAATAGAGATACAAATTCCTCATCTTTCCTTCTTGAATTTAATGGTTGTAGGAAATCTATAAATACCAATTTTTATCAACATATTCAGTATCACTTCATGCTTTGTATTATTTTGACATTCACTTCTATAAATTACGATAAATTTAAAGTTCACATAATTTCAACATGACCTGAGATTTGGGAAATTAGTATTTCACAACACAAAAGTAAGGTATTCTTTCTGCTTTGCTGAGCATATGTTCTAAGTCAAAATTGCTCTTTACATTTTTGGCCCCCCTTCACACTAAGATTCTGGAAAAAAACCCCAACCCACACAACTCAAAGGATGTGTGTGTGTGTGTGTGTGTGTATACACTCATCATCTGCAGCACGCAGTTACACAGGAAGGCTGATTTATTTATTTCAACAACAGGTCTAACAACCCAAGTGGTCAGTTGCTCTCTTGAGGTTGCAAAATTACTTAAGGGAAGAGGGGAAAAGGACAGTAGATTGCTATTACTGCTCAAAGCCAGTCTGAATTCCCAGCTGGCCTTGTGCTACCAAAGCATGACAGAGATTTCCAGCCATCACCTGGCCAAGCACAATATGCACCCCTTTAAAGAGCATAGGAAGTGGAGAGGTTAGGCAACCCTGCAGCACCCATCCTGTAGGAACCAGAGGTCTGCTGCAAGGATGCCAACAACCAGTTCAGTTGCCTTAGATGTTTATAAAGAAAAAAGGACCTCGCATCCACTGCTCTAGTACAGGATCAGCAACAAACACCGCAACAAAATAGTGACAGTTCTGATTCTATGTAGTTACAATAAAATTCTACAGACACATTAACATCCTGTACCCATATACATGTGGATGCAATATAGGAGAAACAAAGCAATTAAAAATCCAATCGTCTTAAATGGCAACTTAAAACAGCTTATCTGCAGACTCAAGTTTCTCCCAGAAATGGCAGAGTTACTCTAATGCTAAGATGCTCAAGGTGAACAAGATGGATTTTCACTTCAGCTTTGGAGCATTCAATCGGATACTCCCATCTGAGTGGGTAGTTAAGTAAAGAAAAATTGAAGAAAGTAAGAATTATTACCAGCTAATGTGAATGAAACAACTTTTAATATTTTCACTCTAAGTTCATCTTCCTAGCCATTAAATGATTATTAAAATTAAGCTGAAATTATTTGGTAGTTACATTCACATGGAGCCCAAAATGCTTGGGGTCTCAAATAGCACGTAACAGTAAGATAATAATTTGGCTAAGTACAGTGACTCATAGCGTATAGCTACTCCTTTAAAACATGATGATTCTTATGTTAGCTGCAATACCAAAGCCAGGCAAAATACATTTCATATTCTTTTCAATGGGTATGCTTACATATAAAACACGGCTGCCTACTTTGGAGTTTGGTTTAGAAACTCATTTTTGTTACTGCCATGCTAAAACTGCAGTGAAGTGGGTGGAATTTCTTAAAATCTCTTTTTAACTAGGAACCTCAGCCAAAATGTTTTTGAGAGCCACTGCTCCAATTCCCTTGGTAGAAAGGACTCTTAGAAAATCAAATAGGTAACTATGAAACAGAATGGGTGAGATTTCATGATACACTTAGGGATGCAGTGCTAAACTTGCTGTCAACACAGTGGTAGAAGCAGATGGCTCTGCAGGCCCTAAGTTACTTTTGCACCATGCCTATCCTTTTCCACAAATTAGAGGGGTTTCCTGGCAAAGTGCCCTGGGGACTGCCTGTTACGCTCGCAGTAACAAAGCCTGGACTCTGAAGATGTGGCCTTCACCTTGACAATTCTCCCATTTCTGCTGCCCAGGCTACATCACATGCAGAAAGGGTCTGTGAAAGGCAGCTGCACTCCAAGCCAGGAGTCCTCTGGCAGGCAGAGCCATTGCACAGCATCTTCCCCAGCCTAGGTCCCTGGAGCAGCATAAGCCTGAGGGTCTCACCCAGGAATCCTGGTCTGGGCTACTTTCTGCTCTTGTGCTAAAGACTCATATGGCTTAAAAACGGCCACCTCTTTGGCCTGGTGACCTACTGCTGAAATAACTTGGATAAGGTGATATATTTAGACCCTCAGCTATTAATTTTCAGAACTGCTTGTGAAACGCCTTTTATTTAGGTACCTTTGTCCTAGTGTTCTCATGCTCCAAGACTCCATCACTTACTGATACACATTTTTTTAAAAGGAAACAGAGAAAGCTCTGCTAAATGCAATTAATTGTAATAACCTGAAATAAACTGATTTACACTGGAGCAGTGTCTTGTTTAAACTTCCATTTTATTTAAGTAGGAGTGGTAGCAAATACATTTAAGCAGCAGACCTGCCACAGTTTAAAAAACAAAACAACAAAATACACATACATTACTTTGGCTCTCTCTGCAACCGTTTAGGTCAAACCATTCCAAGTTTCACATGAGACTATACTAACATGCAGAGAAAAACAGGCTTCAGAAGTTAATTCTACAAAATGTACAGAAATTTGAAATTACTTTTTAAAATAACAGTTTTCATTTTTCAACAGCTTCATTGCAACCCTTGCTACTTCTCCCCCCAAAAGTGTCCTTCTGAAAATATGCATCCTTTTTAGATCACTTGCAGTGACAGCAGGCACACTGATTCCAGCAACTGTAGCAGCTCAGCTGTAAAGTTACCAAACCTTTTTGCCAAATCAACCAAACCCAGAGTTACAAGCAGCCCTAAAGCATGTAGCAAAATATGCTGAATATCTGAAACATGGTATGATCATGAAGGTCAGAGCAGCGAGTAGGCTCCTTGGTATAGCAGAGTTCTGGAGCTCCTTCCTCCAGGGTGAGGATGCAGGCTCCAGCAGACTCACACAAAAGCAGCATCTTCTGTCATTTTGTGTGGGCAGCCCCACTTGCTCTTGCCTATCACTCAACTGCAGCACTTAACAGATGGGACCTGACCTACTCCATTTTGAAGAAAGCAATCACCGGCCAGTCTGTTTTGGTTTTTCCCCTCCCGTGGCAGTTTTTTTTCAGGCTACAGACAAGGCCCTTGAACCTATAGATTATATCAAGAGTCACAAATGACACCTGAAAAAGAGAAAGTCATGAGGCTCACCAGTGTTATATGGCCATTTTTACTGCTACTAGATTTTAAAATATATTTTAAATAGGACCCATAAAAGCAAAAAGATTAATAACTACCGGTGAATGATGAAGGAAGTCTATTAAAGATGGCAGTGGGCTTGCTTCTTGGTTTAGGGTTCTTAAGAAACAGTCACAGACTCTATTTAGGAAAAGGAGCTCTGAACTCAGAAAGAAAAATTGTACAATAACAGAGTGAAAATGTAATGAAGGTAGGGCAGCATCTAGCTTTTGTATGAGTTAAATGAAAGCCTGTAGATAAATTTATTCTAACAGTTCTGTAACTTGCAGAGAATCGACAAAATATTTCATGTTCAGTGGGACTTTCACCTCTTATTAGATAAAAAAAGATGAGCAAATGTATCCTTGTGAAAGGAAAGGCCTTTGGGCTGAGCTGGGAAGAGCAGTAAATGGACCTTAACATGAGCTAGCACACAGCTAACACAGCTGGGAGCCCCGCTGGTTACCTGCCATGTCTGCCAGCCTGGGTAAAATGGGAGGGGATAGGAAGACGAGAAGAGGCGGACAATCTCCATTCACTGCAACAGGGAAACGAGAGTGAGGACAGATGCTTACAGGAAAGTCACAGGTCCACAGATGTTGTCCCTCCATCTTCCTGGAGTTTAAAAAAAACCCCATAAATGGATTTTTCTCCCTGAATACTGGACTCTTCTTCCTTTTTAAGTCCTTATCACATTCCAGTAATTCCTGTCAGCTCTAGACTGACTGTTGCTATTTGCTCTTACTTGGACTGGCCTTAAAACTGATCCAAAAGTATTCAGAGAAGCAAGGTACAGAGAAAACTTTTCCTTGGTGCAGCAGTGAAAGACTAACACCTACATGATGCCACAGGCCCTGCTCGCTAAATACAGCCATCGCTCCACTTCCCTTAGGTGCCAAGGTCTCTGGGATGAAGGTGTAAGGCAGCAGGGGCAGCGCACAGCTGTGTTCCCCGCCGACAGCCAGGGGCTCTGCTGGGGAAGCTGCCCCATCCCCCACAGCCTTGGGTGTACACACTTCACTGACATCATCCAAGGTTCACTCCCCTTCCAGCACGTCCACCCTAGATACTGACAACATCTGCTTTGGGCCAGAATACCCTAGCCTTGTGACTCCAGACTCCCATTTCTCCTTTCTCTTTGGGATCATTTGCTAGTTTTATTTATCACAGCAGCTGGATGCTCAAATTTAAGATCCTCCGATACACGTGGGCTTTGTATATGCAAAGTATCATCTCCCCCTGTGTATGCGGGTGTTGGGCGGGGGGAAGGGAGGAAAAAGAGAAGTTGTGTATTTCAAGCCGCTCACTTTGATTTTGTGGAGTAAGTACATCACTGCGGCGCGCTGAGACACTTCGGTGCAAGGGCTGGCTGTACGCGGCCGTCAGGGAGCCAGGTCACAGAACCAGGGCAGCTCCACTCCAGCACCAGCATATGGATCACTTCTGTCTCTTCCCTCACACAGATACCACCCTCAGCCCACCACCTCAGGGCTGTCAGCCAGCTGGCAAGGAACTGAGGTGGGGAGGGGAGACCAAAGAATCACAGACTCCGCTTTCTCCTGTCACAGCAGTCAAGACAAGCTAAGAGATACAAACTCTTGCCTAGCCATACATTGTGCTGTGACGCGGCTCAGGGGCTTGCAGGATTATTACACCCATCCCCTTAGAGGCACAGAGGAACTCACACCAGCACTGAATTCACACCCTACAAGCATCAAAACCAGCAGCAGGGTATTGGGGGCAGGGGAAGGAATATCGAACAGCATGCCCCGAAACCACCCAAGCTGTGCAAAACAGCAACTCTGGTCTTGTGCTATGGGATCCAGGGAAACACCTTGGCTCCGGGACTTGTACGCACTCCTTCAACAGAGCCCAGACCCGTGCTGGGAGGACACCTAGGAGTATGCCATCCCTCTGAATTTTGCAGCTTGTTTTGCACAACATGATTTTTGAAATGGCTGGGTCCCACCCTACCCAGAACTGCAAAGCACATGGTGAACCCCTTCTCCTTTGGCATAGCTTGCATGACAGCACTCAGCATCTGGGACACTTGCAAGATAAAACCAGAGCAAGCTGCAATCAGAAAGGCATCTAACACTAGCATGGCTCTTGCAAACACTTAAGCAAACCATAGTAGCAACATAAGTGCTAGAAGACAATCTGCACATTGCTTTATGGGGAAAAAAAAAAGTTGAATGGAAAAGATTTGTCACTCAGGAGAGATGAACGGTGGTGTAGGACATCTATACACATCAGCAAACAGATACAAAGCAATACCTAAAAATATCCAAAGGGAAAACTATTATATAAAACAGTATGCTTAAATGCAAAATGTGTGTCATAGCTGCTTTTTATATCCTTCGTTGCCTCCAAAAATCTTTGTGGGTTCCTCTGAAGTTAAATGTCTACAGATTATTTTAATTTTTTTAAATCAGTTTAATTATGTTCCTTGTGGACAGTAAAATATTTGCTAGCTTTTACACAAGAAGTTTCCAATAGTTTTATTTGGAACGCTCACTGGTGTTGCAACAGACAGCTGTAGGACTCTCATTTGCACATTCAGCTACTTCAGAAACCACAAGCTTTAGCAAGTCCAGAAAACTAAGTTTTCTTCAGTAGTGTATACAGAGCAGTCTGTATACACCTCCATGATTCCAAAGGCCGTAAGGATTCAGGTTCCTGTGACATCAGCATACCTTGGAGAAAACGTCAAGCAACATTTGGAGAGTAGGTTTAGGCTATTTTTGAATGCTCTGCCTTTATACATCTAACAAACTAGTAGTAAATTGTTCAAATAATTGTTAGTACAGGAAGAAAATAGTTAGTTCTTAACACTAAGACAATTTTACTATGAAGTACCTGAGACCATACAGAAAATAAAGACGGTTTACCAGGTGGCTGTTTGGTTCTATAGCCTACACATGTCCAGCTAACAGACCACCATAAATGAGCACCCAGAAAAGCAAATTTTTAAGGTTCAAGCACATGGACAACACCTCCAAGGCCAACAGCACCAGAAGTATGAATAGCATTATGTATAATATCTATCTTCTATAGACTCATAAGCTTCCTTTGCAGTATTCTGGCTTTTACTATACTGGGATTTTTGAGAGATTAACAACTGCCATTGGTGAGGATAGCTTATTAATAAACAGAGATTAATTCAAGTTTTATACACTACAATAAGAAGATTTAATCAACCTGTGTTTTTAAACAGAACGCACACAATAAATTCATAGTTTACCAAAGAACTTCAAAACCCACAAAAAGCAGGTATTTAAAATTATTCTTACTTACATCTGGTTTGAAAAATTCCACAATAATTTCTTCACAGGAATTGATCTTTAAAAAATAGTAAGAAAAAAAACCTAAATCATCTGATGTGTATGAAACTTGATCCCAAGAATACCACTTTCATAATAGTTTTAACGTAGTAAAATGGGCTGTGAAGTTCACCAAGTGACCAGACCTCTCCCATTTTCAGCCTGGGTCCTGCCTAGACTTGGAAACAGATGCACGTGGGAAGGCTAAAGTTTTGTAAGGAAGAAAGGATGACAAGCACTCCTAGAGTCTGAAGGACTATAGTCAGACATGGGAAAAGTTCCTCTGTTCTCAGCACTCCATATGCCAAGGAAAGTGGCATGTCTAGCCAAAGTGCTCTTTCCCACATTGCTCCCCTCCAGGAAAGTGGGACAAAGATGCTACAGGAAATTGATGTTTGTATTAACTTCTTTTTTTTGTTTGTTTGTTTTGTTTGGGGGTGGGTTTTTTGCTGTTTTTTAAAGATAGAAATTGCTAAGAGCTTGATATTTTGTGACCTGAGTGGTGACCACCTAGAAGTATTTCTTCATTGTGCTGAAGGGAAGACTGACTGCCTGGCAAGTATGTTCACAATGCCTCTTTATTCAAAACTAGCTCAAGAAGGCTCACAAAGGGGTGAGTGGGCTGACGATGACAACCTCTTTGCAAGAACAAGCAGGAATCTGGTGACGCACTAATCGCTGCCTTGTTTTTTGCACTGCAGAACCCCTTGTGTGCCTGTTTCAGAAGCCAACTCTCACCCTGCTTTGCTGCCACAGCAACACAGAAACCATCATGTAGGAGTGCTGAAAACAGATTTCCTTGTATTACTGAAACCAAGAGATCCAGCAGTAGACAAGGAACCAAGCACCACTCTTCTACCATTTTGTGGACTCATCACACTCGAGTCTCAGAGACAAAGCACAATTTGAGGCTCTTCCCTTATCTCAGTCTTAAAACAAACACATGCACACACACTCCTGACTTTTCTTGTTCTTTGAGGAGATGACTGTTTTCTCAGCCCGGCCTTAGGCTGACTCGAAGATGTACAAACTTACACAGCATCTCAGTGGAAAACAAAGACTGTTATTGGGGTTTGGGCTTGCTTTGCAAAGATGCTGCTGCCTCTTTTCAATTTACAGAAAAAAAACCCCACAGTGAAGGAGAAAGAAAGGCTGTGCAGATCACTGAGGCATCTAATTACACTTTGCTTTTTTAACTTCAGGTAGATTTGCAGCTTTTTGACAAGTCTATAATGATACAGTTTTTCATTTTGCATTATAAACGTTAACAGTCAATACCCCGACAGCTACTGAAACAGATAATAGGTTGCTGAAATTCTGTAATGTAGAAAATTCAATCTGTGGGTGGTGTTTTAAAAGTCGCAGTTCCCCTCCTGTGCTCATAGGGAGGGGAAGGTAACAGCAGAACACTCACTAAAAGCCCACTGCTTTTGTCACACTCTATGCCACAGACCAAGCATAACTTGGCCACCACACGAATGCAACACATTTTACTGGTATACACCCTCATATAGTTTACAATTATTAGTGATACTACCACGTGGCCTATCTTAAAATTCTATTTTTACACAGGAGAAGGAAAGAATGTTTAAGATGAGATGTTTATTAAAAAGGAAACAATTAAATGGGAAGTTTCTAATTTCCTTCCACAAAGCTAGAACTGAAACATCTGAAAATGAGAGTAATCACTTAATTTCACTGCCTCAGTGTATTCTCTTACTTGGGTGACTATCTTCCTACAAAACTTTGTGGGTTTTATGCATTACACTTCTTATGCATTCCCTCTTTAATAGAAGTACTGGTTCAGAGGCATAAAGGAGAGTGAGGACTAACTTCTTTGCAGTTAAATGAAGAAATCATAGTTTTCACTTCACATGGGGTTTGCTTCAGGGCTGGAATAATCCATCATATGGTATTAATACCAAGCTAAGAAACCCAACCAGAAAGGCCTTAATCATACTACAGTTGTAGATGAACTTTAGTTCAGCCCCATTCAATTTGGTAGTTGTTTAATTCTATGGCAAGCAAAAACCTACTCTACCTGATATTTTGAGGACTAGCAAATTCCAGTTGTAACTCAAAATCAGGAATATTTATTTATCACCATACGAACATAATATGTTTAAGAATTGAAATATGTCAGAACAGATGCAATAATGTGGTGTGGCTGCTAGAATCATCATCTATGCACAGCATGTCCACTGATAAAAAATTACCTTGATGCAAAATCTTAGTAACAGAGGCAGAAGCAGAACTCTGTGAAGAGTCTCCTTCCCCCCTGGCCAAACAGACAGCACATCCTGGTGGCTGTGAGACAGTGCTGGGAGCAGGATGATTGTACCACAATGGCCTTGGTGACCTCCGGGTCTACTGAGGTCATTCCCCATGACTGGAGCTCCTCAGGGGCTCTGCAGATTCCACCACCACAAGAAAGCAACAGGACTGCTCCAAGCAGGACTGCTACTCCCTGGCATTTGACTTGCTTTTCAGATCTTTCATCTTACTTTGACTTCTTTTCTTTATGGATCAAAAGTGCTGCAATTATCAGACCAAGCTCCAAGAATGTAAAAGTCCTGCACTGAGAGACATAATGAGGGATTTTATATCATCTATTTTATGTTGCCAGAAGCGTTCAAACCCAACACCTTCAGGGAAGGTCAGTATTTCTCCAGTGACAATGCAGAACACAGCATGCTTATTTTAGTACTTCTATTTGCAAGCAAGTTATACACCCACACAGTTTAAAATCGAGATGGAAAAACATTACATATACCTACATGAAGATTTATGCAAAAAAGTCACAAGGCAATTGGAAAAAAGTTTATGGTCAAACTGTGTCTCCAAGGATACTTGAAAAGCAAAGGGAAAAGGAGACTGATGGAGCAGCATTCCCTTTAGTTTATTAAGTTCAGATGTATTCATTTATTTAACAGATGTCAAAGACAACAAATCATTATTTGTCAGTTTAGAGCCATTTCACAAAGCCATCTTTAAAACTCAGTGGTATTATCTCTTTGCTTTCTGAACACTACAAAGCTGCTAAAATCAGCCTGCCATCAATATTGATACCACTATGAAGGTGAAAAAAATGCATTAAACTCTCATAGTTTTCTAGGAAATTATCCAAGGCAATTGGATAATTGAGCAATATTACAGTTTTCAAATGTTTCAAAATTCCAGCTTTCCTGGAATCTCCATTAAGTCAATCCACAAACACACTGGTAACAAAAACAACTGCCTACAAAATTAAGATTCCTGCATTTGGTATGTTCACCTCACCTTTTAATTACACCTAAAAATGAAGAGGGTTGAGATTTTAGTTGAGATGTCCCATATATTGCAACCATGTGGTTTTCTGCCCACTGTTCACTGTGTTTCAAAGAGAGAGTGGATGCTGTACAATTTTATATAGCAAGAAACACAGCTCATTCAAATTGTGCTGCAGTAAGTTATCTTATTCTAAACTATGCTGGAAGAGAGAGCTTGCTGAAAGATGTACTTTAAGAAAACACAGTGGAAGAGTTCTATGGAAAAGACAGAACACTAAAGCAGCCTGGAAACTGGTTTAAAAAGCAATTTGTTTTTTCTCCATAGTTAACAGAAAACATCTTCATCAAGCCACTTTTGAAAATCAACTGGATTCCATTTCTCCTTTCAGTGCTTTCCTTCCTGATGCCTCCTAATGACTGTTTGCACCTCAATTTCCTTTGACATTTAACGTACACATTAAATGCTAGTTGAAGGTGAAAGTATCTTACTTAATAGTTCCTATATATAAATATAATGGATATATCACCTGAATTACAGCCAATTCCCCTCCAAAACAACAACCAAAAAAGCCCAACCACAAGCAGAAGCCAGAGCTGTAACAGTGCATTAATTTACCACAGCGTCATAAACAAAGGATAGTAGTGGGCAAGCTTTCAAAATACAAATTCTTTTACTGTGAGAGTCCTCCTGTTTTCAATCTGTTACAGCTAAATGCCCATGCTCATTAAAAGCATGCTTTGCACAAACAGGACTTAAAGAGCAATGAAATGTTTACTTTCAAGTAAAAATGTGGTTGCTCACAAGTCAACATGATACAAGAAAGCAAGAAGGGAATGTGATGATGCAAAATCAGCATCACTTACCTGCCAAGAGTAATATAAATCAAACAAACCCACATTGCTCCACTGTATTTTTTCCAATACTACCTATAATCTTTCACTTTTAGCCAACTTAAATTGGCTTAGATGACTCCCATAGTTTTTGTGTCCTTAAGGTTGTTAGTCAATTTAAGCATCGGAGTAAATGACCAAAATGTTGGTAATCCATAATTTTGGTAAGTATTTAGGAAAGTTATTCGATGCATGCCTTCAATTAGACCTCCTTGATGAGTGGAGAAAAGGTTTACTAACTACATTAGTCTGCATTTCTAAAATACACAGTACACACGACTTCAGACAGCCTACGCATGGAAAACAGAAGGAGAAAAAACTACATGAGTGAAGAAAGAGTAAATTTAAATCTTCAGAAAATGTCCTCAATTAACTGCATGAACATTTGACTGAAGGGATGTTTTTTCCTGAATATACAACATGTAAGAATACTACAGCCCTCAACCCTTACCCCCATCTGACTTTGTGCCTTGGGCTGGGGAAGGGGACAAAAAGAACAAATGTACACAGTTTTCTTCTGAGGACAAAAAGCTCCTCTGGCACACACCACTGGAAAACAGCACTGATGCAATTATCACATGGAAGCAAAGCACACAGAATTTCTAAGTGTAATTTGATTGCTTTCCCATTTTTTAAAATCACTTTTTTTTCCTTCAAGACACTAATTTTGGTTAAGTACAAACCTAACTGGCATTGTAAGAATGTTAACTTCTAATGGTCAGAACTTCATACTTGGCTGTACCAGAACTGTTCTGAGCTCCTTTAGCAATAGCACACAGATACCACTCATTTTGTGACTCTAGATTAGGCAACACACCCTGCAGAAAGGATAACACCAAAGAAGTTAACCATTAAGGGGGTCCTTTTCTCTAAAGGAAGCTTGGTTAGAAAGATCTGGAGGGTCTGCAGCTTTATCCATTTAGTATCTCTCTTGCTCTGTAACTTTATCAGTGCTATTGGAATATGACTATACTGTCTGGATAGAAGGGAAAAAACTCCACTAGGAATGTTAATATTTATGGGCACTTAAAGTAAAGCAATTTATATTTTTAGTAGCCTCATGATCATGTGTAACAATTCTTCAACTTTACAGAAAGTAACGCTACAAGGAAAGGTCTCCATCTTGGATTCAGGAATGCTGGTTATTACTTTTTCCAAGCCTTGGCTTGCTGCTAAAACGAGCGAATGTGAGCATATGTGTGTGTACGAGAGGAAAGGAGGGAAACCTGCTATAAATACTGATGCATGATGACCTTCAAAAAGTACCAGATGAGATTCCAACTTGGTCTAAAAAGCTACTTCATTTTTTCCCAAGAGAAAGATATATTTCCTCTCTCTTCTTATGCCCAACTATCAGCTTTTTGCCCTCCTACATCTTAGCAATATCATGTACATAAAAAAAACCAGCAAAAAGTCAAGCTCTTCTTTGGTTTTACTCAATTTGCTGCTTCCCGGGTGCTGATTGTACCCATAGTCCTCAGGTGTCTACTGTACAGATTTACCTCCTGTGGTAAGTCATGATAGTTGCTTTATTGTCTTTAAATATCAACTTTTCCATAATCCACACATCCTAATAATCTTGTCAGGGAATAGATCTGCTGCAGGTTGGAAAGAGCACAAAATGAACACAGTTGCTGGTATAAAAAGACAACCAGACACCACAGTTCCAGTGAGACAGAGGAAGGTTGTAGCCTCTTGGGCCATAAGAATTTTGAAAAGGGCTTTTTCTCAAGATAAGAAAACTATCTAATCAGAAAACTACCCCAGGCAGTTCTAGGAATGTCTGAAATCAAATTCAGTGTAAGCCACTGTCAAGCATGGTTAAGTTGTATCTTGACAGCAAAGGCAACATCCACAATGGAGCATGGATTGCCGTCAACCTCCTCAACTAACCACTTAAAATCAGAGAGTCTCTTACTGGCCAGTCATTTTATATGTGTTGAGACATCAACAACGATGATGCAAAATATAAAAGTGAACCAACTCCACTACTGAATGAACTTTTGAGAAATAGGACTGTATTATCCTCAATAAACAAACATATCCCAATTATTCCCCTACTACAACACAGGGTACAGTGTCCTTTAACTGACAACAAGCGAGGCAGAGAATTGACTAACCCATTGATTTCTGTTTCTGTGTTTGAGATGGGTTTTAGCCACACAAAATTTAGGGTTATTCGGGGCCAGAGGGTAGGTACAGTGCACCTGATAGATCCTCTGTGACAGGACTCAGTCAGTGCTTTGACTAAAACCAAGTATCAACACTGGGAAATGAGGCTGAACCACTAAAATGTGCCTTCAGGCAGTTTGGGTGGTTTTTTTTAATGGCAGCTGCAAATATTACTTTACAGATCAGAGACTCCTGAATGACGTATATGGGCTGAACTCAAACCAGTGATCCTATAAACTGCATTATCCTTTGCTGGGTTCTGCAATTTACTAGTGTGACTACTGAAATAATTAAACCTATTCACCTGATTAAACCATTATATTGACATTCCCAAAGGCCATACACCCTTTTACTTTCAGACACAGCTTAATCTACACTCAGCCTCAAAATAGACAATTATTCTGTGGTTTGGATTAAGTTAATCAGACTTTAAACTAACAGATATATTTTTAAAAAATTAAAGAATGAAAATAGGATTTGCCACACCAGATCAGGCCACTACTGTATCTAATGTGGTATTCGCCTTCGGCATTGGCTCAGTACTGTGGACTATGACAAGAAAGTGACAAAGTCAGTCTAATTAAAAAAAAAAAAGTTACATTACATGCATATATGAAAGTAAAAGAATAAAGGATAGGGCAAAGTCTCTTGTCTTACATAAAATCATGTAATACATCATGCATTTGTCCAAGAGTTAATTCATTGTTCAAGGTTATAACTCTGCAAGCAGCCAAGGAACAATTAAGAACAATATCAAAGTATTCTCACAAGCACTACAAGTGAGAGCAAATTTAGAAATACAACAGATAATGGTATGATGACAGATGGGGCTCCGTCTGTCAAGCACTTATATTTGATAAAGTAATTTCAAAAGAACTAATGGAGATGAAAATTTTCCAGTGGGTGCAAGAAGAGACACTCTTCAGATGTGGTTCCAGAAGAGACTTATCTTGGTTACAGTTGCACTTAAATACATATTTATATATATGGGCTGGTTAATAGACTCTAGCTAAAAGAAGGGAAGGATAATTTTTTTTAACCCAAATCAAGTCACTGACATGGTGTGATGGTGGGCAGTGATGGTCCTAGCACAGCCAAACGTTGGTAAACGCAGGTGAGTGGCTGGGGCCAAGAACAGTGGAACTGTACCCCGATTTTTACATATGCAGAAATACCAGTATATTCACTTTTCTTACGCAGTCTACATTTTGGCAGGTGAGAATTCTTGCTCACAACATACAAGCTTTAAGATGTTCCATGATTATCAAGGAACTCCCCATGAGGGACTTATTTAGATAACCAGGAAATAATTCCCATATCCATTTTACTAGGGGTGGGGGGGAACAGGGGGGAGATGTTTTTCATGCAAAAAATTGCTCTGTTCAGACTGAACTAGGTTAAAAATCTACATTTCTTGTAGACAGACACAATAGCCATGGGATGGCATAGTATGCTGTTGAGGTCCAACAGAATTCTTAAGTAAAGAAAGGAGAAAATAAAACCAGTCCATTCCCCTGTGCCACCTCCTTCCCTCTCCCCTGACAAAAGAAAAATCTAGGAAAACACTTGAGAAAACTATCCAGAAAAAGATCAACTTGCCAGTTAAGCCACAGTGGTATAGTATGTACCACACTGGAGCAGTAAGCAAGGCACAAGACAAGGCCACACAGCAGATAAAGAACTTGTGCCTGGTGTCTACTTTTACTGCAATTTCACTTTGATGGGGTTTCAACTAACAACCTAACAACTAACCTATCAACCAACAACAAAGCCAAATGTAAAAACAGAACATTCTTTGACTAAAAAATTGTTAAAACATTAAGTATTATTGAAAATAGCTAAATAGTTATTTGCAGTAAACTTGGGCAGACTTAGCTCTGTGTGAGACTTTGTGAAGATGGGTATTCCATAACCCAAAATATTCTCACAAAATACCTAAAGTACAATTCCCACTAAGAAGCATACAACATACTAAAGGGAAAGACTGCCATTATTTCCAAGATCATGGTTTTCCACAGACAAAAGCTAGGGGTTTCTGTTGTTCTCCTGAGGAACCTGGTGATATGATGTACCCAAGTTAATACCTCTGCCAAGGTCCCATTTTTGGCACTATGAAAGGCAAAGAAAAAAATTACCATATTTTGGCAGCTTTACAAGCTTCTCCAAACAAGTCAGACCACTTCCTCTCCAAAGCAATTTGATTTGTATACTAAATGAGCTGAGCTTCATTAAAACTTTATACATTTTGCACAAAGAAAAAAATCGAATGTTTCTACAAATCTGAATTATTTCAGCTGTTGGTCAAAACATCACACTGTAGCCAAATATGACATCAATTAGCTCCCCAAATGAAGAGTATCTCTCTGGTCTTATCCAAGTGGTAAGAATACTTGGACAGTTTATTTAAAGCTTCAATTTATGCTGCTTTATCATCCAAGTCTTTTACACTAAAATGAGCACACAAAGAAACCCACAGACTAATGTTCTGCAAGCAGATTTGCTGGAGAACACAGGCATCCTTAGATACATTTCATTCCATCAACTCAAAAGCCAAGGTGTGCAGCAGTCACACCTTTGTGAGATCACAGAACAGTCATTTAACAGACATTTAATTCTTCCCAAAATTAGGAGCTGCATTTACAAGTTTCCTTTGCTTTTCAGTTCCTCTTGCTATCCAGTGGTGGTTTTGTATAAGTGTTTAAAAACAACCAAATCCACCACAGGCAAGAAAGCAAATTCTTCCATATTGAATACTAAGTCACATCAGCCCTGAAATGCAGTTACATGTTTTGCCTTTCAATCCCTTATCTAACACATTAATTACTTTCCATGTGCACTGAGAATAAAACTGTAACTACTTTCAATTGAGTACAAATTCTTTTGCAGCAAGAATGGAAAAAATTACTTTGAAAATAATAATCTGTATAAAAAATTACCAAGGAATACTAACATACAATTCCTAACTGTAACCCAAGTACAAAAGAAACTGTAAATCTCAAGAAATTAGAGATACATTTTTTCCACTTCGTGTGTTGGCTTTAGTTTTTTATTTAAATACTGAATTACCTCAGGCCATTTTTAGAACAGGGGTTTTTGTTGCATTCCACTGAAAAGCAAAAACTAAAAACAAAGGAAAAATATTTTAGCTGGATCTTCACTGTACTATTACATTTTTCTGTGTTTCTCTTCTTCTCACTTTTTCTTAGTAGTAAAGTTTTAAATTAGAATAAAGAACATGAAGGAATCTTGGGGGTAGTCAGATCCAGGCCTCTATTACCAGAAGAAACATGCATCATTAAAAAAGTCAAGATTTTCAAGTTCTGTCTTAAAAGAGGTAATTACTTATCTTCCACACCCACACAATTGGCTGCCTGCCAGAACCCCACTTCTCAATGGCTGCTTCTTTCACCTGCATACTTTTCTCAAGGCCAAACCGTCAAGCGTCATTCTTTCCTTAAACAGGTCCTTTCTGTATTTGCAGAGAGAATCACTGTTTACTTTTATTTGGTGTCTTATAAAACAATCTGTGACTGACCAATACTCTAATATCTCTTTCTTCCTCTGTAACTAAGAGTTGGTAAGCTTCCATTAGAAATTGATGTTATTGGTCCCAAAATAGACAAATTAGTACTGTAATATAGTTGTTTCATTTTATAAAGACTCTTATAAAAATCAAAGCTTTATACATGTTTTTAGAAAGGCAAATGAAAACCTACTAATGTAACTATTCAGCATCTGTGTTTGGTCACACAGAAATAATTTTGCAATGCCAAATGTAAAGCAAGATCCTTATGAAACACTACTAACAGCTTTGTTACTACAGGTTTGGGGATGTAATCTGAAGAGGAACAACACTATTTTCCCATTCAATATTAACAGGAGCTTATGTGCAATGTTAACATGTTAGAGAAAAAAGATCCAAACCAGCTTCTGCAACAGTCTATTTATCAAAATCTCAGTTTTGTACAAAACAATTAGAACAGTAAGGGATGTTCTTCACCACAGCCATTTCCCACCTCTTACAAATAAAGAGCAAAAGTACTGTAACAAAACAAAACATCAAGAAACACAACCAACCAACAAATCCCAACACTGAAATGCAATTCAAGCAAGGTAAGGCAGCAGGTCATATGGATTAACCTGGGGACGGCAGAGTCCGGCCTTCAAACAACCAGCTTGAGTAAGAAACATCAAGAAATCTTCCCTAAGCCCTTCCCATGCCCTTTTTTTTTCTTCCCTTTTTTTCTTCTTCCCTCAAAATGGGATGAAGTGTTAGGTCACAGAAAGCTGAAATTCAAAATAGAACATAGCAATCTGTACTAGACAAAAACTAAGTTAATTATGTTGTGAAGTAAAAAAATGCACGATTGAGCAAGTTCATGTGTAGTTCAAAAGCTAGGTAGGAATGAACATTATACAAACAAAAAATAACGTTTAATAATTCATTTATTATCTCAAATCATCACACACTGATGTGTAGATGAGTATTCAGGGCCTGAAGCGCCTGTTTCCTCCTTTCTGGGAAAAGAAGAAAAAAACCTGAATGTAATGGAGCTGTGCCAGGTGGCACAAACTGATAGCAAGACAATAAAAACAGTCCCACATGGCTTCACCAAGCTGTGAGCTCAGGCTAGCTATGACAACCTTTTCTGTAGAGGTAAATAACATTCCCTTTGGATTAAGCAAAAGAGTAAGACTGCTTTTTGATTGGGATCAAATACTGCTAGAACAGCTGCTCACTGCAGATACCAAAGGCGCATGAAACTGTAATCACAAACATCAGTAGCGCATTCCCATGCTCAAGCAGCCTAGCACCATCCCTCATCTGAATATTATTACTCCTCCAGCTGAAGGACTGCAGAGTGTTACGTGAGCACACCTCATCCCTGTCTGTGCAGCCAAGCAGTGACTCCATGCACCAACACTGCTCAATGCTTTTGGTGAAAACCAACTGAACTTATCCCAACTGTGGAACAGGGATCTTGCAGTAACTGCTGAAACATCCAAAGCTGACTATGCTAGATCTGAAAGGAAAATACGGTAATATTTTAAGGAGGAAGTAGTACAAGGAATATGTTATAAAATTGCTTATCAAATAAAATATAGATGCCAACACATATGGCACTAAAAGCATACAAGCAGAGCACCACCACAGCTCAGTATATATTAAATTCTACATAGCCAGAGCACTTGATAGACAGATGAAGTGTGAAATCATTGCTCCTGAGACCAAAGGCAAAGGCAAAACATCCAAAATTTCTGGCAGTTCATCTTGTATCATTGCTGTTCGTATTTTAACAACAAATGCTATGAAAGCAATACAACTCTACTCAAAATAACCTGGCATACTGTACACTTCTTGGCTCTGGTATGGAATTAATTCTGAGGAAACATGCAAGGTTTGATTTCCCAGACAGGTATCCTTCTACCTAAAAAAATAATTAGTAAGAGTTCGATAATTTTTTTCAAACTCAGAAGTCTTTCTACTCTTTCTGGTCTTAACAGTAGCAGCCCCTTCTAGCCAAGTACAACCTGGAAAAACCAGCTTTGAATGTGGCATAATCATGCTAATACCATATGTCACAGTTTTTCCTCACTTCTACTTTACTAGAAAGATGATGGAGTCAGGCACTTTCAGTGGTGCTCAGTGACAGAATAGAGGCAATGAGCACCAACTGAAATAAAGGAGGTTCCCTCTGAACATCAGGGAACACTTTTTCACTGTGAGGGTGTCTGAGCACTGGCACAGGCTGCCCAGGGAGGTTGTGGAGTCTCCATCCATGGAGATACTTGGAAGTTGTCTGGAAAGACTCCTAGGCCACCAGCTCTAGATGGCCCTGACGAAGCAGGGAAATTGGACCAGAGGTAGCTTCCAAACTCAACCATTCTGTGATCCTATCTCCACACTATTTCAGTGCCTACCTTTCCCCAATTTGATGGATATTACCCATCCTTATTTCCCTCCTTTGACTTATCTCAATATTACCTTACCAAAGTTAAAGCCAGAGCAATTGTATTGAGGTATCTTCAAGTTGAAAAAACAGCTCTGTCAGAGAAATTGATAAAATCTTTATGCCTGCAAGCTTCTCTCAGTTTTCCAATTTTATAAGATGGTCTAAAATATTATTGTTCTATGAAATAGGACCTTGTGCAAGCTACAATCATTTGGATAATACTAGAGAAGGAAAGTATGAGGGATTATCAGGTTCTAATTACCTTACCACCTGAATAAAATTTACCAACTAAAAATTAATTGGTGTATCTTCTGAACACTTGCGGTTCTGTACAGCTAAGTGTTTACAACATCTCTTGGTAATGACCCCATGTGCCCAATCTTTAGTTTGTAAAATTTTTAATTCCTCCTTTTTTTTTTTTTTTTTTTTAAAAACTGGGTATTTGTACAACTGCAGCCTTCACTGAACTCAACCAGATGGATCAAGTTGTTGGGTTACAATCCTGTCTATGCACACAGCAGTAAAAGCCAGAACATGCTGTATTTCATGGACTTTAATATTTCAGTTGCTCTGGCAGATAAAAAGTATTGAAAAATTTGCACAATATTACTAATAACAGTGAATTCCTTGAAACATCCTCTGACTCATAATGGTGAAGTCAGACAGAACTCAGTTTTAAGATGAGGTCAGTGAGATTCAAAAAATGCTTACAAGGTACTTGCTAAAGAGATGAAAATCCAGTCTGTTCCAGTACCATACTCCTACACTTTCAAAGGGTTCATGATTCATATTCAGAACTGCGTTCCAAACATTTTTGGTCAAAGGCAGAAGTTAACATACTGCTGCACTTCATTGCCTTTCCCTACAAAGAGAGTTGTGGGCACGTCCTGCACACCGCCTGTAATTTCTGCAGTATTACATCCACAGATCGAAGGGCAGAAGGGCCACTTGGTATGATCCACAATATAATACCAAGGAATTTCACCTAGTCCCCACTTCTGCTCTATATACAAGCACCAACTGCAACCATGCAGACCAACATACTCATTCTCAAAACAACACGCAGTCATTCTGCACACCAGAAAGGAGAAATGGACAGCCTTCCTTTACTTTTAGCTTGCAAATATTTGCTTTCCATGTTCAGCAGGTAACAATTATCCTGCTCCAGGCTGAAAGCAAAGCAGACAAGGTAGACTTATGAGACCAAAGCAGCAGAGAAAAAAAGTTAAAAAATAAAAAAAAAAATCAGCAATCCAAGAATCAAATACAGGCCATTGCTGGTGCCTATAACAGCTCTCAGAAAGTCAAATAAACACAGATGACTAGCAAGGAAATCTGAAGTTTATGTAATACACAAAATCTCGAGACTATTAGTGAAAGTTCTAAGTGTTCTAAAGTCTGCAAATGGCCCCCGAGGAAATAATTCTAAAATAAATAATAAAAAAATGAAGTCACAAATTGCATTTATTCTGGCATAAGACCTGTATATTTCTGGGAATTAAATATCTGTCTTTCTATTAAAAACATCCATGTTTGTTCATGCTGGGTTTAAAACATGACCAGAAGACATTTGCTAGATTAATACCCTTGCTATCATGTTTTAACTCTTTAAAAGAATCACACTATAAAAAGTCAGCATCTGATTCTCATCAGTTGACAATAAGATTCATTCTTTTTATTAAAAAAATATTAACTTTATTTCTCACTCAAAATATAAAGAAAGAAAGTAAGGAGTTAAAGCTGTTTGGCTGCTGTTACTTTAAACTCCTTTGGGTTTTACAATTTGCAGAGCATGTCAGTTCCTCCACCCTGGAACTTTTTGAAAACACCCAAGCAGAGGAATGTCACAGCACCATCATCTGCTATCAGTACAACAGTCAGAGATATGATACAGCAGAGGACCTCCTCCTCCAAATCTGTCACTTGTAATAAATTATGGCATAGCCAGGAGCTGGTTGAGACCAGACAGACAGAGAAATCAAAATTAAGAGAATATGTAGAATGAGACATGACCTATATAGAAGTGACGGGTAAGGCTGATGAGAGCAGTATGATTTCTTAGAGGAAGAAGATATGCAGAGAGCAGGAACGAGGACAGAGCCAATGACTACTCAGTGAAAAGGGCAAACAAGAGCATGTTATTAAAAAGCAGCAGTTTGAATCAGTATTCAAGCACACAACACACTGGTTTCTTGCTAAAGGTGCTCAGAAAGTAAAGACCAACATATAGCACTAGAACTCAGCCACAGTGAATTTAGATCAGAGACAAAGTCTGCAATACAAGACCTTCTGGGCAAGGGTCACACAGCAATCAGACACTGTCTTTGAACAGAATACCTAGAACAGAAGGTTTTGCACAAGAAAAATAAATGCTTACAATTCTTCAAACAAATACCCTTTTTCCATAAGCTCATCTTTTTCACACCCATTGAGAAAGGCTATTCCATCATACAAACATCCCATCACTACATCAAGCCCCTATATCTGGGCAATACAAACCCTCTCTCAAAGCAGAGAAACCCAATGTAAATTGAATAAAGAAGTTAACGTTTAAAGAAAGATAAAATGCTACCCTGTCATTTCATAGCCTTGCACTAAGTTTACTTCCTCTATTAGTATCTACTTCCGTTAAGTCCAAGCTGTCAACAAGACTAATAAACAGAAAACTACCCTCCAGCTCATACTCAGGACTGCAAGACAGCAGCTCTGAAGCACTCCCCAGCATGCCAGCCTTTGGCAAATAAGGGTGGACACCTTCTTCACCTACCAGTTTAGAACAAGCAGCCATAACCACTAAGACACCAGTAAGTACCTTTCATGTTTTCTATTTTGTTTACCTCTTTCAACTATTTGCATTTTCAGATAAACTTTTTTCCTGTTTCTACATTACTTGCTTTTCTCTGTTGCACACCGTACAGCATTGGAAGTGGCCACAAAGCAGAACTTCTACTATTTAGCTCCCTGGCAATGGAAAACATTAGAAGCCACAACATCTTGACAGATTACAGCCCAGCAGAACTCCAGTCACAAGCTGGAGCCCTCATGCACTACTGCTATCTCCGGATATCTAACAGCCAAGCAAGAAGTTACAACGGTGGTAAGCAGTGCAAGCCCAGCATCTGCAGGTATTGAGAGCAAAACAATGAGACATTTGTTCCAAGCTCACGCAGGAAGGCAAAAACAACTGCACAGCAGCCACCATTCTTCTGAACAGGAGCCAACAAGATGAATGTTTTTCATTTTCCCCAATGAGTTCACAAAATGTTCATAAGAATCATCCTTTTAATTATTGCAGAGATCCATACAATCTCGATGCTTTATCCAAAGAGCAGCAGCAGTGGGGCGTAGATGAGGGTGAAGAACAGGAGCACAGCCTGCTCATTGCTGTACATTCAGCCATACCAGCCCACGCTGAAGAAGCTGCAGTTTAGGATCCTCAGTTGACAGAAAGCCAGCACAACAGACCTTCTAAGTCTGGAAGCAACATGTCAAGAACACAAAGGACTGGCCAACGCGACAGCAGCTGGCAGCCATGAGATACTGCCACAGCTGTCAAGCTGATGAAGCTTTCCTCAAGTATGAACAACAAGGAAATGCAGTGCTCACTACAGCCTCATCTCTGCACATCCCTCTGTGGTAGTGAAGGCCAGCAAAATGCCTCATTCCACCTACACATTGAGCATCTCTCTCCAAGAACTACTGAGCAACCAAATCCTTCTCAGTCTCTTCTGATGGGGATTAAGAATCTTGGAAAGGAACAAGACACATGGATTAGAGTCCTTCAGAAGCTATAATGCAGCTGTATTTCAAGCAACTGGAATGACAAATTGAAACACTGCCAAGTTGTCAGGGACTTACAGTTACTAGCAGGGACCCAACTAACTCCTTTATGAGATGCAGATGAGGCACTTAAGGACACGATTTAGTGATGGACTTTGCCTGGTTTAGTGACGGACTGTTGTACCAGATGATCTTAAAGGTCTTTTCCAATCTAAATAATTCTATGGTTCTCTGAGTAAACACCCAGGTAACAGAACTTCTGCAATGCACAGTTGGAAACACACGTGAGAGGCAAGTTCATGTGAATGCATAAAATGTCTCCAGAATCGACACAAGGATGTGTCTGGACAGCCTCCAGAAGAAAGAATCAGGAAATAGCTAAGCAACTCTTAGCAAAACTCCCTGATGAACTATCCAGCTTCTTCATACTTTGGCCTCAGCATGCTGCTTACTCTAAGACAACCACAGCAGCACACTGAGGAAGACATATGTTCATCTCCTCTGAAAGTCAAGGTCATCATGACTACATGAAGAAATTACTGGCCACTCCACCAAGGTGATTAACTACACCCGAACTGCCGGCAATTGAAGTTGTGTTGTCAAAAATTACAAGTATGGCAGAAGATTCAACTACCAGACATATTCTGAAGGGATGGCTTGGAGCATTTACAAGCCATTTAAAAAAAAAAAAAAATCCATGTACAAGACACACCATGTTACCTAAATATGCATCCTTTTTTTTTGTTGTTTTATATTCCTGATACAGAAAAATTGACAGCATATCCGTTCCAAACAAGCCTATAGGAACAGTTAGAACCCAAGGACCTACTATTACTACAAAAGAGAAAAATTTACCAGTACTGATTTTCACTAATGTCATTTACAGATTAAGACATCCGATTCAGCATCTGGTCAATTTTTAGGGTATCTTAACTGCTCCACTTATCTTAATAGAGATAAAAATATAAACAGTAGATTAGCTCTCCATTTTAATGCTAAGTGTATTTGTGTGTCTAGAAAGGATAATTTTTAATAGTATCAAAGGCACTATCACAGCCTAAATTGTCTTCAGCTACTAGAATGAGAGAAAAAATCCGAAGTGCTATAGTTTTACATAAAAGATCTAAAAGTCTAATATTAAAATCCACTTTTTCTGATAAAGTTGTAAATTTTTAAGAACTCCCAATAATAGTATGAGATACTATGAAAACTGCAGGGGAAAAAACCAACCAGAAGCCAGCAATGTTTAATTAGAGGTCCCAGATTGTTTAAAAATCCTGAACAAGGAAGTACACATACTCATACACTCAATTAGTTCACATGCTTTCTATCTGCTAGCAAGGGTTTTTTGCAAATCTACTGCCATGAACAAGAAAGAACAAACACATCTGTATGCATCTGCAAGCCAAAGCTGCTTTGAACAAAGCCAGTGAGCAGAAAAGACAACACAACTTCTGGTGTTATTGAAATATCCACAGCAATCCAGGACAAAACTGATGCTAAGTATCCTGGAGAATACATTAATTTCACAGAATAATGACCATTTACAAAGGGCAATCACTGTAAGTTGTTCAAAGTACAGAATATCATGCCATGAACACATAACTGAAAATGGTGGAAAATGCATTACAGTTTTACTACTGTGAGGTAAGCTTTGATTCATTCCATATGGCCTTGCAAGACAAGCATGTGTGCACATCTGCACATGTGTGCATGAATGCTGAGGTCTCCAACCAACTGCAGCCATCCCAGATTCTTAGCTGAAATAAGAAGACAGGATTCCAACAAACAAATACATAGTTTTTCAAGAGTCACTAGGAGAAACTAATCCTACCAACTCACAATTTTTGTCTCAAAAACCTGGTAATTAAGACAAACTGAGACAAACTAAGGTGTGAAAGATAACTAGGAATTATATCGATACTAATTATTATGCTCATATTTGTTTTCCTCTTCACAAGTCTTAAAAAGCTCCCCTAACAAAATCAATCACACTAGTATGTGAATAATTCATGACAAGGAAAGGGATCAATGGACTTACAGTTAAGTTCTTTTATTTTTCCCTATTCTTTTTAAGGTGGTATAAAGCACATAGTTTTTTATTTCGCCCTCAGGCAAAGTCCAGTGAATACACAGCTACCTCATAAAAATCACAGGTCATCAGTTTGGGTTTTCAGTAACAAAAATGTTAAACCAAATACTACGCTATAAGCATGGAGAACATTGACGAATGCAACTGGTTATCAGCACAATTCCTGAAATCAACATTTATCAGTGTTGTCTCATTCTCCAAATTAAAATAATTGCTTTCTATGGTATTTTCTGTGTTTTAACTACAGACAAGTACCAACTTTTAAAAAGAACCTTGAATTTGAGGGTTTAATCCTCCTGCTGCTTCAGAGTATGAAATGAGATTCTGATGTTACCCACAACATCAAGTTTTGTGAGTATGTTTGAAATACAAATTTGTTTACAAGACTATGTTTTAAAATGTAGGTTACCTTCTGCCAAAATGAAATAAAGTTAAAAATTAAGCTCGACTCAGTAGGAAAGGGAAGGTGAGGAAAAGTGCAAGAAGAAAAGGAAGAAGGATCTTAGCACTCATAGCTGGAATCCATTCAAACTTCAATTTCTATATAGGAACGTTAACATGCCTTCCTATCACCTTTATGATTTTTCTTTTTGCCTCCCTTTTTTTAATCTTCTTACTTTCTTCACATATATATATTCACAAACAAAGCTTGCCATTCATTTCGGGGACAAGTTGCTGTGTACATAAAAAAAACCCCCTCAGATCTGAACATCAGTGTAGCAGGTGGGGGCTTCTCTGCCTTCCCAGGAGGCTGAAAGCAAACCCAGACTGCTGACACACCACTGTGCTGCCCACTGCCAGGCCACTTTCTGGCTTCACCCTTTACCTTTCATGCAGGTCTGACAAAGAAAAGCATGAAACTGCAAGAAGAGGGGGAATAAATCTGAACACTACTTCACAAGGGTCCAAGTGTGTAGCGGGTTGAGTTCGAAACCGGGCAGAAACACCAACTGAATGTAGTGGCTTTGGTTCAAAATATTCATTACTTACTTATTTTCCTTCTGTGAGATAAGAATTAGGAGAAAAGCAAAGCAGGCACAAACCTTAAACAGTTGCAGTACAATGAAAGAGTTTTATTACTAATAGAATTAAAAGTAAAGACAAAATAACAAAACAAAATTAAAGCAAATCCCCCCCCGCCCCTCCAGCAGTTCTCTCCTTTTACCCAGCTCACACAAGGGATAACAGAACATGGGATGTTAGTCAGTGTTCCAGTTCTTGAAAAGTCTCTCTCTTATGCTTAAGGAAAAAAGGGTTTTCCTTCAGTTGCACGTGGTTCCCAAACTGCCACTAACAGCAGATCCGCCCGGAAACAAACAATCTGCTGTGTGTAGAACATCTCTCCCATGAAAAATCTCACAGTTCCTTCACACTACAAAACATGGGCCATCACATGGGGTTATTCATCTTTTTAAGGATAAGTTATTTTGGCCTGCACACAAAGGCTTTTCTTCGCCACAAGTCTCTAACAGCCTCTTACTACTTCTATATAGCCTGGCATAGGCATTCTTCACAATCTTCACAGGCACACGAAGATACTCCATCCCCTCATGTTCTTCAAATGGATTAAAGAGACAAACAGTTTGTGGTATTACAGTTTCTTACCACGGCATGCAAGAAGGTTTCTTTTAAGCTGCGCGCCAGAATCGCGGCACCGCCCTCTTTTCTCCCGCTGCCATGCTCAGCTCCGTCCCACGGGACTCACTTCTCTTTCTCTCTGACTCTGAAGCCGCCATGTTGAAGGGTGTTCTTGTTCAGGCTTTACGGTGGGGAAAGCCTCGCTCCCTCTGTGCTGCTGGCTGTGTGGTGTCCTCTTCAGTTCAGCACGGAGTGTGCTGGCTGCAGACAGGAGGCTCTGCCGGCTCCCGTTGACTCCGCCAGCTCCGCATGGAGAGGAGAGGGACCCGCCTGTCCCCAGAAGCCGCGCTGGATGGGTTTAGCTGTGGCAGTCCATGGCTGGTTTTAGCTGCCTGCGGCTCTGGGACAGTCCCCCCAGTGACCCAGGGTCCGGGCCGCAGCATTGGGAAAGGGGGAAAGGGGTAGCGGCCCCAGCCCGGCCCGGCGGGGCCGGGAGGCTCGGAGCCCCCCCCCCACCTCCCAGCAGGCGAGCTCTGACAAAAGGGGAAGTCCCGCCTTTCTGTGCGGTTTAAATATGTAAATTGTGAGAAGCGTAATTGGTCTTAAAGACTGTCCATCAACTCAGGGTCAACCCAATACAAAGTAGAAACTTCATTACTAAGTATCACTTAATTCATTAAAAAGTTCCCAAACCACTGAAGTAAAAACGGCATGAATTAAGAACAAACTCTTGTGTGGGCTTGATTTACTTTCCAGCCCTGACCTACACAGTGTATCATCATGGTCACTGCACTTTCTCTTTACTCCTGACCTTATTTCATGCACAACAGACATACCTTCCTCATCCTGTGACTAGAGAACAAGCAACGAGCCTTTCTTCTCCAAGGAAGGTACTCTCCTTTATTAATTTGAACTTTTATTACTTTTTTTATACACTCAAGAAGCTGTAAGAATAACTTAAAAGATTAAGCTCATCCAGAGAAAGTGCTGTTCCTTTTGGCAAATATACCCATCGCATTCAAAGCCTTTGGGCTGTTAGAAGGTCTTCTGAATTATACCATTTATTTCTGGCCAGCCCTATATGTACCAAGGCTCTGTCAGGATGGACTATTTTCGAGTATATCCTTACCAACTGTTATCCTGTACAGCAGCAGACAGAATGGCATGAAGTAACAGTGAGGCCATGAGACTTTCTGTCCCATGTCAGCATCATGGTAAGGAAACAGTGCTGTACATTTCTTTTACCTCCCATTCAATATATTCCTTCTTGGAAATGTTAACATCACCACAGGCACAGGCACACAAAGTGCCTGAGAGAGCTTGGCCATAAGAATTTAAGTTTTAGTATTTTTCCCCAAGCAATTAGGCTAGGGGTAAGGGAAGATGACACTTGATCACTCCAAGCAGCTAACTGATGCAAGACTTGATCCTAGAATAAATCAGATATTAAAAAGCATCTTTGTTTATGTGCAATCATGTATGGTAAGCAAAGATTCTCTACTGCTCTGAAGGAACCTACGGGTCTATCACTTATTTATGAGTCTGACCTTGAGAACTCATATACATTTTTTAAAATTTGTTTTTTCACCACAGAAAAATGGAAGTACACTTTAAAGCATGCATTAACTTGCACACGGGAATAAACATTACCTTTCTAGAAGCCCACCACAAAAAGTGCTCTACTCTGTTTACCTAGTCCCTCACCCCTCAAAACTCAAGGCTATTTTTCTGTGCCTAGAAAGTCAGCTTGTGACATGACACTACTTTGACCTCCTTTTTAACTACATCTGCTGAGAGGGCTCACTCAGCTCTTTAAGCAGCAATAGTAAACCACGCCTTAAAAAACCCCAAACAAATGAAACACACCCCCCTCCCCCCTCAGTTCACTGAAAGATTACATACAGGTAAAATTACTAACTAAAACAACATCTTCACCAAGACTCTGAACATAGCTAAAGAATGGCAAGTAGTTTTTGCTGAGCTAAAGCCTCACAGGGCACGTAAGTATTCCTATCTGACCTGACCTGAAGAAGGAAGGCCTTATCAAATGTCTGGAAAAACTAATGGTTTTCAACAAGACCTTTAGTATGTCAGATAGTATGTCAGACCTTTAGTATGTTAGATTCTCTTCCTTCAACGACTGATTTTTAAAGTACTTTTACTAATTTAATATTCCAAAGCCCACTGCAGTTATAACTCAGTAGCTTACAGCAATAAGCAAACTCGTCCCATTTTAAGTTCTAGCTCCTACTGCTTCAGGCTGCTTGAAGCAACTGTATATTTAATTTTCATGTAACATGCTAACAACAATATTTTCACTGACTAAGTCTAATGCCATAGCTCCCTCTAAAAAGTTTCAACTATCAGTATACTAAAGAATGAAGTAAAAATTCCTTTGTTCTTATAGGATAGTTAACTTTCTAAGAAAATAAATGTCTTCAAATTAAGGTTTTTGTAGTAGGGAAAATATAATTGTCCCCACACACAGGTACACCACAAAACAACAAAAATACAGCTCTCATTTCAAAATCTGTGTTCCTGGGTCCTGTAAATCACACATCATGAACCTAGAGACTGGCCCAAGCTTAAGTTATTTCCCAGGACTCCAAATGCTGAAATAAGCTGTGAATATTGCAAGGATATTCTGGGTACTAGCAGTAAAGCTAAAAGAGCAAGTATATCGCTGTGCTTCACTGTGTCTGTCAATGTTATTACCCCAAGAAGCCTTTTTAACTACTGCAATATTTGTCCAGGTCAGCATGCTACTCAGCAGGTTTCAGAACTTGCCAGGAGCAGCACAACACAGAGGGAAGTAAAGAAAGCTCCCATCTTGAGCTGATGACTCCCATTCTGCAAACAGAATGCAAAGCCTGGACAAGTTTATCCCCTCCTGCCCAGCGGTGTGCCTCCTGCCCTCATCCACCTCACCCCCTGCAAACCATCAGTCCTGTCTCCAGAGCTCCTGGATCCATTTACTGCCCTAGCAATGCTTGCCCAACTCAAACAGAAACAAGAGAAGGCCATGAACACTCCCTAGCACACCTTCCTGCCTGTCATCAGCAAACACAAACCAAGCCTTTCAAGATACAGAGGGCCAGCACTGGGACAGAAGGAGGAAGCACAGGATAAAGAGTGAAAAGTTCTTATCTCTCAGCAGACACTCTAATCTTGGAGACATCAATGCAGAAGTGCAGTAGCTAAGGAAAGTACAGCAATTAACTGAAGGAAGGTGGGAATCACTCTAGCTGACAGATCAGAGAGGAGCAACCAGACACTACCAGGCATAGCTAACCATGTCAAATCCTATGTTAATGACTTGCTGGCAAAGTTACTCTACCAGAAGGCGGTGGTAAGTGCCAGTACTGCCCCCATGTTTCTTTAGCATTCAAATGAACTGAAATATATAATTTCCTCTCAAGCCATTTAGAACATTCAGAGAACAGACGACTCAGGTACTAACTCACCTGTTGCCCTACAACTGGGAGAAACACTCCTGAGGACTACATGTCACAGTACACTTGAGTTGAAACTGTGGATGAAAGTCTGTTTAAACTTCCACGCAGGGTACAAACCAGAAATCCTAGGCAGGGACAAAGAACTGTTCTGACAGAGACAGTTGCAGATGAAAGCGCCTCAAATCATCTGCCAGCACCCAGGCCCAGGTCTGCCAGTATTAACTGTATAATGCAGTTTTTTGTCTACTGTAAGCAAATAGGTTTTTCAAAAAATTCTTTATGCTTTTACTTTGAGTGATGGGGTGGTATCATATTTCCAGACAAGAGCAGTTTCCTTTAAGTAGTAACTTTTAAAACAGTTACCTTTCTAAATGCTGTGCCTTACGTCTTGTGCTTTACTTCTACAAAAAAATGCAATCCTGCATCAACTGGCACGGCTGCCATGAAGTCCTTGTTTTCGATTACCAGCTCCTCCCAGCCCTTTCTGCTGCACCAGCCATAGCATTTGTGTAATTTCTGATGAATCCAGTCAGGGAAACTATCCAGGTGAAGACTGAGTTGATGCATACAAGAGTTTTCAGTTGGATAACTTCCTTGATCTGGTTTACCACATTGCTACACAAATGCCAGTATGAGAAAACAGACAAAGATGAGAGTACCGATGCAGTTTAATCCAGAATAAATCAACCCTTGGGAATACAAAGCTAATTAAAGACATGGCAAAACATATAGGCAAGTCCAAACAACTCTACAAGCCTCCTTACTTGTTCCTAAACCTTTCTTTTTGTTTATTTACTCTTGGGAGTGAAACACTTAGACTCATAAGCATAATGCTACAAAGACAAATGGTTTAGAAATGTAAATAGACAATAACTCTTGTTTGAGTCTTGAAAAGCACATAACCCAGCCAGGTAATCCAAGTGTGTGTTCCTTTACATAGTTTATTACACTGTATATATTCAGTAGCTCAAGGCCAAGCCAGAGGGCAACACTGAGGGAGGCAACACTGAGGGAGGATTTATCTGATTAAATGGGAATACAAATGGTGCTGTGTAGGCTGCCATGCTTGTCAGTGGAGATTCACACAGCACGATTCATCGGACCAAACGTCCTTACTCCAGGTGACAGGAATGATACTCAGCTCCATTAGCTGAGAAGATTAGATCCTCTTGTCTGTAAAAGGACCGTGGGTGACTCACTACAATGCAGACACTTGAAGACTGCAGACACCCAAGTCAGATGAGATGTCTCCTACCTGGATGCAAACTGCATATCCCTCACATGAGGAGTATTTGACATGTAGACTGACATATGAGATGTTTGGATCTTAACCTTTCACCTTGCATAACTTTTCACAGTATGGTGAAGAGCAAGAGGGCTGGACAGAACCGCTGATACAATAATTTCCTCACAGCAGCAGTACAAATGCAGCTTTTAATTTATTTGGTGCTGTTTTCTTAACAAGTCTCACAAAATCACTTGAGAAATGCTGCTGTGTATACCTTTGCTTATAAAGGATGAAAGACAGTATATTTCAGTAATGACAATCACAAAGGTGGGATGAAACAAGAGGAAGCACCCAATATCACTATCACTTCTGTTAATCACTGCAGGAAGAAGAAAGGGCTCTGTTTTCTTTAACAAAGCCGGACTACTTTATGCCTCTACCTCTTAGTTACCTCAGCACTTATGGACCGTCAAGGTGAGCTCCCCTTTACTGTTAAACCCTCTCATTGTATTATACCTACCACATAGTACAGCAGCTCACAGCACTCGTGCAGCTACAACTAAACTGGAAGCATTATGCACCTCATTGGATTCAGCTGCTTTGTTGTTCTCAAGTTGAAAGGATGCTGCTACTTCCTTCCCCTTGGCTTCCCCTCCATGCTCCATTTCCTCTCTGCTAACTTCAGTTGCCACTGTGTCTCTCAAAGCCTGGTTCCCACAGGGCAGAGAGGCTGAGGTTGGCCCCTACAAGTCACTCCAGCTCCAGCAAGGCCTGTGTGGTGTCCTCTATACTGCTATGTGTCTTGCCTGTCCATCTGAAAAGCACCCGTTACAGCGGCACTTTGCCATGGTGCAGGTTCCCACTCACAGCAGCAGGAAAGCTTCACCTGCCAATGCATGAGGTGTACAGATAATGAACAAAGGCAGGAATTCAATCCCTAGAGTACCTCCACAGAATGGCACAGGCAGTGACAGCTCACAGAACTGCAAGAGCTAAGAGTAGGAACAAGTAAAAGATAGCTTCAGTGTTGGATTTCCAGGGACTCTTGTGCCCTGCCTGCATAAACTGATTCTACTCAAAATTTACTTTTATATCAACAGTAGCTCTGTTTAAATACACCCAATCCCCCAAGCAGCTAGTCATGACCCACCAAAAACAGGGAGTCAAATTTAGAGAGTATACTGTACATAAATGAATTTTTCCTTCAGTTTTTCTCAAGATCTGTTGCTCTTCAAGCTAGCAAGAGTGGCACGGGTATATCTGAATCAGAACATCACCATTTTACAGAAATGAAAATGTTGCTCTATGTTGAAACAAACTTAAAAATATTCAAGGGCTCAGATGTGCCATTATGTCAACTATGATTCTGTCTTACTATTTTAAAGTGGAAGGTTCAATGCACTTAGAAAAAGCAACAAGAAATTATAATATGTTCACATTCTTACGGTTCTGTATTTAAAAATACATACATATTTTCCAGTTTCTAATAAAACTAAAGATGGTATTTGTAAAAAGCATGTGTATAATGCTTATTACCCATGCACAGCAAGCCAGATATTACATTAACTGAAAGCTTAATGTAAACCAGCTTTCAGGATAACGTTTCTGGAATTTCTGAAGAAAAAAAAAAAGCACTCAGTTCTCTTTGGCACTTGCTAAAACAAAATGTTTTAGTGTATATTATTAACATGTATTATATTAGTATTATTAAACTGATTTTTCCTAGTAAGTACAACCATTTACACAGGCTTCTTGCCTCCCTTATTTGTGCTCCCTAGTATGAATATGGTAAAACCATCAGGACCTGTGGGAGAAGCAGAATACCAACAGCACAGTTCTCTCAGAAGCTGCTTTTCTTTGTAAGTAAAGGCAGAACAGATATATATATATATATATATATATATATACTGCAGCAAAGGAAAATTGATCCTACAAAAAATGCAGCTTGCATAAAGTAATGAGAGTATAAGCCAACAGAAATACTAAAAGTGCATACTTTGATTTCAAGTTGCAGGTATTTTTGGGAGATTACTTAGTTCACCTTTGGCTGACTGGAAGAACCTCCCTAAATTATAAGCTCAAGGTTCACAACAACTGTATTGATCCAGTGTACTAGAATTTGAGATGTGGAATAGAAGCATCACTCCCAACAACACTGCTATTCAACAGCCAGATTTCAAGCAGAGCTGTTAAGAAATACCACTGAAGCTGAACCTCCAACCTGCCAGGTACAGCACATTCCTATAATGATATGACCTATGCATTGTGTTTCCTTGGCAGGCATTTTCTTCTTGGTTTTCCTCCTGCACCAAGACTGGCTTTGCCCACAGCAGACAAGAGTAAAAAACTAATCTGAAGTTTGTACTAACAAGAAGCAGAGTGACATTTCCATTCCTCCATCTCCCAAAACCACTGGAGATTTCTTACATTTTCAAAAAATCTAAATGCACAATTCTTCTTCCTCCCCAGCACACAAATACATATAGCAAAGCTTCTGTTAACCACTACAATTAAAATTGTAAAACTGCATTTCATTGCTACCAGAAACTACTACTACCAGAAACCATTCACTTAAAGGTTGACACAGCCATCCCTAAAAGGTTCATGAACCCAGTCTCAAGCAGGAGAAGGCATCAGTGTGGTGCTTCAAAAAAAAGACAAAAATGAGGAGAGAGGAGAAACACATGGCAATTAATACTATCTCAAGATACGAGTGGGCAAAAAAACCACAAGACCCAAGTGGGACAGCAGGGAAAGCCAACATATGAATTTGTCACTTCACAAGTGCATACATGCGCTATTGAAGGTAAGTTGAACCACTTAGTGCAAGGTATTAGATGCCAAAACAGTGAACACAAATGCTTAGGAGAAAAAGACTGCAGTTTTAAACCCTCAGATCACCTAGGTAACTTGTTCATCTGACTGAGAGAAATCAGTTACTAGGCATTTGCAGGCATTAGTAGTTCAAGACAAACATGAAAAAACCCTACCAAAACCTAGTGCTTACCTGGATCTGATTATTGATAAAATCAACAAATACCTCATCTTCATTAACATTTTACAACACTGTAGTACTCAGTAAACAACTGGCTCCTCCACTAAAATAAAGCAACATTTTTTGTACTGCTTTAGAGCAATTTAGCTTCTATTCTGAGGAGTCCATTTGTGGTCTCAATGAAATAAACCTTTGGATTTGACCGTCATTAGTAATTTGCAGCTGAATGAGAAGAGGCAGTATGGCAGTGCAAGAGGAAAGAGAGAAAAGACTATTAAAGACTATTTCTGCATAATCTAAACTTTATCATCACTGTTAAAACCGCAAGCTTGGAATGACTAGTTTAAAAACAACACCACAAAAAACAAACCCAGAAATGGAAGGTCTTCTCAGAGCTGTTACTGTGCTGTCCACAAAAGCAGACTTTGCAGAATGTCCATCTGAAATGGTTGTGAAGTTAGTTTCCACAAAGTAATGGAATGGCTGCTCGCAGACAATTCCAAACAGCAGCACTCAAGCATCAACCTCCATGCACACAGAGGGGAAAAAACACTGCAGATTCTGACTAAGCAGCAATATCTGAATTTTTATTCACCATCATTCTCGAAAATAATTACCTAATCTCATTCTGGGATTGTGAAAGTGGGATTTCCTGTGCATATTCGTCTACTAACAGGCTAGTATTTGAATTGGGTGCTATTTATTACTCAACTGTTACTTTATTATTCATAACTTCTTAATTTTGAACAACTAATAAAATAGGAAGACCAACTGAAATACAAGTTAAAAACAATACACACCGCAGCAGACAAATATAATACCAGATTTCGGCACTACAACAGAATATTCTAGGATTTCTCTTAAAATACTTCCCTAGCAGCTACAAATGAATGATCCTCATCTTCTACTGAGAAGCAAAGTTTACAGGCAATGAAGAAATTTAATCCCTTCCCAAATTACACTGATTATGCTTACACTCCCCCTGGGTTCATGTTACCTCTTCATATAACTCTTACATTCCTATTTGCCAAGGGTCTGTTAGGTTTTACCTATTCATGTCAAAAACATGCACCGCGTATTTTGTGTACTCACCAAACAAATCACCAATGCCAATAGGAATTCAGCTTAAGGGTTAGTTTGGGGGCTTTTTTGTTTGTTTCAAAATTTTCACACATTCATTTCAGCATTAAAACAAATTTAAGTTCTGGAATACCTGTTAGAACAATTTAAAAACCCAAACAAAAACCCCACAAAACTGCAATTTAGTCCTCATCTGAAATACTTGTCAGGTTTTACATACTTGAGAGAGGTTAGAGAGGTAAAGGTTCCAAGGTGAACCTTCATGGACATCTAACAGCCTCACTGCTGGGGGTCTAAGCACCAACACTGTCAAAAGTGAACGACTCATCTGTGAGAACTTTACCTTATTAAAGAAAACAAGTTGCTGAAACTTAGAGGATACCTCTGTGACCTTCAGAGGCCCCAAGAGATCTGCATAGAAAATTCATTCAATTTTCTAAACACGGTGCTAAGTGCAGAGCTTAATTACCAGTATTTTCATATGCACAAATTACGTAATCAGTCTGGCCGAGGAGAATTCGAAGCTGGGACTGTCTGAACATACGTCTGAGAACAATAAAGCAGAGAAATACTTGATGCAAAGCATCCCTCCTCATCCCTTCCTTAATTAGAACACTGACTACAAATCCCACCTTCAAAAAGCTCAAAATCCAAGACCTATTTATTTGGTTTGTTAACACAGACATGGAACATCTTAACCAAGTCTCATCCGATCTGTCCCACCATGAGGAGGGTTCTCCACCCTAGCCTCATGTAACCTGTCCAACAACGAATACTGCAGCTGAAGCAATTATTCCCTAAAGGCATGCTCTGGCTTTCTAACCTCTATCTTTATTTCAAGCCCTTGGTTTTTAACTAGCTTATTCCCAGCCACAATGGGAAAGACAGTCATCTGCAAACATCCCTGAACTTTGGCAATGGCTCTTTACTGGGACCTACAACTATGACCATGGTACTAAAAGGGGAAGAGGGAAAAACAGCTAGTTTAGGTTTTACAACCGTTTGGCACTTACTGTGCTGTGTGTATACAAACTGGGAATGTACCTGATACAAAAACTCTTTTCCCCAGAAAAGCATCACACCTGATGTTCAGGAACTTATTCAAGGCTAAGGTGGCATCACAAAACTTTCAAAAAAAGATTCACAGTAAGTAGCTGATAACTAGGAAGCAGAATACACTTTGATATGAGATCAGCTCTACGTACCCCCTTTTACCAATGCACACAGCCGAAGAGTAAAGACTGGGCTTGTAACCAGGCTTTGGAAAATGAAAACTATGAAAACTCAAATGTTAGATAGAATATAGAAATTAGACATTTCTATTTTGATAAAAATGTTCTCTACTCACTGACACAGCTGCTATTATCCAAATAATCAGCCATCAGTCTCGATGTGGATGTAGCAGCTACTGAGACAAGCCTTTCCATGCCATCTGAATTAAGCTTGACAATAGAAGACAAGATCAACAGGGCAGTTGAAAGGCACTAATTTTGCCAACCTCACCACTTTGATCACATACATGAAGGAGTTTTTCCATATGATACAAAAATAACAGTAGATTTTTATATTACCTTGGTATCCAAAATGCCAGCTTCATGGGCCAAACACAGCTCTGGTTTTCTGGCATGCTTATCAATAAACTCAGTATATCCTAAGTTTAGTGGCCTTTGAGTTATAGTTAGTGGTTCTTATTTCAGAACTGCTACTGTTTTACCCTTTAAAAAAGGCAAAATCTGGTATTACATGTGATGTCAGATAGGCAGGTTTTCCTACAAGACACCTTTGCCTTTTGACTACTCTGTGTGCGAACACATGCCCACCCAGATTCTACTTGGTGTACTTAAATACAACCATGAAAGAAACAGTCCAAAAAGGTTACTTTTAACATTTTACTTCTTGCGGCAGGCATTGCTTACTGATTGTTACAACAATCAGAACAGCTTTGAGAAAACAGGACATAAGCATACCCTTCACGTGGCGCACGTCCACCCCACCGCAGCGGGAAGAATGCTGCCAGCCCGATGCCATGAAGGCCCAGCCGGTGTATGATCGCTCATCCCAGATGACACATTTAGCCATTTGACAATACATCCCACAAGGCCAATACTGACCACAGGGGAGGATGCATTTCCTTCTAACACGTCTTGTACCCCTGTTTACACAAGTTTTCTGCATCCTGACATACCCGTTGTCCCGGAGGCGCGATGCCGCCGCAGGATCCCTGTCGCAGCCTGACGGATGGGTTGCCCTCCTGCCACCAAACGCAAGGCCGAGGGCGAGCGGGGCACGGCAGCGTCTCCCCCTCCTCGCCGAGTTTTCACACGGGGAACGGCTGGAGGCCAGGTGCACCTCGCCGGCCGAGGGGCTGCCACACCACGGCACAGGTGAGGATCGGGGCTGCGCAGCCCAGGGCAGGACCCGCAGCCCGGCACAGGAGCATCAGGAGCTGCTCCAGGTGCCCCCGAGGCGCTCGGGCACTGGCTCGCTGCGGCTTCTGCGCCCGCCCGGGCGAGGGCGACCCTGTCCTGCCAGGGAGCGTCTCTGCCCGCCTGCCCAGGGGCAGCGGTGACAGACCCCGCCCGGCCGGCGGGAGCCACCGCGCCGAACAAAAGGCCCGACGGAGGCCCGGAAACGTCCCGGGGCCGCGGCTCAGCCGCGCCGTCAGCCCGGGGGGCGAACCCCAGCCCGGCGGACCCGTACGGCCTGCGGCCGCCGGTGCCCCCCACCCGCCTCTCACCGCCGCGTCGGGCCCTGCAGCGGGCACGGTGAGGAGAGGGGAAACCGGGGGGAAAAGGACGCAATGCAACAGCTCCGGCGGCACCGAGGGACGGAGGGAGGAACGGAGGGGGCAGCACAATGAGGCCAGCGCAGCCCCTGCCCCTGCCAGTAACAAAAGCTCCCCAGCCGCGGGGCTGCCTTCGCTTCTCCGGGCTGCGGGGTCCGCGGCGGCCGGCGGGAGCCGGGAGAGGTCTCACATCACCGCCCCGCTTCCCCGCTGTACCCTCGTCCCGGCCCCCCGCACAATGCAGCCTCCGCCGCCCCCGCACAAAGCGGGCCAGTCCCGCCGCCCATCCCGCACCGACCTTGAGCCGCCTCGGGCGCCCCTAAGGTTTTGGTCACCGCCTTCCACACGTTGCAGCCCAGCAGGCAGAGGAGAAGCGCCGCCGACCTGCTCATTTCCACCCGCCGCCGCCAGCCGCCGCCAGGGAGAGAATCGCCGCCGGAGCCGCTGCCCGGAGGAGGAGGAGAAAGAGCCGCATCAGGGGCTGGCCCGCTCCGCGCCTCCCTCCATGTTGCCGTGTGCTGCCCCTCCTGCTTTCTCCGCCTGCTGCATTGTCGTCCCGCCGCTGCGCCCCGGCTCCGCGTCCCGCACTGTCCCCCCGGGCGGGCGGCGGGGCGGGGGGGGGGGGAGAAGGAGGGGGAGGCGGGAGCGCTCCGCGGCCCCGCCGCCTGTCCGCCCGGGTTTATTCTTTAATTCCGCCCCGTTTATCCCCCCGCTCTCCCCCCGGGAGCAGCCCGGGCTCTCCGCCCGCCCCTTAACCCTTGGTGGCACCCCCTGCCCTGCCTCGCAGCGCCCCCTGCCGCCCGCACCCCGCCCTGCCCCGCCGCGGGGGCTCCCCGGCAGCGCCGGGTCCTGCCCCCGGGGCGGCCGCGCGTTCCCGCAGGCAGCCCGGGCCGGCCCCGCGCCCGCCGCCGCCGCGCTCACCTGCCGCGCTCACCTGCCGCGGGGGCCGGGTCCCGCCCGGCCGCGCCCGCCGCCGGCTCTCCCTCCCCGAACGGCTGCAAAATGGCCTCCCCAGCCGTGCCGGCCCTGCTCGCCTCCCACCGCAGCCAGCGGGAGGGACGAGGGGGAAGGCGGGCGCGGTGACCTGCTCTCCGCACGGCTGGGACGTGTCGGGTCGCAGGGTTCCCCGCGGCCCCGCTGCCACGCGTGACCTCCGGCCGGGGCCCCTGCCGCTGCTGGAGTATTTAAAACGAAATAAAAGCTAAAACGAACCAACCAACCACAAAGCAACAGCAAATGCACCCATCTACTGGTTTTAATAGAAAATAGTTTTTAAAAATGCTATAGCAAACTGCACAGGAACGGTGAACTCTGGGTTGGAAATCGTGGCAATGAGGGCTGAGACTGGGCACGGTACCTCCGGCCCCGTGCGGAGCATGGCAAGGGTAGCACTGGGGACATTCTGCCGAGGGTAGGGTGCTCTCCCTGGGGGCTTTCTCACTGGGGTGGTTTGCATCTTCCCTAAGAGCATCTCTCGGCTTGCTTTCCTTCAGGCCAGCGGAGGCAGAACACAAGGGCACAGACGTCAACTCCTCCCTTCCCGGTCTCTGCTGAGCATTACGCGTCCTGAGGGAGGGAGAACAGGCGCTCCTCATGTTTCCTCCAGCACGGAGATTGCTGCTCCAGACAGCTATTATGGCAAGTCTTTACACAGCTGTGCAAAGCAAAGCCTCTGCCCCACTGCCTCGCGGATTTCCCACGATCTGCTCCCAAACGCTGCCAGTGTGCCAGTTGGCCTGTAAGACTGAAGTTTGTATACCTACAAATTTAATCTCTCACTGAGGTGTCTTAAAGCTTCAGGATTAATTAGTAATATCTATTTTTAAGTAAAATCTTCCAATAATAATGCGATGTGTTATAGATTGATTTTTAGAAAGCAGTACAGTTGTTTATTTTGTCATTTCAGTATTTGACCAGAGTAGCTACATCACAAGCTACAGGTTGTTTCTTTTATAAATTCTATGAAATTCTGGTACCCCAGAAGTGTTAAAACTGATTTTACAGATCATTTTTAGAGACACTCCAATTGATTACAATGTATTTCACTTTGACAGATACAACCACGCTTGCAACATCAGTGGATAACTAAGGCTGGAAAGAAATGAGATACTGCACAGAGAAATCACAGAATCATTAAATGGTTTGAGCTGGAAGGGACCTTAAAGATCATCTAGTTTCAATTCCTCTGCATAAGCAGACACTTTCCACTAGACCAGGTTGCTTAAAGTCCCATCCAATCTGGCCTTGAACACTTCCAGGGATGGGGCATCTACAACTCCCCTGGGCCACCAGTTCCAGTGTGTCCCACCATGCTCACAGTAAAGAATATCCTCCTGCTATCTCATCTAAACCTGCCCTCTTTCAGTTTAAAGCCATTCTCCCTTCTCTTATCACTACATGCCCTTGTAAAAACTCTTTCTCCATCTCTCTCTTGCAGCTCCCTTTAGGTGCTATAAGGCTTCCCCAGAGCCTTCTCCTCTCCAGCTGAACAACCACAACTCTCTCAGCCTGTCTTTATAGGAGAGGTGTTCCAGCCTGTGATCATCCTCATACCCCTCTTCTGGACTCCTTATTTTGGGGCCCCAGGCTGTTCACAGTACTCCGGGCAGGGCCTCATGAGAGCAGAGAGTAGAATCACCTTCTTCACTCAACCTGCTGGTCACTTCTTGTGATGCAGCCCAAGGTACAACTGGACCTCTGAGCTGCAGGTTTTGAAAGTACAGTGTGTATAGTACCACATGCTCCCTGCATTCTTCTTTATTTCAGCACAGATATCCTTACAGACTATGCTGGGCACACAGGGCTTGTCTCTTACCTGAATAAGCTAAATTTGTCTATATAATTACATGGTAGCACTCTCATAAATGCTGCTATTCATGTAATGAAACTGAGCTATTCCTCCAAATAGCTTCTCTTGAAATGATCTTTTCTCTGTTGCTTCAGTGAGCACTGAAATATGCAACACTGACATACTGGTAATGCCATTGATTCCTGGATGAAAACTCCCTGTGACACAAGGGATAGTTGACATATTATAGCTCAGTTCAAATCCTCTTCAAACTTAAGCAAATATCAGTTATATCCCAGTCACATTTCCATGCCTTGTTTGCTGACACCCATTGGCTAGACACCCTTAAGGAAAAAAAGTAGACAATTCACTGCAGCCTGAGTAAACACCACAGGAGCAGTGTCAATAAATAACATAAAAAAAAAAATCGAAGTCAGGCTGTAGTGAGAGCTCAGTTGCAATTTAGGTCATACATGAGCCAGCAGAATGCTCTTGGAGCAAAGAAGGTGAATGGTACCCCAGGCTTCATTATTCAAAGCATTGCTAGCAGATCAAGAGAGGTGATCCCTCTCGTCTACTCAGCACTGGTGAGGCCACACCTGGATTGCTGTGTCCAGTTCTGCCCTCCTTGGTACAGGAGAGACACGGACACACTGGGGACCATCCACCAAAGGGTAATGAAGATGATAAAGGGACTGGAGCATCTCCCCTTTGAGGAAAGGCTGAGAGAGCTGAAAGTGGCCAGCCTGGAGAAGAAAAGGCTCAGAGGGAATCTGATCAATGTATATAAATACCTAAAGGGAGGGTGCAAAGAGGACGGAGCCAGGCTTTTGTCAGTTGTGCCTAGTGACAGGACCAGAGGGAATGGGCACAAACAGAAATAGAGGAGGTTCTCTCTGATCATCAGGAAACACTTTTATTTTGAGAGTGACTGAGCACTGACCCAGGCTGCCCAGAGAGGTTGTGGAGTCTCCATCCATGGATATATTCAAAAGCCTTCTGGACACAATCCTGGGTAACTGGCTCTATGAGGCCCTGCCTAAGCAGGCAGGTTGGACCAGAAGACTTCCAGAAGCTCCTTCCAACCTCACCATTCTGTGATTTTTATTCAGAAAGAATCCTTGAGCCCTAGCACTGGAGGTGCAGTGGGAACTAGATGGCTGGGCCTATTCCTAACCCAAGGTGGGAAATTTTTCCTTTCAGCATTTCCTATTTGTCCAGTCCATGCTGATGCTATGCACAGTACATTTTTACATTGTACAAACAATGTAAATTATATTTTAAATTGTACAAACACATTTTCAAATAGCTGACTATTCAAATAATGAATACTAATATACTTACAACATGAGTACCTATTAATGAGGCTCTCTGTACCAGTCATTAGTAGACAGACACATTCAATGAGTGCCTTGAAGACTACATGGACTAGTTTGCAGGTAGGCTTATAGTGAAAATTTCCAACTTTTAATTCTACAATATTCAGACACCCTTGAAAGGTATGCTGAATATGCTTAAGCAAAAAGATGGGCTAATTAGTTCTTTTCTGTTCTTTCTCACAATGTCTACTACCATATTTCTTGTGGTATTATTTCCACATAGACAAATACAAGTTATGAAAGCAGTGCTCAGATAGCCAATGACAACTCTATAATGGAGGATTAACAGTTAAATATTTCATATATAGCAAGTGAATTCAGTGAACCAGAAGGTGCAAATATTTATAATAAAGACGTAGCTCTAGCAGGCTGTTATCTAGCCTTTCTGGTTGGCAGTAGCAGTGTGTGCATTTGCTTTGAAGTACTTTTATAATTTCTGGAAGAATACTTGTTTACCAGTGCACAAGTTACTTTACACATGGAAGATCACACAAACCTAAACCTAGAAAAAAAAAAAAAAAAAATAGAGTGAACGTCACATATAAAGCCCTGAAGATTATTTGGTAAGCTGAGCCAGCTACAGATTATATGGTATTAAACATTTTACATGAAAATTATAGAAGCTATTTAGTCGTGGATCTTTCAAAGAGAAAAGCAAAGTTTTATGACCAGGACAACAACTATTGCATATCCTTACGAGAAATCTAGCAGTCATTGAGTACTACTGTTGTTGTAGTTGAAGCCATGCTGAGTGTGGATACCAAAACATAATGCTGTCTTTGGCATGAATATGTTTCACCCTGAAGATCTCAGATCATTTCAATATTGTCATACACATGCTGTGCTATTAATATGAAAGTCAACTAGTGCCTATATGTGCTTGTAAGGTAAAGAAATGTTTGGCTCAGCAAGACCTAAATACTTGTTTACATAGGGAAGTCAGTGTGAAACAGTAATGTGTGAAATACATCCCCATACCTGACTTCACACTAAATCCCTTAGTAGACAACTGCATGTGGACCAGCTTGAGACTTCAATAAATATTAGAGCCAAAAGTAGCTTTTATCGCCCTATTTCTATATTAAATAAAATATTATTTATCTTATTGGAGCTTCCAGAATAGGACTAGGCTGAGATTAAAAAAAAAATATCTGTAAGCATTGCATAAAGGTTGCAGAGGAAAAGCTGGTAGGGAGTCTTGAAGTCAAAATGAAGGTTTTAGGAGGCCAGGCTCAGCAGCGGAGAAGGGGCTGGGACATCTGAAGCAGCAATGAAAGGATGACGAAGGAGTCAGTGGGTTTGGGGACAGGGGAAGGAAGGATGAAGGAGGGGTTGTGTGGGGTCTCTGGGGCTTTTGGGAGCTATGGGAGATATCAGAACATTTTGTGACTGGCAAGGGAGTTTTTTAACCTCTAAGGTAGTTCTGTTTTCCAGATTTTTCTGCATTTCTGAAAGGTGAATTTAAAAGAAACAAAAATATCTGAGAGTCCCATGAGTCCCGGACTCTTGAGAGTTAAGGATTTAGTAAGAACACCAACATAACAATATTCTGAATAAAAAAAGAAAACATTAATACTAAGGATTATTATAAGGATAACACAGACTATAATTATGAGGAAGTTGTTATTCAGCATTAAAAGTCCTTGTTTCCCCTTTTCTGTTATTTATGGCTTCATTCAGCTGAAGGGATGACTGTCATTTGGATATCAGCTAGGTGAACTTAAAACTTTTTATGAACAAGGTTTGATTTAAACTCTGCTGGATATTACTTACACGATTGTCTCAGCTGCCACAAAGCTCTTATGATACAACAAAAAATATGTCAAATTAAAACAAACCAAACTTTATGCTACAGCAAATGATGACAAAAGTATACCAGTAAAATAGAAGCTTTCTAAAGTATATTTCGGTGTAATGCCTTACTAAAACCACTGTCTTCCTAAAGCTCTTGATAACTAAATCTAAGAGCCTTCCCTCTCTGTTTAATCTCTTCGATGAAATACACTCAAAGCAGTTTAGATCTGAGTTCCTCACCACCACACCAGTTCTCTCCCGGAGGCCACTGCAGCAGTACAGCTCTTGTGGACGCAAACACCCATCCAGGCACAGCTCTGTTCGTGGAGTTTGTGAGTGTTTGTGATTCCTTGTGCCTCCTGATGACAGTTCATTTGAGTCAGCAAAAGTAAAATGCAAGAGAGTCTTTCTTAATGGCCTTGAGGTGTCATTACAAGTCCTGTACAGATTTTAGTCTTTGGGGGAAGAAAAACAAAAAAAAGAAACCACTTTATAAATCAATACAAAACTGGCAAACATTGTTCTCAGACGCCATAATCTTACTAAGATTTTTAAAACAGATTTTCTCTGAAGTTCTAAAGTCCATTATGTCTTTCTGTGGCTCCCCTTCCTCTCCTCTGCCTTTCGCCTCTGCTCTCACATCTCCTGACATCCAGGACACTTCATTTATTCTCAAGGTTTTGGCTACTGCCTATATTTATCAAAATCTAATTTATCTTTCTGCTCCAAATTTTATTTACTTCAAACTTTAGTTTCAAGGGTAACAGTTTTACAATTGGAAATTAAAACATTCTACTCAAAAACCTTGTCATTTTCTTTACCATTTAAAACCTGATTACTGTTCCTTCTCACCCAAACTTCTAAACGGCACTTGCTTTTTTTTTCCTTGTCTTTTTTTCCATTTGTTTTATCTCATGCATTTATACCAGTTTATAGTTCTAAACTTTGCCATACCTACTGCCATAGTCTTGTTCAAGCAGTTTTACCTAATCTCTATTACTACAGGTACTCCCACCTTCCTACTTCAACCTCTTTCCTTCTTTAATCTAAATTGAGGAATGGGGATTTTTTTACTGATCAGAACCCATCCCTTATCTTTGGTTGGCATCAATACACCTGCTGAGTCAAACAGACAATGCTGCATCAGTATGAATCATTGTTTCTTCTTAAGAGGTGGAGACTTGCCATTTCTAAAGCTCAGGGATTTTTTTTTGCAAATGCCATTATGCAGCAACTCTAAAATAGCTCACAGTTATTGGTAATTTGCAAAGATAGAGAATTGTATTGTAATCCTGGAAGCTCTGTGAAGTGTAATTTTCCAGGCTCTAAGCTTGACTTTTAAAATATTTCAGGTATTCATTCCACCATATTATGTCACAAGTTCTTACTGGAAATAATTTTGGGAATATTTTAACTGCCTAGTTAAAAACCCCAAAACATTGTGGCACTTATTGATATAATTTTTCTCAGATGACTGTTCTGCTGCATCTGCCTGCCACACACATCCCATCACGCCTTAGTAATCCCTTCGACAGCTACAGCTGTGCCAGCAAATACAAGTAGTTTCTTAGCCCCCAAGGGCCCAGCTTTGAATTAGTGAGTGCTAAACACTGTCCCTCCCACAACAATTTACGTGATGCATTTTGTGATGGTTTTTGTTTTCCTTCTGTCGCTAAACTCAAACTCAGAGTTTCCTACCAAGCTGTTTCACGTGACACATAAATATTAAATTCTACAATATTAGTATGTGGAAACTGTTTGGTTTTTCACATGTTTGTGCTTATAAATGGTTCTGATGGTTTACTTGCTATTATTCTGAGTCTTACGGGTCCCAGAGTTCAGTGTCTCAGGAGGCATCTTCGTGTACTCGTGCTTTTTTCCTTATCCTGCCATCTCCCATTACTTTGGAAATAACCAAAAGCCAAACCCAATATCCTTAAGATTTTTATCATTCCCTGAAATCTTTATGCCTGAAAGTAAAGATAATCACAGTCCTGCTGTTTTCAGGTTGCCCCTGAAGACCTGGAATGCACTTGTTCTCTGTGCATAGCACAGAGGGGGGAAGCAACAGAAATTAGTTTCTACATGAAGCAAAGTGTCAAAGGAGCATCTGGCAGGGAAGGAAGGCAATGTCAGAAACCTGTTGGAGGAAGGTGACCAAAGGACTGATACACAGTACAAATGTTTTTGTCAGCTGGGGGAAGAAGAGAGGACTGTGTTCTCTATGCCAGAGTTCAGGAGAAAAATAACTTAGTCCCTGCTTTAGTGAAAAGGAGGTAGCAGAGCTTTCACTATGCATTTAAAATACAACTGATTCAATTAAAAATAAAGGAGGTTCATCTGCAGTCTGAAAGACAATTTAAATGCTCCTTTTTTTTTTTTTTTTTTTCTTTTGTGACCCGTGGCTTTTCTTTTCTGAGTGCACTGAGACAGGACATTTTATGTAATCTAGATTCAGTCAAGAAGTTATTCACCATACTGGAAAATATTTATACACTTGTACCAGAACTTCTCCAGGTCAGGGTTTGCATATCTTCCCTTGTATTTCCCTGTATACCTATTAGAAATGCACAGAGCTCTGTCTGCCCTGTTCTCTCCTTTTCATTTTTCCCCCATGTTTGTCCAAAGCATGGTGTAGGCACATGGTGTGATTCTTGGTCCTGTGCAGCAACAGGAGTTGGATTTGATGATCCTTGTGGGTCCCTTCCAACTTAGGATATTCTATTCTATTCTATTCTATTCTATTCTATTCTATTCTATTCTATTCTATTCTATTCCATTCCATTCCATTCCATTCCATTCCATTCCATGGCTGAATAGTCTGTTCATTTTAACTGTGATACTTTTCACAGTAAGTTTGTATTTTTCTTGATATACAGTAGATCATACTGACTGAAGACATACTGAGAGAACCCATCCCTGACTGCTAATGAAACCTGACATCTGTGCTGTTGATTACAAATGTATTAAAATTGAACATTTGTTGAAATTTTTATTAAATGGCATAAAAAAGATAGGAGAGTGGTTATTGTCTCAGTTGCTATCTGAGAATCAGCTCTTCCCAACTTTTTGGAGGACTGTATATCTGAAATAGATACAGATTTTCAAGGCAGGGGAGCAGGAATGAGAGAAGGAACATCTGTAGATGGTTTTGCCTGAATTAATCATCATCTGGAAAAGACAGAGCTTAAGTAGTGTGCAAGGTAAACACAGTGAAATGTGAAATACTGAAATGATGGGCAGGACTGTATTTTTATCTCATGAGTGAATAAGACCAGGCATTGTAATTCTTCAGAAATGGAACTGGCTGTGAGGGACTCGTCTCATGACTACTTAGGGAAAAATTGAGCCTTCCTCAAGAGGCACAAGCCTCAGGAGATATGGGCTGAAGTGTTGTGAAATGCTTTTGTCTCTGGCATTCTGAACCCTTTGAACACTCATGTGAGCAAGCCTGGCTCTAGGAAAAGCAAAGAGGGTAGTTGTCTATTGGAGCAAATTCCTGCGGGCAACAAGCTTCTGCTGTTCACTGAAGCAGGGATCAGCTGCTTCTAGGTAAGGCAGCAAACTTGTGGCTTTCCCAGGCCCTTCCACTTAGCTTGGCTCACAGGCTTGGCCTGATCTGTTGGTGTTTCCCACCATGCTGACACACCATATGCCTGCTCTGATTACAGATTACCCAGTTTAATCTTACACCAAACCATGTGCTGCTTCCTGAGGAATATTCACAGCCCCTCACTGAGCACTCCTACACCTCAAGATGCCCAGGAACAGCCCTCCAGCTGAAAGTATGCCTTCTATAAATTAAAAAACCAAAAACCAAAACCAAATACCAAAACAAAGAACAAACAAACAAAAAACCAAAAAAACCAAACAAAACCAAACAAAAAAAGAAGCTGTTATTATCAGCTTCTGCATCCAACATAGAGAAAGCTAAGGCAAGAGAGTTTGTGGCCATATGTTGGGTAGACAGGGTAGAGACTAATAGGAAATCTGAAAATGTGGTGGGTTTTTTCCCCAGGATGGAAGAAACTTATGGGTCTGCTGAGTGTGGAATTGTGGAATAATGTCCATACGTAAAAGCCAGGCTATCCCTGTAATGCAAGGCTCAAGGACACAAAGACTACTCTGTTTCTCTTACAACTCTTGTACACTGCAAAATAATATGGGAGACAGACTGGAAAAATATATTGAGATCACTTATTGAGAAAGGTGGTATGGCCATCAAATAGAGTACAGAAGTACTGTGACACAAAAACTGAGATGCTTGCGGTTTCTGCTTTCAACTGAAAACATTATGCAAATAAAGACATTCATTGCAATGTGTTCTCCAGAGCACAATGAACATAGCTTTTCTGGGGAAACCCAGAAAAGGAGACGTGAGCTCATTACATGTATCTTATGGTGCTGTGATTTTATGTAGCTTGAAAAAATGAAGACACAAAGGAGTGGGTTTGACCCGAGAAAAATAGTCAAGCCTCTAAATGGATCACATACTTGCAGAGAGAGGTGCTCAGTAAGCCCTGCATTTGGCCTGGTTTTAGGGACATTATTTCAACATGAGAGTGACTCAGACTAGTCCCAGAAGTCAATCTGTCCAAATGTGCACTGAATTTGTCTGCCTCTGCTTCAGACTGGCCTAGCGCATGCCAGCCTGCTTTTGAGATGTGCTGGCTTTGCATTGAAGGACTTCAGTACCTCTATCAGGCACAGTGTTCATGGGAATGCTTAGACACATAATTCCTATTAAAATGAAGGACTCAAGCTGGTAATAGCCTACATAAACACTAATGAAATGTTCACTGTAGGAAACTGAAACTCTTCAAATATTAGGCTTAACCATGTATGCATTCATATGCATGTGGATACACATAAACTGTTGAAAATGGAAATCCACTAGGACCAACATGGAAGTTGTAAAATTTAAGCATGCTTTTCTTGGATTTCTTTTCCATGAAAAGCATTTATTTATGTATTTGCAATGCCACCATGAAAAATTTTCCTTTTTCAATCTTTCTGTGCATACTGTAAAATTATATGTAGATAAATATCAAGACACATAAATACATATATGCAGGCATAAAACTGTATCTGTGCATGGTAGGCAAATGTATATATATAAACATACAAGGAAAGTATTAACTGAGTAAAAGACTTTTATTCTTTGTTTAGTTTAAAATCTCTGGAGTTAGTATAATTCTTTTAAAATTACTATACTGTATAAAGACACACAAATATTACATATTCAGCAAAAACATCTTGATAAAACAAAAGCACATTGGTACAATCTTACAGCTCATGCTCTTACTTTCCAGTCACTAAGGTGTGCTTCAGACTAATGACATTAGAGGCTAAGCATGGCAGGGACTGGAGTCCAGGCTAGTAAGCCCTGCTGGGATAATTAGCATGACCTCCCTGCTATTGCCATTAAGAGACATTAAATGAGGGAATGCCCAAGGAGGAAAACAGAAATGGAAAGGACCAGACAAAGATGAAGTCTAGGGACTGGGAAAGTGGACAAGGTAGTTGCAGAGAGTTCCAAGCATGAAAATGTTGGGAACAATGGTTTCATATTCTGTAATATGATGTAATGGTCCCAGCTGGTCTTAACCTTGATGGAAAGGCTTTGTTTAAGAACTATAAAAAACTTTTTTTCATAAACTCTGAGGATAATCTGGGAAGAGAGAGAATTTGTCTTATCTGAATTACGTGCTCTTTGTTCACACTGTATTCCTTACTGAATCTAGGGAACAATATGAGAGCCCTCCTGTGGCCAGCTGAACACCTGTAAATTCCCTTGATTGCAGTCAAAGACGAGACAGCCCACTAGATCATTACCTTGTGTCTGATTTCTTGGTTGTTTTTATCACACTATTTATTGTGCAGAGGTGTGCATGGCATTCTCAACAATATATCAAAGGTGACTGTCCTCAAACACTGATCATCTAAGTTAGAGCATAGACAGAGTGAAGTGAAACACAGAGGTAACACTAGCACAGAACATAATGACTTATTATCTATTGCTGTAAGTCAGCACAACTCCACCAACACAGACAAAAGAAGATAAGTGGATTGAAGAGGTAGCCATATGGAACACTTTAACAAAAGGCAGTGGAAACGATGGCTCCAAGCACCAGTCTGTGTCTTCATACACAATGCACTGACATTTACACCAAGACGGAATAGATGTGAAAATCTGGGCTCTGACTGGGTATTTTTGATATATCCCTTTGCAGAATGTAGATACTGTACAAGCTACCCCACAGGATTGTTGTTAATAGTCTCCTACTTCTAGACAACTTGAACTCTACCAGGCTAATCCTCATTCACATCAGCTTGGTTTACAGAAGTATCAGAACAAAAGGATTCAATAGCATAAGAAAGGCTGAGAGATCACGCTTTCAATATCTGTAAGATTTCCAGTAAAAAACAATTCTTTTGCTGAAGGGGCAGAAAAAGATTCTATGCAGCCTCTTAAAAAAAGTGAGTAGCTGGTCTAAGTACATTGAGACCTTGAAAGGTTAGGAAAAGAACAACTTATATTATAAAGGCTATGAACCAAAAGAATCCCTTTAAAGCTAAGAAATTTTAATTCAATTTCTTACTTTCCTAAATACAAAAATGCAATCATTTTTATTTTATATAGTTTAATTCAAGAGGACATACTGAGAAGCAACAGCTTAGCTCCTCTGAACAAATGTGCTCTAAGTTTAGCCTGAAGAACCGAGTGTGTGTCCTATGCAATGCAATGCATCACATTACTGAGCTCTTTAAATGGGCATAGGCAGCTGAATTGTCAATTGGGAGAATTGTCAAAGGTAATTTACACAGTATTGCTGATGATTTTCATTTACATGAGTAAAAGTGCAGGCAGGAAAAGCAGTATTTCATCCTTCCAGTGCAACATTAATCAGTGTTGCCTACCATACAGTCACCAGTTTTTCATGTTTTCTAAGTCAGAGCAAAATGCTGTTCAAATAATTTTTATCTGCAGTTTTTCCAGCAGCAGATCAGCATTACCCCAAGCTCCTAAATAGTTGCTCCCTGCAATTTTTGAGTTTCATGATCTTTCTAGACTTCTAAGTTTAGCTGTCTTTGCTCTCCTTGTCAGGCATGTACATGTGACAAACTCTGGTTCAGTAAAAGAATTTTAACTTGTGAATTAAAATCTGCAAATCCAAATCGGTCCAAGTGGGGGCCTTTCTCTCTTGGTAATACAGCCAATTGATCAGTAGATGGTGGTGGTGCACTGTCACCTGATGCAGTTGGCTGAGGACAGCACCCAGCTGTTAAAACATTTTTATTATAGAGCAGAGTAACGGTCTTGGACATGACCGAGTTTTTAATATATCAGAACATTAGAACATTAAGAAATGATAAATACTAAATATACGTGTCTTATAAACTAGGAGAAGTTGTATTTTCTTTTTTTTCTTCTTCTTTTTTTCGCCTAGAGTTTCAGCAAACTTCTAATCTTCCTTTTCCTCATCCTGTATTTTAATTCAGTGGGAAGAGAGTCCTTTACCTTTTGCTGTTTTCATATATTAATTAAAATGATAGAAGGAAGGAGAAATAAGAGTGCGAAGATGCCTAATGAAATTGCCAAACTCCAGAAATTCTTTCAACATGGTTATTTGCCACTTTCCCTCCCACATTGACTTTGTCACACAGCAACTCTGGAGGTGAAGAGGGAGAGAAGGAGCTGGTTTCAGTCTCCTTTTCCCAGGCAGATAGGATGGAGAGGACGAGCACTGGGGACATCCTTCACCTGTTCATGGACAGGATTCTGGCACACCTCTGAGTCTTGATCTGTTTGCACTGCTGTGGGTATTTTAGAGCTTCTTTCTAGGGATATATACAGTATTATGCACCTGGAGCCAGTGTGCTTGTCATGGGGAAGGACTGTATTGGTCTTGGGGTCTCTAGTGAGAGAGAAGTAGTAAAGTCTTGGAGCAGGACCACAAATGAGTGAATTAGAGCTGCCTTTCTGAGCAGTACAAGTGCTGAAGCTTTATAGCAGGACCTCTGATGGGAGTGACATGCTGAAAGCAGTCATGAAATATTGTAGGCTAGGGACCCCATAGCAGGGGCAGATCAGATTTCCAGTTAAACACGTTTGCCACCCACTGGCCAGGCTGCAGATTTGCCTGTTGCTGCGATGGGAATTAACAGCTTGTAGTTGTAAGTATTAACATATGATGGATGATTAGGATGTAGAAAGCATAGTTTAACAGTAGAGTATATTTGAATATTTATAGGCTTTTGTTTACCATATTAAATGCAATGACTCCAGAACTGGGCAGTGACAGGGCCACACTAACACCTTTAATTTACAGCTCGCTTCGGCCATCAAAAACAATACTTTCTCAGTTCCTAGGTCATACTTCCTAAGCTGACTAACAGATTATGTTCATGAACAATCAGAGCTAAAGGAGCCATTTCATTTGGGCTGTGCATAGAGTCTGTTATGAAGGTAAAACCAGACATTAATTCAAAGTTGAGCTAGTACTTGAGAAGAGGGTGAGAAAGCTGATCCAAATGGTTCCTTTTCCTCAACCATCTGGTGCCAGAAGAATCTGGTGTCAGAAGAGAGAACTGAGGGACAAGTCCAGACAACTTGGCTGAAAGCATCTTCCAACAGTATTGGTTCCTATTCAGTTTTGGTTTTGGTCCTATCTTCACCCAAAACCAGAACTGCATTGTGAAGGTGGATGAGTCTACCTCATATCAAAAGCAGTAGTACAAGTTGGGCAGAGAAACAAAGAAAAATGTGCCTCAAGGCTAGCGGGCCAGAAACAAGAAATTACCTTTTCAGATTTACCCAACATGAGTCAGATTATTTTTCTGCTTTCCTCCCTCCCTACTTCACTGTAATTTTTCTATCACCTAGAAAGAAAAGCATGTTTAAAGATGTAATATGAAGAGTAATTCCCATGCTGCCCATTTTGGATTTGAAAGCTGGTAAGAATTTATTGCTCAGTAAGTTATACCTGATACTGTGACATTTCTAAGGGCAATGGTTATGTAAATACATCCGTATATTGTCTCTGGGGTGCCACTGCAAACAAAAAACACAGTCCCCGCAAGGTAATGATATCACCTTTACGTGACTGAATACAGAAAATGAAAGACCATAAAAAGAATGTTTTATGAACATTTTCTCTTTTATTAGGTCTTGGAAAAATATGTATTGTTTTGAAGGAAAAAAAAAGTAGTGAAGGAGTGAGAAATTTAAATAATTTTCATGGTACTTCAAATATTTAAAAGGGAGTACAATAAAATACAAAGAAATTCATTAACTCTGATTTTCCAGTTATAATTAATTTTGCACTCTGAAGGTGTCAGTGCAGAAACATTATCCATGTCAGAAAAAACATCAAGTCTTAGAATGAAATTAATATTTTAAAGAAAAATCATAGCACAGCTTGTACTGTAAGGCTTGGTCATTAGAGAAGTTATTTTGTATAGCTGTTTCTTACCCTATAATTAAAATGATAAGTTAACCATAGTCATGACAGTTCTTCCTTGATTAGTGTATATTATTCTTATATCAATCTTAGAATCATGAACTTCTGGCAAATTGGGTCTAGAACCTCCATATGGAGTCATGAGGTTTTGCATGCAAATGGAATTTCTCACCCTATAAACACTCAAGAAAATTTAAGTATCTTCAGTAACCAGATGGAGCAAATAGTCCTTTAAGGCATATGAAAGTCATGAATATTGCAGGAGAATAAATATATATTTTCTGTATATATGTATATATATGTATTCGATGTAGAGTTAATGTTAGTTATCACGCATTTAATGTGAAATCTCTTTTTTTCTTGAATAAATGCATGGCAAAAGATTCAGGGACAAGGTACTACCTAAAGATAAATATCATTGTCAACACTGCAATAAAAAATACCAAGGTCCCTCTGTTCCTTGCTATGTTATAGGGCACAGTACTGCACTCTCTGATTTTGTAGATGATGCCTAAATGCAAAGAAAGGCAGACAAGAAAAGTCAAAATTGGGTCTTTGACTTAAATGCAGTAATTTATTTTGTGCTGACTATTACCTCACTGAGAATGTTTCCAAGAAAGCAACATTTAGTACTAAAGGTGAATTTCGTGCTTTCCAAGGCATGCTGTGGGAACTTTCCTGTTGCCTGAAGAGCAAATGAGTTTTTCAAGATGATACTTTAAAAAATTGGCACTCGGCTGATTACCTCTTTCTACTGCTGTTGATAGACTTACAAGCAGTACTGGGAAGACTTCCAGTACTGGGAAGAGCACTGCAAGGTTGCTCTTGCCATTCTTCTGCCTTAGGCTACACTCAGTCTCTGCAGTTCAGCCCAGTGATCCAGACATTATGTCCCAAGTCACTCCCCAGAGAATATGATTCGTATGTTTCACTGCTCTGCCTGTTCAGAAACACTTTCTAACATCTAACCTAAACCTCCCTCAGTGGCATATAAAGCTTTTAGGTTTTTATCCTATCCAACATGAACATGGCAAACAGATTACTTCCTTCCTCTTGCAGCAGCAACTTTTTACATGTCAGAAGCTTATGTCTGTCTCCCTCCTCATTCTTCCCTTCTTTTGGCTGTCAATCTTTGCAGACAGCTAATCATTCTTAGCGCCCTCCTTTGGACCCCTTCCAGATGATTCACATCTTTTTAAAAATAACTTGAGTGGCCAAACATCCCTTATAATGTGGGATTTCCCATGTTTAAGCCTCAAATCTCACATGCCATGTTAAAAACATGTGAAATATTGCCTGCTTGAATATTTCCTCTTTATTAAAATAGGTGACATGGGTTTTGAGGTTGAAACATAAAAACTTGCAGCTGCTTTCCTGCCCATTCTTCAGAGCAGCCTTTGGCAGCAAAGAGCCATGACTTGGATGTAGCTGAGACAGAAGTAAAAGCCAAAGCATCCCTAAAAGAGCTGGGGAAGTCTGAAGAACAGTGCACACCCTGAAGCACCAAGAAGGCGTATCAGTGTTTTAAAATTCAGAACCCACCAATTCTGAGATGCTGCCCTGCATCAGGTGTAATCCTTCTCCCAAGGACTCACCAACATAATAAGAAAATAAATACTCCGGTGTTTTGTAGACAATGCTTTTGTTTATACAGCTCAGGAGATGACATTTTAGGTCCCTGACTACTGTTTGGCTTGGGATTCTCCATGCTCTCTTCTCTGCAAAATGCTATCCAGCAAGTCATGCTCCATCCTGCATTTGCTCAGTTGCTTATACCTGATTACCTAAGGACCTTGTCTTCACTGTGCTTCCTCTTTTTCTTATCAGAAGACTTTTTTAATTTGCCAAGATCATTCTGAGTTTTGGTCCTTTCTCCATTACTTTTGCTGTTTCTCCCAGCCTGGTGTCATCTGTGAATTTATTGCCTCCTCACCTTTCAAGTATACAAATTATTTTAAAAAGAACCCAAACCAAAACTATAACCAGACCTTGAACAGACCTTTGAACTTTATCTTTTTCTGATGTATCTGATGTAACTTTATCTGATGTATCTTTAGTTTCAACAGAGAATCACCTACTATGTTATTTGGAGCAAGTCAGCAGCAGAATGGACTCTACTCCTCAGACACCATTTCCATGGATACAATGAAACAAGGTATGAGTTTGCTTCTTCCACTTCTAGTTGTATGGAATTACTGTGTTGCTTGTAGAAGCCAGATTCAACTCTTGTCTCTGGAAGCAAAAACTGGAGAGTCATTCTGAGTGTTCTCAGCCCTGTCCACTGTGGGAGAAGCACTGTTTCAGAGACATGAGTGCACATCTAGCTGGGGCAGAATATGAGATCAACCCAAAGGAATAAACATCTCCTTTCAGAGCTAAGAATACTCCAGCACTAAGAATGTCCTCTGCAAAATACCTACTACAGCAAATAGGAATACTTTTTCTTGGAGTCCCTAGGTAACTGATAATATAAGAGAGAAATTACAGCCTTTTTCAGCCTCTAAGACCTGTGACATTCAAATACAGCAGTGTCCATCACCTCTAAAAATATAAGCTGTAGCAGATCCCAGTTGCATGAGAAGAATTTCCTTCAATATCATCAAAAGGTCTGGGATCTCCCACTTTGTGAAGACTTTTAGAGGAATCTTTTAATAATTTTCTATGAATATGTATGAATCTTTCCAGTCTGGGGCCTATCTGAGGAGTGAAATTTGGCATTTAGGAAATACTTGAACCTAACTCACTTCCTTTTTTCCCCCAGCATTCTGACTGATGACATTTCAGAGTAAAAGAAGGCTTTGCAGCTGACCTTTCTATTCCTGCCAGAGAGACCTTACAGGCAGTGGCAAATTCTGTCATTACACAAGGTGGAAAAGATACTATTCATCCTTATCCAGTCTGGACATCTTGGCAGGATCAGAAATATATTTCTAGTTAATTCAGTCCCAATGCAAAGCTTTCAGTGACCAAAGTAGGTGAAAGGGAGTGAAGAAAAGAAACTTAAACAATGTTAAAAGTTAATTTCACTCACTTATGCTATTTTCAACTGAATTTCTAACTTTTAAACCAATAGCTATTATTATCCAGACCATTAAAAAATAAATTCCTGTTGAAAATGGAGATGGTGGTTTATACCATCCACTTGCCAACAGTGAGAATAGAGGTGGCTGGAAAGATATGAAATGTATAGCCTGTGCTGATAGAACATGGGCTCACAGGATTTATATGCATTCAGGGACCACTTACAGGCCTGTTTTGCACCTGTGTGGCCAGAGATGTGAATGTCGTGGGCTAGTTTTTCTTTGCAGAGATACAAGGAGGTAATAATTCCCACATTTTTCTCTCAGTGACAAGGGGAACATAGCTTTAAGAGTGGGAAGGCTGAGGATTGGGACCTCTAGTTTCTCTAAGGTGTTTTTAAAAGATTCTTTAACTCCAGACACTTTGTATTACTAAGCTCCTTATAAAACGATGATGTTTATGACAATCATTTTTCCCTGTGAAATTTCCTTTCTGCTCAAGTATTTACAGGAAGAAAAAGTTTTCCTTTTTCCTCTGTCAAATCAGCAAAGCTTATCCTGTGAGGATTTCTGAATGAAAGGGGGAGATTAGTGTTCCAGGAACATACCTTAACTCACTTTAGAAACATTTACTGGACTTCCCGCCATACCTCCTGTCCAGCTGGCTGTGCAGCCACTGCCCTGCCTCCCTCTGTGCTTCAGCTTTATTTTATTGGAAGGAATTGGGGAAAAAAAATCCACAAACAAGCTCTGAGATGCTTTATATCACAAAATCCCACTTGGGATGTGATTGTTTTTGACTAAAGCAGGGAGCTTCACTAAATGGGATTAAGGAAATTTCCAGCTGCTTAGAGATCCTCCTTTTCTCTGCCTCTCACTGACAGGGGAAAAAAGTTCAATTGTAATTGCATTGCAGGATAATACATCCAGTGGCTTTTGACTCAGCACCCACAGCTATCACTGCCTCAGCTGTACAAAAGGGAGCCAACTGCCCTCAGGGGTTTTACCAAGACCTCTTTCTCACCAACACAGAGAATATTTATTTTGGTCCTTAGATGCACCTTGACATTTACAGAATCATAGAATCATAGAATATACTGAGTTAGAAGGGACCCATCAGGATCATCAAATCCAACTCGTGGCCCTGCATGGGATCCCCCAAGAATCCCACAATCTGCCTGAAATTAACAGCTCCAGTTTTTATGTTCTGCTCAAGAAGTTTGGGAAAAAATGCAAAATATCTTTTTTTTTTTTTTGAACATTAGATTTTCACAGAAAATCACTTCAAACATTTTCTTTCCTATGTCTTTTAGTTTTGGAGTATGTTTCACTGTGATAGTGATGGATCTGCATAGTAGGATCACACAACAATTTTGTTAGGACAAAATAAGATGTAGAAAAACAGCAAAATACAGCAATCCATCTTAAAAATAATAACCCCCACACCACTGCACAGATTACTTACATTATGTTTTTGAGATTAGTACAGTATGTTTCAGAAAGTCAGTTACCCTTTTACCCTACTCTATGAGTTTATCTACTTTCATTGGGCTTGGTTTCCCCAAAAAATTTAGAGGGGATATTAAAAAGGGGCTTTTTTGAGATTGAGAACTATCTGATCAATATGCTGCTATTGGGCTTTTTTTTAACAGCATAAGTAATCTCTAATTGTACTTTTGATATATATGTTTTGTTAGTATAATTGTATCTGGCAGTAAATTCATAGTTAGAAAAATAGCCCAATCCATCAGGGTTTTTAAAATCAAACCGGTCATAGAGTGTTGGGGTCCCTCCCCTGCCGTGTAGCCCTGGGAGATGGGCCCTGGGGGGGAGACACGGGGTCTCCCTGCCCCTGCTCAGATTCATTCCCCATTGGTTGGTTTGGGTTCCCTGGGGTGGCCAAGGACCCTCAGGTCCCGTGACTGCGGAGTTCCTGAGCTGAGCCCCGGCCATGCGGCTGGAGAAATAAACATCTCTGAAACATCTACCACGAATCTGTCCATATATACTTCGCTTTCCACGGGACTCCTGGTTTGAAATATACTTGTTGCAGTAATCCCCGCTGCGACAATAGAGGAATTGTATAATTTAAAAAAGCAGATCAGTACTTAATTATCTGCCCAAACATGTGTCGTTATTTAAGGTTGCTTGCTATTTAATACTATCAGTGACTTTTTATGAGGGGAAATTAAAATTCTGTGCCCTAAGGAGCTTGTGAAAGGTTTCATCAAAAGAAAAAGGTGCAAGTGTTCATTAATATGCCGTGTTCCAGTTTGAGGCAGGGAAAGTATGTGTGACACCCAATGTACTTAGAACTTTTCTACCTTATATTCTACTGTCCAAAATCTGTTTTACCTTTTCATTTCTCTATCAAAGTCTGTTATGCCAGCCTATGTCAACGACAATCTCTCCTCATGATGGAGTAGAACCAACAATGCTGCTCATCCACCAGGATGCCAAACGCACCTGGTGCAGGGCGTGTGGGCACTGGGGTCCTCACGGAGCAGCCCACTCTGCATCTGAACCATCCCCACCATGGAGTGCTCTGTGCCCTCTCCCCTCTTCTTCATCTATGGGCCTCTATACAAATATGCATGATTTCTGTATATGCGTTTAATCTTTGATGTTTAATTCAATATATGAAAGTACTAAACAAGTACAGTTGTTTTAATGAGTACACCAGAATTTTTTCCTAGATGGATTTGAAGAGAAATTTTGCTTTTACTTTAAACATTTCCAATATAAATGTCTACTTTCAAAGGAAATATAAAGCTTGCAGAAACTCTTCAACAAGGTGAGGCATTATCTTCTAAATAAGTTTTCATTTTTTCTTAAGGAATCCAAAATATTTGGAATCCAAAAGATCAAGAAAGTTGTAATTAATATTCTTTGATTTTGCAGAAAGACTTGCAGGAAGCCTCAGGTATTTTTATTAGGAGGTTATTACCTTAACTTTATAATTTTTTAATGTAAATGAAGCTGTTGTTAAATGCTAAGTAAGGTTAAATCATGCTCTGCAGAGATTGCTAAGCTGTTTGACGTGAATTTGTGCTTTCCTCTTGACTACCTGATTTTCTTAGGAATTAATCATTTCACTACTTCTCCAATTGCCATAGAACCTAAACAACTTATTGAAATGAGCCAGAATTCCCAAATAAAACAAAAACTGCAGAAAAAATAGAACAGTAGCAGGAAGAGAAAAAGTTCTGACTGGTAGGTAGGAACAAAAATTTCATAATGTATTCTTCAGAGTGTGTCCCACTTGCACATCATTCTTCCAATTAATCAGATATTTAATCAGCCATAAGAATATCAATAAAAAATAGCCAACCTCCATATTTCTTAAAAAAGAAATATATAATATTACATTGCTTTTCATTAATATGTTACTTTTCAGTGCTGTCTCTTCACTGTTTTTTTTCACCATGTTCCCCAGCTTTCACCCACAAGCCTGCTAGAGGGGCCTCAGGGCTCCAAAGTGCAGCTTGAATGACACATTTATCACTACTGGAAAATTAGAGACTTTATGCTCACCTGGTTCCTTGGTGCCTTCATCACTTAAGCACATTTTTAATCCAAGCATTTCCCAAATGAAGCCCTCCACAGATGACACCCTTCCCAAAGGAGGAGTTTTGTTATTCAGTTAGTTAACATAGTTAATTAGTTAACTTAGTCTTGCTAAGGACTGTTGGCCAACAGGAAAATGTGTGTCTGAAAAACTTAGGTTATGTCCATATGGACAGGTTGAAAATTTGATTAAATGTTTGACAATAACATATCCAATGTGTTCAGTTTCCATAATGCAGCAGGCTCATTCTCAGTGTCTCCAAAACATCAGGAGAGAAAAGATGCAACAGTAGAGTCTTTTATGTAGAAAATACTTGGCAAATATACAGGCCTGATGAAACATCCTTTGAGAGGCTAAACAAATTTCTACTTGTAATTCTTTTACATCTCCTTTAAGATGGTATTTTCTCCCCTAAATACGATGTTGAAATTCTACTTTTAGCAAGTTTAAAAAATAAAAGTTACATTTTCAAAACTGAAAAACAAGCCTCTGTGAATAACTAAATCTCAAGAACTATAGCTACAGGGCTACAGACACAGGCATTCCACCACTCAAAGATTTCAAAAAATGCAGTGTTTGAGCTTAATAAACCCAGAATCACCTGCAAGCCAGATTAGTAAAAGAGTATGGTCTCCTGCCAAACTTCAGGGAAAGTTCATATTTTCAAGAGTTCATAACTCAGTTGTAAAATGTTAACACAACTGTTTTCCAGAGTTCTTTTTGGTATACAAGTTTCAGTCGAGAAATCCTTCCATTTAATCAAATATAGTTCACGTTAAGGGACAAAGAAACAAACTTTGAATCTATTTGCAGTGTTTTGTTTATAACACTGAAGTTTTACCATTGGGAACCATTGTAAGACATAGAATACAAATAGTTATTTGTACAAATTGAAGAAGCAATGTTAATTATATAAGCACCTAGTTTTGCATACTACTTTTCACCAGTAGATTTCATGATGTCAGATGTCATACTCCATGTTAATTAGATGAGCACCTAGTTCTGTGCAGTACTTTTTACCAGCAGTTGCCAAGAAGTCAGGTTTGAGGTCTCTGATCTACAATCAAAGAAACAAGTTGAGTGACATATAAGCTGATCTACCCGATTGGGAACCAAGGTAGGAAAACCGTCTGGGGATCTTTACTCCTAACTGGGCCTGCTCACCACAAAGCAAGTTACATGTGTAGTAAAACATACAATGCACCATCTTCACACACAAATGTGTATTACAAATTCAGGTCTGTAACAGCCTGTTCACCTACACAGCTCCAGCCATGGGCATAGCCATGGCTCGCTCTGGCAGAGAGAGACCAATAGCCCTACATGGCCCCAGGGAGGGTTTCATTTGCCTCTCAGGGGAACCAGGAGTCTGTCATCCATGAGCTTTGGAGCATGCCATGCTGGTATTTTTCTTTAACAGTAACAGGAGATAATTATTATAGTGTTATGGTATCCTAAGAAACAGGTTTTAGATAGAGATTCTGCAGCAGTCCTAAACACCTAGATATCTAGATATTAAACCTACAGTTTTTAGTGGTACGTAAATTCAGTTCCCTCTCATCCCTCTGCAAAACAAAGCAGGGAACAAAGTCACCCAGTATTATCCTTCACCTGAACACCTCTAATGTCAATAGTTTTGTAAAACTTTCTTTTACAGTATCTATTGAGTATGAGCATTCTCCACTTCATACGGCAATATCTCATGTGCGAAATTGTCTTCTGTTGCAATTTGTGTTTCTTAGCCTATGAAAACCTTACAAAAATAATAAAGGTCCTAAAAGAATATATAAAAAGTACTGGTCTGATTTCTTGCTGCAATATAAAGCTTAATCTTCAGTCACCTCTGTGAGCTTACTCATATCCCAGCCCAGGCACTCTTATGACAGTGCAGAAGGAACATCTGTCTATGCAGAGCAAACAATTATTACCCATTATGAGGACAGCACTGGAACAGAGATATAATTAATTACAGTAAATTTAGCACCATGAATTGAAGGACTCAACTCCCATTAGCAAACAGGGGAGGGAAGCTCAGTAGGCAGATAACATCTTTTATAGGCAGGGATCATATAAATGCTCATTTCACACTTATTTAATCTTGCGAAAACACTGTTAGGAGGAAAAAAAATTGTTCCTGGAAAGCAAATGAGCTATTCAAAGGCATTCAGACATCCCCATACAGAGTTTGTGTTCAAGAGAGCCCTGAGCAGTCAGGACAGCCCATGATCCAAGCTGGCAGACCTGCTGGGACACGATGGAGCCCTGAGTGCCCCCATGGACAGATGCAGAGCAGTGCTGCCAAGGTGCCTGCCTCACCCCTTTGGATGTGTGCCAAGGTAAGGATGAACCAGCATCCATGCTCTGCACCACAACCCACATGTGGTGCACACAAGAGGCTGCCTGAGGTGAAGGATACCAGGCGGGGTAAAGAAAAGGGTGCAGCACCGCGCAGGCACCCTGCCCAGGGTTTAAAACCTTCAATAAGGTTCTGCAGTGAAAAACAGTGCGTGATTACTGGCATACTGCCATTCTCTGGAGGTAAGAGGAGCCACCAGAGTGGGTATGTTCTTGTGAAGATTCCTGAAAATGAGACCACTGTATTTGGGACCAAAGTGTTATAGCACCTTTCTCTTTATTTCCCAAGTATGCAGCAAGACAAAGCAGAAAACAAGTTATTAGGAAAACAGCAATGGCTTTGAGATGGGAATGTAATAAAAAAATCAGAAAAAAACAGCTCACTCTACCATATCTAAAAACCCAACCAGCCAAAATTTCAACTAAGATCTAAGAATTAATATATGGACTGACCATGAACTGCTCCAGATATGTTGGAGGCTAGATGGTGAAGTTTCTACAGCACTCTCTCTGAACCACAGGCTGTATCAGAAAAAGTAGAGCAGGAAATACTTTCAGAGATGGAAAGGTCTGTTACATTCCTTAAAATATTGGCATCTAGTGCTGGAATCTTTTTCCTCTAATAAGGTACAGGTGATGAGAACAACACAACAATGAGGAAGGTCCCTTGCACTCTCTCTGTAACACTTTTGTCAGGGAAGAACTAAGAAATGTGTAACTGCTTTGGTAATTTTGTAGCCTTTGGTTCACAACTGAGTAATTGGTGCTGAGGATTCTAGTAATGTCTGGAGTAGACACCAGTACCCTGTTTTTGTGTAGTCACTTTTTTCATAGCCTGTAGGTAGGAAACTTTAATTTAAATCTTACTAATAACATAAAATAAAAATAGCTATTGATTTTACTGACATTTTAGCATGCAAGGTATTTTTAGAAATTATTTGGAACCTCTATCTTCACAGATAGCTATATTTCTATTTTACTTGTGAAAGAATATAATTTAGGTGCAAAATGTTTCAGTTAATTCCTCTCTGATACTACAAACCTTTTCTTACTTAAATCTGTAAATTGATGATAAACACCATCAGCTGCAGAATTCTGTAATGTAATTTTTAGTTACTCAAAACACACCATGTCTCCAAATTATTGCAAGTCATGTAAGTGTCCAAGTTAGCTGCTAGACCTGTGTGAAACTGAAACTTGGGCACCAGGGATTTTGTCACAGGGTCTGAGTGTTCATTAAAAATGACAGAAGTAAACAAGATATGGAAAAAAAAGGTGTAAATTCAGAAAACTAAAATCTAAATCCAACACTTGGTATCAGTCCCTTGAGACTTGAAAACCACAGTTTTATTTGCAGTTTTCTCAGGATATCAGTTAAAAGTCAACATGAGTGTGCACAAGCAATGCACAGATCTGGAAATACCGCTGTGTCAGAGTCTTGGCTTTTACCCCAGACAGTGCCAGGGTGTGTATATTAAATTGTTGTGGCTTTAGAGATGACACTGTCTTCCTTCATCCATGACCCCCTTGCACAACTAGAAGGACCACCAGCAATACCAGTTCCTGGCCTGGCAAGTGCATTGTCCAGACCAAAACACCTAAAAAAGTAATGTTAGTGATTAGAGAGAAACAACTTTCCCATGGCAGCACCCACAGAACTGTCTTTCATGTTTTTCTATCATCAAAGGGCTAAACAGTGATCAGTGTATGACTCTACAACTGTTTCTACGGATATTTTATAATTCAGACATCATGTCCCCCAAAACTTGTCATATGTAAATGAAATTTAAAAGCCTATTTCTTTATGAAGCACTTAAAATCATGTCCTATGCCCTACAGCTGTGTTCAAATACTTCCAGGTCAAGTAAAATGTATAGCAAAATCAAATTGGGTATACACAATCACCTGTAGTTTCTTTAAGCAAGGCCACCTCAGAGAAGCAAGAATAATAGTCCAGGAAATGTTGAAGAGATTTTTTTTCCAGCCAATATACACAAATCTACAGTTACTTTGCTACCAGTGGCCAATTTTCCTGCACCACACTGTTGGGGAAGATGAAACAGGAAAGCCTTATAAATATGATTGCCTGACAAAAGATTTTGGGAATATGAAAACTACAGGCGACATCGAAATGAAGGCCACTTTTGAAATACCAAATCTTAGTTACTGAACAACTGGAAAACAATGGTATGGCCGACTGAAGGTAATCCCCTCTTGATGGAACAATACCCTCTGCTTGCAGGCAGGTCCAAGGGTCAGAGCAGACCCTACTAGCTCAGCAGAAGGGGTCCAAAGAGTAGTTTTTAGAAGTTAAGATGTAACACTCTATGGTAATATAAGAACTCTTATAGGCTGTATGTAAATGCTATAGGATTTGTATCATGTATTAGATTGGCTAGTGACAATTAGAATATTCAGTACAGAAGATGATTTATTGTATTGTAACCAGGACTTCACCATTCCATCCTTTTCTCATCACTTCTTCTTCAATTCCATTCCTCTCTTACTCTTCGCACACTCTTACACTCTCTCTCTCTCTCTCTCTCCTTACTTACTCACTTACTCTCTTGCTCTCTTGGGCCTGCTCAGAGCTGCCAGCTGCAGCTCTAAGCAGTGCCCCTATACCCACGCCCTTTGCAATAAACCGCATGCTCCAAGATCTGCTTATAGAGATCTCTCGTCACCGTCTCCGTCTCCGTCCGTCTCCGTCCGTCCCGACCGTCCGAACCCCCCAAGATACCCACACCACACCATGAAAATTGTTGCTTAATCTGGCCTGAATTTTTGTATATGTTTAACAGTGCTTCCCTGCCACTGTTCATCTGTTATAATAAAACAATACTTCTCGCTTGTTTATACTTCTAGCTAATTACATTCACATATTCTTCACAGCACAGTTTTTTACAACAATTCAGGAGCCTCCACCCCAATAAACCGGAATGATAATCCTGAACAATCCTTCCCATCCTAACAGTCGGAATTTATTTCTATGCAATTTCTCCATCAGCTACAGCCTTTGCAAATCTTATCTAACACTGTCTCATCTAGGGAATGTTCTAAAATCATATTCATGCACATATAATTGAACTTTTTGCTTGGCTTTTCTGCAATTTCTATTCTGTAGCAAAGATAGCATTTTTAGTTCTGACAACTCTCAGAGATTATTTGAAAGTGATGTATTTGCAGATGGATTAAAAGTATCTCTGTATTTTAGTTATGGTATTTGCAATACTTGTCCCTTGTGGTGATGGCAACAGTCAATTTCATCTAATGATACTTTCTATAAGGACATTACATTTTTATATTTGTAGACCAACCTCTACTTATTTGAGTTAATTTCTGATAGCACCTCTGGCATACATCCTCTAAATGTCCAGTTTTCACCTTACTGCTCCAGGAGATTTGTATTAATGCAATTTATTGAAGTCTAATTCAGACAATCTGGGTTTGCCCTTACCACTGTTGGTGAATCCCAACAATTTTGTCAAGCACCAGTCCCAGATTTTCCAGTTACAGTCACCTTGCCACTTCATATCATTCTGTTTGTTTTAAGGGACCCACCTTGAGCTTAAATCTCTAATTCATTGCAAAAGCTCTTCCTGCCCTCAGGAGCTCTGTATTAGGACCTAAATGGTTCAACTAATCAGGCAGCTAACACCAAGCAAGTCTCAAGTTAAGGATGAATAGATGGGAACCCAAGGGGACAGGAAAGACTACAGCAGAGGCCACAATGAGCTGGAGAAAGAGCTTCTGGTTGTAGGCAGTCTGCAGCTGCTGATATTGTCAATATGCCAGAAAAAGGAGCAGCTGCAAGAGAGGGAGGAAGGGAGGACTGTATAGGACCTCCTGACTTGACCCCACACTTCTGCAGTATAAATTTTTCCTCCCTCTCCCCTTCCATACTCCACCCATAAAAATTTGATTACTATGATTTCATGCAGGTGAAGTGAATTTCACTTTTAAGGCTTGAAAGTTGTTTCATTTTCAAACCCTAAGAGTTTACAGTAAGAGAGTGGGAAATGAGCTCTGAGAGATCATGGGTGTGATTTTACGTGTAGGGTTTTTGGGCACTCAGTTTCAGGAGCTGGTTTTTTAATACTGCTGAAGGAACTCCAACTGAGGATTGCAAGCTATCAGGTGAATGCCATAAAATGAAATACAGTCTCTGCAGGATGTGGTTTGTCTGTGTTAAATTTCACATCTGCCAGTCATAATAGCATCCTTGTAAACCTAAAAGAGTCAATGTTAATGTTATTCTGTATTTAAATGAAAACATTAATTAAAAACCTATTTTAAAGCTTGTAATTTATTGATTCATGTCTTACAGAATAAGCTATGACTTTTCAGCATATAGAGTGACTATAAAAGAGAAACTGTAATTTCCTATGTAGTTAAATTTTTTCCTGAGTCCTTATTGCTTATCTAATATAGTTTGGTCATATAATTATTACATGTCCAAGGGAATGTGTTGTTTCCATACCTGAGCTCTTTATTAGATACTTCTCTTGCAAAACAATTCAGAACTTTCCATTCTAACTTTTTCCCTAAAACGCACAACTGCAGTGATTGCACACTTAGTTGGACATATTCATGTAGCAGATTTCAGTTTTTTTCAATTTTCTTCAAAAATCAGTGATTCTTTTTACTATTTAAAATATGTTAATATTTTGTAGACAACTTTACAGCTGATTTAGACATGTCTTTAAAAAGAACCATAGCCCTTTGTGGCAGCATTATGGCCTGTGGGAAGCTGGGGAAGAAGACCATGGGCTACTGGGACTACAAGGCTGCTCAGACAGACATTGCTCCTACCTGGGCCAAAGCAGCGCCAAGTTTGTGAAAGGTTCTCTGACATAAGAAGCCTATGGACTGTATGAGAAGAGCTTGGGTTTGGTAGCTACAGTAGGATCCAAAGACAGACCAAGAGAGATGGATGTGTGCAGGATATTGATCCTGACTGTGGAATTGGCTGGGTGCTCCAACAGAGACTTCAATTTTCCTCCCTGTAAAAAACATGGGGTGTGGTAGGAAGAACAGGGCTGGTAGGACAAACATCCACAGCTCACACTGGTAAAAGACTTATCAGTCTGGGTGCAGGAACTTTTTCAAATCTGACTGTTCATATGTTACCTATGGACTATAGAACCCTGCTCTTTCTTCCAAATTCCTCATTTTCCCTAGCATCAAGAAATTTTAGTCCTTGAAAATATATGGTGGAGTCTTTCACCCCAAGCGTTCTTTCCTGCAGCTCTCAAAGGATGGCCACTGCTCTCTGGCTTACTGATTCCTTATCTAGAGGGAAGCTGTCCTGCAAGCACTGCTTAATAAAAACATGCCATCTATCACACGTGATAAAGATGAAACACAGGGAAGTCAGACAGCAAATATAAACACTCCCACAGACCTCCTGCCACCGTAAAATAATTCATGGGGTTGGAGCTGGAGTGCAATTCTGTCCCTGATAACGTTCCCAGCTGGCTTACCAGCACCTATAGTTTCCCTGGCTGCTTGCAGAACACTCTCAGCTCTAGTTTCAGTTCAATAACTTACTTTATTTGTGACCTGCTGCTAAGGAAATCTCAGATGTGGTCTCGCTCACTGAGCAGAAAATTGTGTCAGGTGTATCAGAACAGCCATCATTAAGCTCACTTTAAGCATTTTGGCTTTTTATAGAATAGTCTCAAAAGTCTGTCACCAACTCATTTTTTCCTTCCTGAAATGTCTCTCACAAATCACTACAAAAGGTCTAGGCAACAAAAATCCTTCTTAGATAAATAAGCCCAAACAGAGCAAATAAAAACAGTCTATGCACAACATTTAATATAAAATCCAACACTCTTCCACCTTCAAACCTGTAATTTTGTGAGATCATGTGGGAAACTACCAAAATTTCCACCTTTTTTTCCTACAGGTGTTATGTAATAGCACAGTTTTCAGTGGGGGTCACAGTTTTCTCACCCTATGAAATTTTAATAACATTCTTATGGCTCTCCCATTCACAAGAATCTTTTTAAAAGAATGCTAATAATTGGTCTCTTGGAAAGTCAAGTCTATAGGAGAAAACCTGAATGGAAAGTGCAAAAAGAAGGTTTTGATTACTGTAAAAGCCTTTTCTGAGAAACAGCTCTGAGTTCAAATGAGAAAGATTCAAGCAATAAGTAGAGGAGAGAGTTTGCATGCACTAAGTCCTTTAAAAGATACAGCTAGATGTGGTGCCAAAGAAATGTCTATTATTTTCTACTAGGCATGGGAAAATTGATGACAAAGAATGAAAAAAAGAATGATACAGAAAGAAGGTGCCAGTGGAAACTTGGGGCCCCAGTAGAACACTACTATTGCAGTCAGGGATTCAGAGGCACACAGAAGCAAAACAACATTCACTGAGGTGTTTTTGTCAAATTTCTTCTCTTCTGTTTTTTGACACCATCATTGCAATAGCCTTTTTATTCCCATATGGACAAAAAAATCCATCAAAAATGTGAGAGCAACAGGTCAACTGAAAACATTTCTACACTTGAGTGATAAGTGGCTTATGCTAAGACACAACCAAAGGTTGATCTCATATAGAACATAACACTGGGCTCTTATGAACATAAATCTATGGATATGCAATGCAAAATTCATTGCAAAATCTACGTAACATGAACGAGTTGCTTTTGGTTGAATGCTCCTTCCTTTTCCCTGTTATTTCTCTACTAAAACAAAGCATGTGGCTGTTCTGAGAATCTGTATTGATGAAATGAGTTGGTGTGCATGACAGTCACTGCTGTATCACTGCATATTTTTCCAGCACTAACAAGAGAACTAGAATAAGTATCTGAAAAGAATTTTGTTCCATTATAAACTCAGAAACTTAGAAGCTTGATTAATTCTTCACTCATTGAACTCCATTGCAAAAAGAGGGGTGGACCCAGTGTACTTTGGATAGAGGGGAAATGCATTGGCAACACATCATTGTAGAGAGTGTTTGCTGCACAAGAACAGCCTGAGCTGAGAGGTGGAAGCTACACTAGGTAAAGGATTTAGGGGAAGGGAAGTATTTTATAGAAGTCATGGAAGTTACGATCAGCAATCTGGATCCAAATCATAAAGGAGCTATCTTCTCTGTAAAATCTCCTGCAATTAAAATCACCTAAGTTTGAAAGGAAAAAAGAATGTCTTACTACATTCTTAGTGAAAGCCAGGATATTGGAGTGTCATTACCTGAAAAAAAGGAGGCTGAAATTTTGAGAGCCTCTGGTGACAAATATAAAAGTCAGCTTGCAGTAAGCCAAGACCAGATTTTCTTGCTGATAATACAGTTAAACAAAGTAATACTTATTTGATTAAGTATGGCCTGGAATTTTTTCTGTTTTAATCTCTTGAGTCACATAAAAATACACTGTGAGTTAAAAATCAGTATAATTAAAGTAATGGCTATATTTATAAACACTGCTACTTCTTGTGCCAGGTCATTTGGAGTGTTCTGCAGCAAAATAAACAGATGTTGAAGATATAAACACATTAATACGAAAACAGCCTCTGAACATTTAAACAAGGATCATTTGAGAAAAACACAAGAAGTAAAATAAACAACCAGGAGGAGGGAAAAGAGTGGATAGAGGCAAAAAATATAAATCATAGATGAAATGTGGCATAACTGAACCCCCTCTGGTGCGGAATGCAAGGACAGCCAGAAACGCCACCTAAGATGCTGTCTTATGATAATGTGTAGGAGAGAGATAAAGCCTTGGCACCAAACCAGAAACCTTCTAGTGCCAAAACTTGTAAGAAAGAAACACCACAGACATGTCCCAGGGGTGTTCCACCTCTGCACTGCAAAAAGAAGGAAAGGAGAAAAGATGAAGGTTTTCTCCCTTGCAAAGTAAGCATTGGAACGCTGCTCTCCAGGAATTTGTTGCTGCCAAAGCTCATGGGGAAGCAAACTTCACAGGACAAACCAGTCCCATCCATGCCCTATCTCCAAAGGGAAGAGACACCTCAAGAAAGGTGTCGCTGCCTGGAGGGGACTGTCTGTGCCTTTGACCTCTCTGTTCCTTTCCCTGCCTTAACCAGTAAGTTGCAAAGCTGGAAGAGGGATAGTTTGATCCAGAATGTCCTTTAAGGATTCAGGACTACAAGGGATTTGGAGCAGGTGGCAACAAACCACAGTACCCTTGGCGCACAGGAAATCTCCACAACTCCTAAGTCTGCTGAGGCCCCTACGACCAGATGAGCTACCGACATGTTTAGCATTGTAAACAGCAAGCAGAAAACCTCCTCTGATGGAGACAGCTCCCAGCATTGTGGGTCTGTCACCAGCCAGGACAGTGCACAGGAGTGACCTCTGAACCACTCCACAAACTGCTTGACATTTCCAGCTTTAGATGTTGGACTTAAGAACAGAAAAAAAAAACCCTCAAATCCAAACCAAACATGTACTTTCTTCACTTACAAAAGTCTTTGCTTTTTCCTCCATAACTTTAAGGCTTCAAAATTAACCACAGAAATTTCCTGTCTAAGAATAAATAAGCCCTAAGTGATTTCAAGACACTAAACACCCTCAGTACCACTCATTCACCTTTCTTTAAAAGAGAAACAACCCTTATATGTCTCTTCAGTAGTTCTGTGAGGCCTGAGGCTCCCACCTCACAAAGTATTTAAGCAATTGCCTAACTTTAGGCACTTAAACTCATGCAGGGCCCAGAGCAGTAACACAAAAATGAGAGTGCAGATTGAAATGTAACACTCTGTGCAACAGATAAAAACAATGTATTGTTTTGGTACAAACCCTGGCAAATAATAAATTTTTTAAAGAAAAGACCAATATTTTGAAATTAAACCCTAATCTGAGCTTGGTTCTGTGTTCTAATAAACACATAAAACTCTTATGAAGTGAATAAATGTCATTAATGTGAGTGTAATACTGAAATTAAAAGACTGCGTGGAGATATTTAATTGCCTCAGAAGGGAAATTGAGGAAATGCTTTCTGGTTCTGCTGCTCAATGTGAGCATTGGCTAAACTATAAAGTTATTCTCATCACTGGTAACACCTAAGCACAATAGAGTGTTGAAAGGCATGTCTGAGTTATGGACAGAAAATCTTGATCAGTGGTATTTTTATAGAAGCCATTCAAACTTTAATTAGGAGGAATGCTGGGTACTGAGTGTGCTGAGGCCTGTACGGAGTGCAGAGTTTCTGGCTTCAGAAATGTAACTCTTCATAAAAACTTAGTAACACTTTTCATCGGTAAGTACCGGAACAAAACCTTGGGTAGCCTGAGGATACTCAGACTAGCATGCAGTGTCAGAGATATCAATGTACTTGTAAAAAGTCTTCCTAGTCTGGGCACACAAATCCTTCCATTTATACAATGCCTGAAAGATACACTCTTTAAATTTAACACAGTAAATTATCAGTAAGGAGAGTTCTGGGAACATTTGGTGCTCCATATTCTTAACTGCCTTCATGACAGTTCTGCTTTCTATGTCTTAATCCACCTTCCTGTCTTAGAAAGATCTGTTTGATTTCTCTACTCTTAGAACAATTATGGTAACCACATCTGAAGCGGTTAAAGTGAATTGTCGCACAATCTGCCTGGACTTTAGCCATGCTTGAGTCCTGGGGGAATACAGTATGGGGCTGTACATCCTCCTCTCAGCTACATGCCTCCTTCCTCTGGCCCTGGCTCATGCAGTACTAGAAAAACCATTCTCAGCTGTAGAGCTCCTGGTCCAGAGAGGTACCTGACCTTGAGTTGTTTAATTTTAAATAGTCTTTGCTGGAGAACAGTTAGGGAAGAACTGTTAGGTGACTCCGAGAGATTGGCCTTTCAATGGTTTGGCATAGGGACGTGGACTGGAGTCCCCGCACACAGAGATCCTAAAATCACGGGGCCAAATTTATTCTCAGTGTGGCTGTATTGGCACTAATGAAGTTACATCTGGGATGAGTTTGGCCCTTAGCGTGAGAAAATGGAAACCATATGAAAATCTATTGCTGAGTTAATGACAATGCTGAGCAGTAAGCAATTTTCCAGCAGGTTCCAATACACATGATAATAAATTGTTTTCCTTCTTTATTGGCAGCCAGCCCTGTTTAATCAGGCTGCTAGAAGGTGGTAAGTGTCCAGAAATCCTATTTGCTCTTTGCTCCTAGAACACAGTATCTTTCAGGGCTAGAAAATGACTATATGTGCACCTGTGATACACCGGCAGAGAAGCTTCTCCTGACAGGTCTGCTTTGCCCAGCAGCATCCAGACACAACCTCCACTGTTTCCAAAGGGCTGGGGTTGGTGGAGAAAGCAAAACTGATGTCCCTTCAGAGTGGTAGAACGGGACAGCTCCCTAATGCAGTAAGTATTAACTTGAATGAGATACAGCTGGTGATCAACTCTCAGGAGAGAAGGGGAAAAATCTGTAAGGATAGAGTCCCACTGAAACATGGCCTCTGCCTGAGATGGTAAAGCCTGGAAGAAAACCTCACCTCAGCAAGCAGGATAGGTGAAGAAATGCCTGTTCCCAGTGCAGCTGTTTTACCCCGCACTCTTGAGAGCAACAGCATATGTACAAGCGGCTTTGAAGAAGGCCTGTATGGGGCACAAGAGTGTTCACCGCGAATTCATGTCCCTGCCCCAAATTCCCAGTTCTGGTTGGAAGGGGATGTGTTTCCATCTCACCAGACCTTGCCACTGAAATCAGTTTTGCTCTGCAAGATACTAGGATTTGTTGTGTTGCTGTAAAAAATACCAGGAAGAATAAAATACTTTTTTCTAAACCAATTTAATATAATGTTCCCAAATGTTCACAAAAAAGTAATTTTAAAAAGAGGATTTTAAAAAAATCCATAGAAAAAAGGTTTTCTAATAGCCTTTGGTTTTTAACCTCTTTCCTACCAGTGAAAACAGTGGCCTCTGTCTAGCATTTAACTTTTCTTGCAGCTTCACAGAAACTTCAGCTGGAACATCAAAACCTCATAGTATGTGCTGTTGCTTCACACTAACCATGCTCTCATTATTATGACACAAATGAATGTATCTTTCACAACAGTCATAATACCTATAAAGAACTCAATGGCAGTAGTATCTCTAAAGACCTCAAACAACTTAATGAATTATAAGCCATTCTAGTTTTCCTTAATTGGAGTGAACCTTTCCAGGTGTTCTTTAGCCAAATCACTTAAGCAGTGTCCAGGTTAATATACAAACAATGTTCCATTTGCTAGTTTATAGTTTCCTGTCCTTTGCCCTCTTTAAAATGTGAGATTCAAATCTGCTACTTAATCTCCAGGAATCTCTTCTTGACTCTTGTGATCTTCTAGAAAATGTTGGTGAAAGGATTGCAAATGTGCCTTTCCTAAAACCTTACATTATCTGGACTTCAGGCTCTGTTTGCTTTTAGTGCGCCTAGAGTTTTTATAGCTGATACTGCTGTTATCTCTAACACATGGGAGACTCTCACCCTCCTTTTCCTTTCTGCAGACAACTACAAACGAGCTGCTCAACAATTGTTCTGTTTGCTATCATCCAATATCTATTCCTCACTATCATTTTTCATTGACCCTATGATTATCCTTTGTCTGGTGTGTATATATATATATATATATGTATATAAGATCATATAACATTTATCACACTAACCACATATAAATTCCAGAACTGGACAGTTGTAAGACATTATTTTATGTGGAACCAAAGTCACTTATCTGAATGATTTGCAGATGTGATCTCAGAGCTGCCTCCAAGTGCAGAGGGAGGAATCGTTACTGTGACCAAGAGCCTCCCACTCATACTGGAACGGGATCGTTTGCAGTGTCCGAATCAGCCTCGGCCTCAGCTCCTAAGCAGTAAGACAATCAAGTTATGCAAAGTGGGCAAAAAACACGTTTAATGACATAAACATGAACAATTATTTTCAATTCCTTCAGGAAAAACAAATCCATTAATGCTTGTGCTTGGGAGAATATGGTCAGAAGTATGTGGTGGATTTGAGGTGGTCCCACTGATGATGACTCTGTCACTTTACGTTGGGGTTCTCTGCATGTTTTCTGGAGCACATTGGAAGAGCTGACAGTGCCCTAATTGCTCAATAGAGGACTCCAATGATGTCATTGGCAATGTGGTTATTCTTGATTTGCTTTTGAAATGGTCTGATATATTTTACTTTCCTCAGCAGTCTCCTAGAATTCTACAGCCTGTGTTTCTACACAAAATGTAGTGTGTATTTTGTATTTACTAGCACCTTTTCTTGTTTATTCTCAACCTTTTGCCTGTTCCATAACTGTAACAACCTGTGCTGTACAATGAGGATTGAGAATCCAAAAAGTTACTAGTAAGCCTACTGCCACTTGAGGTATTGTTTATGTTGCTTAACAATTCGCTCCCTAAAATTGTATCTATTTTTTTAAGCTATCTTGAGGTACAGTAGATATATTTAGTATGCATTATTGAAACTAATTTAAAAACCATCACCAACAAGTAAAAAAAAATTCTACTCATTGTGACATCCTTCTTTGTAGTAGCTGGCCCCAAAACATCCCCCGTAGTAGAAATAAAATTAATTTTATTTTCCAGGTGGGAATAAGCACCAAAAGCCAACTTCATTTATTCAAATAAATGCAATGAATGTATTTGTTACTATACCTTCAGCTATGGATGTTTGTTTGTGCAGTAATAAAGTAGTGATTGGCAGTAAGAAATGAACCGCTTGATGTAGCTCACGTGCATCACCCAGCAGACACTAAGTAAATCACAAGGGCAATGTGATTCTCCTGAAAAGACTGACATTTACAAGGAGAATTTAGCCTTTAAATGTTCAGTAGGTGTATGGTGGGATGTCATCACATCTTTTCATTTTCCCCATTTTGTTCTGCAAGGTTCCCTTTGAGCTCCCCTATCCTGGGGTTTGGATAATAGAGGTATCATCTGATAAGTGATGTGGTTTACAGATTAAGGGGAAGTTTATTTTATAGAGATTAAAACATAGTAAAGTCAACAGATTTTAAAAAGAAGTTATCCTGCAGTCTCATTATTTGATTTTCTGCAGCATATCAAATTTTATAGGCACATAGTAAACTGTGGCTTTTCCATAGAAAAAGAGAGATTAAACTGGTCATATCCTATCAGATAAATGTATTTTCCACCAGAAACACACACCAGTGACTTTGCTTAAAGGTGTCTGTTTCTCCCTGACGAGAGTCACGTTAAGCTTTCCACTTCTCAGTAACCCCCAGTTTAATGACAAACGGTGCTTTACAGCTAGTATTTAAGTACGAATATTCGACGTGGACTCCCTAGTCCACGCTAGTTGCAGTGCAGGGTCCGCACACTGTTATTTTCATTATTTAAAGTTCCCTGAGGTCCTTACGGCCTCCGGAGAGAGCCGGGCACTCACACCGGCCCCGGCCGCGGCCCCGCTCCCCTCACGCGCGGGGCTGGGGCACGCGGGGCGCGGCGGCCGCCGGGGGGCGCTGCGCCACAGGCCACGGACCGGCCCCGAGCGCTGAGGGCGGGCAGCGGCCGCGGGCCCGGGCGGGGGCCGGGCTGGGGCCAGGCTGGGGCTGGGGCAGGTGCCCGAGGGCAGCGCAGTGCCCTCCTGTCCCCTTCCACTCGGCGGATACAGCCGTGTGTCCGCGGAGCTCCCCCGGTACAGTACAGGCTCCCGCCTCCCCCAGAGCCGACCTCAGCCCGACCACCCACTCCTGGAGCGAGCACAGCCCGAGCCCGGGGACAAAATTCTGCAGGCAGAACCCTGCGGAGAACCAAGGACAGCTCTTGGCCTCAGGGCAAGCACCCGTTTTGTTAGTTCTGATTTAAAGTTAAAAGCAACTTGTTTTGTGTCATTGAGTCCATTTAAAACTTACTTTTTGGCTTACCGTAGAATCTTCACAGAATTGTAAAATCGTCAAGGTTGGGAGAGAAGTTAAGATCATCAAGTCCAGGTGTCAACCTGGCATTACCACTGGAACCCCTAAACAACTAAACCACAGTGCCAGATCCAGACACCTCCTAAACACTTCCAGGCATGGTGACTCCACTCCCTCCCTAAAAGGGGGCTCGACTCTTAAGGGGTTGAAATGGCCCTAAAAGATGCTCTAGTCCCAATCTCCCTGCTATGGGCAGGGACACCTCTCACCAGACCAGGTTGCTCAAGGCCTTATCCAACCTGGTTTTGAACACTGCGAGGGATGGGACACTCACAACCTCCCTGGGAAATGTGTTCCAGTATCTCACTACCCTCACAGTAAAGAATATCTAAAAGAACATCCTAATGTCTAACCTAAATTTTCCCTCTTTCTGTTTTCTACCCATTACTCCTTGTCCTACCACTGCAGTTCCTAATGAGGAGTCCCTCTCCAGCTTCCCTGTAGGGCCCCTTCAGATACTGGAAGGCTGCTATGAGGTCTCCATGCAACTTTCTCTTCTCCAGACTGAACAGCTCCGACTTTCTCAGCCTGTCTTCTTATCAACTTCGTGGTCCTCATCTGGACTTGTTCCAAATTGTTCCGTGTCCTTCTGACGTTGGGGACACACTTCTCTGGCTTTTTTCCCCTCTTCATTTTTATATCTCGCTCCAAACTTTTTTGCATTTTTTATTTGTATTTTCAAAACAAACAGAAAAAGTGCTTTCTTCTGGTTTGTGTGCAGCCTCAAGGTATCGTTCCAAATATTTTCATTTACTTTTTAAAAAAATCCATATATTTATCTGTCTCTTATTCAGAGTGGAAACAAATACTTGAATATTATGTCAGTTCCTCTCAATTCTGCTGCTTGACTGTGATTACACAGCACTATCCGAAATACCCTTGAGATGGTGAAGCGGCTCAGAAGTGCTGTTTACAGCCTCTGACAGAGGCCCTGTTCCTCTTCCAGTTCTGTCTCCAGAGCTGATTAAAGCAACCACGGTATAAAACGGAGGTTGGGGTCATTTGTGTTGCCATCCTGGTCAAACTGGTTTTGGTCCAGAATTAGAGAATTCTGACTTCCTGGACATTATATTCACCTTTGAGAGTCATTTGAGAGACCCAGCAGTCCTGGGCAGATGGCTACAGCTGTCAGCCTGATTTGTGGCCAAAGATGATGTATTGTATTTTAAACATAATATTTAAATTAAAGAATTAATGAATTTTTTTTTTCCCTGAGAATTCATAAAATATCATAAACAGGCAGAAATTAGACCACATATTCCTTGATATTTCTAATCTTTAGACAGTTCTGCAGAGTCTTTACTTTCAGCTGTGCCAAGAAAGCCCTGACTGGCACATCCTGCCTAAGTGGCAGACAGTAGTGGAAGACAGTGTCACCTGAAGGGTAGAACTGCAGACTTTCTGTAACTGAGATTAATTTTGTGGGGGGGAAAAAAATCATACCATCTACCTGCCATGAATTATACTGTCAATTGATGACATAATAAATCAGAGAAAACATTTAGAAATACCAAGATCTGGTGGTTCAATTCTGTCTTTTTTCTCTCTTTCCTAACAGTCATAGTATCAAATAGGGAATCTTAAGAGCCCTCCCTTGAAAGAAATATGAATTTCTTACAGCCACAGAAAGGTTTCTTTCCTGCTTACATTTTACATTGCAACACCAAGTTATATTTGCTTTTGTGGGAAGACTGTACAGGTGGCTGGAGAGCAAGTAGGACTAAACCTTGGGAGGCATGTTGAGAGGAGATGAGTCAAAAGAATTGCCTAGAAGAGACAAAATTTTTATTTAAAAATATTATGTCCTTTTTTTTTTCTTTTTCTAACTTAATATTGGGCATATGATTAACCCAGCAATGTGTGATGCTCATTTATTTGATGACCTTGCAATGAAGTTGTATCCATTTCCCATGTTTGGCTGGAATCATGGAACCTTACAGCGAACTGTAAGGGACTGTGACACAGACCAGGTGCTGAGAGGCAGTGTACATTGGGTTTGTCACAGTGCCACACCACTGTGATGGCACAGCTTCCACACAGGAGCTGGCTCCTCTCACGCCAGCTCAGAGCTCAGGCAGAATGAACACGTGTCTGCCCAAAGCGCCTCAGGTTTCCCTGAAGGTAAGAAAATGCATTATCTTGCGGAATATACAGATTGCTCTATGAGTCCTGGCTCACATTTGTGCAAATGGTGCTGATTTCCATATATTCCTGATTCATGTTTAAAACAACAAATCTTCAGAGTTTACTAGCTGAAGCTCTGCTCCTAAAATAGACTGTCCTGCCGATTTTCTAGAGTTCGTGTGCAGTTTCCTTCTCCTATAGAGTCTGGGGAACTGATACTTCGCTTGATGTGAAGAGGCTATTTAGGAACTGAGCAACAGTTCTACGATGGTATGAAGCCATTTATGTCTTTCCTGCTGGGTGCTTGGGCAGTGAGCATATGGGTTATGCCATCTTGTACAATGCACAGCCACATATTAATATACACAGAAACAATCCAAACTGGAATTCCAGTTCTCCACATTCCCATCTGAGAAACATAAATGAATCCCAACAGAACAGGATTTTGCCCTCCTGACTATACCAATAACCATCCCACATCCTCCAGAATGTTCTTTCATAGTGTGTTTATGGGATACATTTTTCCCACTAAAAATCACCACAGGAACATTCTCTGTTCATCAAAAAATCAAGTGGTTCCTGCTTCTTGAAAAGCATGAAGGCGTTGTTGTGAACATTGTTCTAGTATGTACAGGGGAAAGGAAAAAATAGCAGTCTTTTAGAGAGGTCTAACTCAAATCCCTGTGTGCAGCAGTGTTCCCTCCAGCCTAAAGCCAGTGGAATTTTTGATGCTAAGCCTTGCAATCTGAAGTTATCCTGTGGTTCTGCAGTTGTGTTTATTTTGGAAGATACACAACAAATAACAAGAGGAAGGATACATGAGATAACACAGAGAGCTATAGGGTAAGGGGTTGCAGCTCCAAGGACAGGGGGAACTGTTTGCATGTGGCCTCTGAAAAACAAAAAAAAGTCTGTAGATAATATTTGCTTTTTCTACGCTCCCTTGGGCAAACAAAAATAAAGGGCAGAGGGAAATTATGTTTTTTCTAAATTATAGCCCTGGGTTACTAAGGATCAGATAATGTTTTAATCAGTTGATCTACTGAGGAGGGGAGCAGAAAGTTTTAGCCTCAAACTCCTGGAGAAGGTTGTAGAGCAGACAGGAAATCCACGCACTGTAAATAGGAATCTGCTGTGAGCTGGTTGAAATGCTGAAGTTCTGTTCTGGGGGAAAAAAATATCTACCATCTGAATTTGTTTCCATCTCAGTTGGAATGAAAAGTTAGAATTCATACTCTCCCATATACTAAGCAATCCCCAAAGCTGAGTTTTGGGAATACAAAAGTGGCCTTATCAGAACATTTCATTGAAGTGAAGTCATTGCATTTTGTCTTGATAAAGTCAACAGACTTTGTTTCAGCTTTTGATCTAGAAGCTCTTTGACAGAAAAAGATGGAAGCCTGTTCTCTGAAGGATGTCTTGCTCCCTGGAAATTCTCATGGATTGTTTTTTCAAGCAAGCTGGGGCAGAAGTAGTTAATTGGAATATAACTCTGCAGTGATGGCCAGCTTCATCGTAAACCAAAAGCCACTAAAGCATTCTAGTAAAGGGCAGTATTAAGAGTGGCAGCAGCTTGGAAATCCTTAGTGCCGGTAAGGATACTACATTTTATAGATACACACATATATATATTTGTGCTACAGTGTAATGAAATCTATTAAAAAACTGCCATGTTTTTCAGTAACATTTTAAAGGAGCATTATTAAAAAGATAAGGTAAAAGAAAAGAGTTGTTAGTACCTGAGCAGTTACTTGTGACTGGTCATGTGTTTTTAGTGGTAACTAGCACTTGTTACCCTGAGGTCAACTCCTCTAGAAAATGCCAGGATAGCCTTGCCAAGCAGCCAAAAACCAGGAGAGAAAAAAAAAAAGAATGGAAGTGTTATGAGTAGATTAATGTTCATCAGTGGGAACAAGGAAAGAAAGACCAAATTCAAGGGAATTATAAACGCAGCAACCTAAGGAACCTTGCAAGCAAGAAAGAGAGGTATTCTGACTAAGAACAAGTGAAAACACATTATCTTGGCCCAAAAAGTCCATCATTGCTAATTTTCTTGAAAATTAAATCAGATGCAGATCCAAATATTCACTAATAATTAAAGACGTGATTTACAAAAGTGTAACTAAACGTAAGAAAAATTTCACAGGTGAGCAGGTAAGGGAGAGGGGGACTATTGACCACAGCTGATAGAAGCAAAATGCACAGAAAAAGCAAAAAAGAAGAGTGATGAAAACTGATTTTTCAGCTGCACTTGAGCTCTTAATGGAAACAGACTAATTTCAGGTTCTACAGGAGAAAGACATGAAATATGTACTCTATTATCTGGTCTGATACTGAGGAGGAAGGCAGTTATTTTAAAAGAGATTCATATGGCTGATAGGGAGGAAGGAAATAAGGACAAGTTTAGATTAAGACATGGGAAACCAAGGAAGAACAAAACAACAAATAGTGTCAAGGAGATGGACTAGGTGACCTTGCAGGTCTTCTCTATGTCATGTTTTCTTGACTCTTTATGAAGAGAGCAGGACCTTAGTAGCAGATATTTAGGATATCATGTTAATAGCCAACTTCAGCAGACTTGTCTCACTAGAAAGAGTCTGTTTCTTTGCAATCTCTTTAGAATAATGAAATTACTAAAATGCAGCTCTGAGTTTCATCATATCACCTCTTTAAAATACTGTCAATGAGCAGAGGTGTAGTTTTTCTCCTCTTACTGTCTAAGTGTAGTGGCATCTGAGTTGAGAATTATTTTGGTGTTTTTCCAGCTGCTTTGTAGTCTGCTGAGAATAACCAGGATAACTGTCTGGGCTGATCTGCAGTCACTTCACACAAAAGCCACACTGTCCACGTAGGGGCTTGCATCCAGTTTGTATTTTTGGGTCACACTCCAGTAGTTCGCTATAGCCTTACACTGGGAGATATCACAACCCACCATTTTATGGAATCCTAGAAGTGTTTGGTTGGAAGGAACCTTAAAGATCATCTAGTTCTACCTGCCCTGCCATGGACAGGGACACCCTTTGCTAGACCAGGTTGCTTAAAACCCCATCCAACCTGGCCTTGAACACCTCCAGGGATGGGGCAGCCACAACTTCTCTGGCCAGCTGGTTCCAGTGTCCCACCACCCTTACAGTAAAGAATTTCTTCCTAGCATATAAACAAAATCTATCCTCTTTCAGTTTAAAACCATTACCACCTTCAACCTATCACTGCACTCCTTGATCCAGAGTCAGTCCCCATCTTTCCTCAGGGCCCCCTTTAAGTACTGGAAGGCCACTATAAGGTCTCCCTGGAGCTTGGCTAAACAACCACAGCTCTCTCAGTCTGTCTTCATAACAGAGATGCTCCAGCACCCTGATCATCTTTGTGGCCCTCCTCTGGACCTGTTCCAGAAAATCCATGTCTTTCCTGTGCTGGGTCCGCCAGAGCAGAGCAGAGGGGAAGAATCAGCACTCTCAGCCTGCTGGGCATGCTTCTATTGATGCAGCTCAGGGCGTGATTGGTCTGCCTGAGTATATTGCCAGCTCATATTCAGTTTTTCATCCACAGATATCCCTAAGATCTCCTATGCAGGGCTGCTATCAATTCAGTCATTGCCCAGCCTGTGTCTGTATTTGGGATTGCCCTGACCTGACCTTGTTGATCTTCATGAGGCTCAACTTTAAAACCTGTCCAGGTCCGCCTGGATGTCATTTGTTCCATTCAGATTATCAACTGCAACACCAGTCAGCTTGGTGTCATCCACAAATTCGCTGTGGGTGCACTCAATATCACTGTTCATGTCCCCAATGAAGATGTTAAATAATGTTGATTCCATATGGCCCCTGAGGGACACCACTCATCACTGGTCTCCATCCGGACATTACAACTGTTTGAGTGCAACACTCTGAGTGTGAGCATCCAGCCAATTCCTTATCCACTGAGTGGTCCACCCATCAATTCCACGTCTCTCCATTTTAAAGACAAGGATGTTGTATGGGACAGTATCATATGCTTTGCAGTAGTCCATGGGCTGTTCTGGATGTCTCAGCATTGTGGGACTAGAAAATTCTAGTCTTTGCACCCAGACCCGTGGAAGTGTTGAAGAGAATTGTTAAGGGAATAGCCAGACAGTCCCAGGAAAACCATGCACTGTTGAATTAAGTTGAAGGGTACTAAGATGATAAACCAGTGGGGCCCCCCTATTGTCTGCATTTAGATGAGCTGGATGGGATTTTTGCACTGGATACCAATGTCTTTGATTTGATTCTTGCAAAAGAAGTAACTGGATGGTGCTGTACAGATGTATGTGGAAATCCAGCTGAGAGCTAGTGATGCTGGCTCTAGCCAGCCTGGTCAGGTGCTCCTCATCCCCAGCTTTTTCTCTCTGAGAACACGCATGCTGGAAGGAGCACTGCATAGGAGATAAATCTCTAGTCACAAATCACAGAATTACAGAGAGTCTGGGAGCCTTCTAAGTCCTTAGTTTTGGGCACATGCAAGGTAGTTGCTTTCTGAGTTCTCCTTCCCAAGAGTCAACAAGAGTGACTACAACTGGGGAGATGATAGTAAGGTACTTTCTAGTAGTCCATCCACCAGTCACTTCCCTTCTAAGCACTTATTTTTATCCCTTCTTGCCTGTATTCTTTTTTTTGCAGTCATGCCTTGACTGTTAAAAAAGACAGCTACAGTGTGGTGCAACAGGCATGACTGCTGGAAAACAGCTTCTCCAGAGCTGCATTTCACCCCCTATTTTTCTTTGTTGGGCAACCCTCTCACTTATACTTAACCCCAGCCCCTGCACAAGAAGCATTTTAGAATCCCCCTTCAGGGAGGGTAGATGGCCCTTAGGCAACTATTTCTGTCTTTTATTTTCATGCAAAGAGCAAGGTGTTTCAGTATAATGGGAAATAGTCTTATTAAAATGCATGTCCTGTTCTGCCTGAGTGGATTCATCAATAGTAAAGCAAATGCTTGTCCTCTCATATTTGCATTAGCACCAGCAAGAGCACAGGCTGATTCCATCTCACGGGACATGGTATCCCTCCATTTAGAGGGGAGATCAACAGTTACAAATCAATAGGTTGGGTTAGAAGCTTTCAGTAGCCCCCATAGCCTAATGGAAGGGGCAGTTCCCAGACTGTCTGAAATTCACTCAGATATAAAAGGATGCAAAGCAAACCATGTACTTCTAGGACTACGTACTCTGACAGCCATGCTCTTTGTGATGTAAGGTCAATGCCAGCCCTCAGATGTCTTGCACAGGGAAAGCTAATGGAGGACATCAGCTGACATCAGCACTGCAGTGTTTTTTTAATGACTGGCACCTGTGATTACTGAAACCATCCACTGCAATTTTCTCTAGTTCTACTATCATCATCATCATCGTCATCGTCATCATCATCATCATCACCATCACATGCATGTTTTTTAATGAAGGAAACACAGGAAGCTGTTGACCACTGAAGGACAGCAGATCTGTAGTGCCAGTTTCCTGCAGAAGCCTGCCCTCTATTATGGTTTAAACAACAGACCATGATGATCTGGAAGTTGTTTTTTCAGAACCCTTTGGAGGAAGAGGAGGTTCTGTACTAACAAACTCCAGACACCAACTCCAGGTAATGTTTACCAGTCTTGAGAAAACTGACTTTTCATTAATATTAGTGGCTTCTTTTTTGTGCATCAGCTTGCTGCTCAGTGTTTGTAAACTTCTCAGTCAGTTCCTCTAGGGTCTCTGAAAAGCATGGAGCTGCCACAGCGCCCCAGTGGTGCAGTTGACACGCAGCTCCTCCAGTCTGTCCCTTGCTTTGACAAATCTCAGTTGCAAACTAATCTGAAACACCAGGATCCACTACCATAAAATTTGGGAGCAAGGTGGAGGCTCAGGCTAATCAGACCATCTGTTGCAGATAATTTGTCCAGCTTTAGCTTTATAAACAGTGTGTAATCTGCCTTCTACCACTGTGTGAAGATGTGGGAGACAGTGTGTACAAACACAACTGGAAAAGCCCCTGGTACATACTGCCTTGTAATCGACTATGTCCTAGAGAGGAAAAGAATAAGCATTAGCAAACAATTCTGACTTTCCCCTTTGCAATGAAATCATCCTATAACTTATGGTTTGATTTTTTAAAGTGACTTCTTATTGGATGAAAAAGCTTATGTGTGCATAAAAGTTCATCAGTCAAGAAGATGTATATATATACACACAACTCCTAAAGACCAGGAAGACCAGGCTTCTTTTTAAAATTTTTCCTTCCCCCTCAAAAAAAAAAGATAATCATGAAGAATGTCTTGTGTATGAGTTGGAATCCAGACAAAAGTGGAAAAAACTTTGCCCTTTTTGTGTTTTATGGCATTCTACTATCTTTTTAAAGTTAAGGTTTTTTGTGTCAGCACTCAGCAGATTTTAGGTGAGATAAAGCATCCATTCTTTTCTTTTTGCCTCCTTTTTTCTACTATAGCATCTGGGATCTTAAAACCTAAGAAACCCCCTTGTGATTTATCATCCCTAATTGTCTTGCACTGGGGTTTCAGAGAGATCATTAGCACACTCAGACATAAAGCAGATGTGCCAGTGATGACATGTCAGCAGAAGGGAGTGTGTTTCTCTTTTGCCTCCTCCCTCTTTCTTATTCCTTATCGAATCTCGTTCCCCTCAACACATTTGTCATTTACATGGGTGTGATGTTTGTTGGTGGGAGTGGAGGGGCAGGAGCAGCTCTTGCAGCACGTGCACTGTGAAGCCACCTGTGTACTGCGAGGCGTGCCCTGCTGTGCCTGGCCATGGCACACCAGCACACGGGTACTGTGGGTCAGTACTGCAGCAAGGATTAGTAGCACTGCCATGGACACGCAGGCAAGTGGCTGTGTTTATGTGTCGCGCCTGAGAAAACCATGCCACCACAGTTACCTGTGTAAAACAGCTGCTGTCCTGGCTTCATGTCCCAGCAATGAGGCCCTTTCCATGAGGGTGTTCATTTGCCAGCTGCCTGGGTGGAAAAGGCTCATAACAACTCAGCTTCTGAAGCACATTTATTCAAGCAAAGTATTACTTATGAAGATTTTCCTTTAAAAAATAGATGTCCTCTGGCCTGAGGGAAAGCAATAAATGCTCTAAATTATGTTCACAATCAAGAATTAATCTGGATGACTGGACAAGGGAGTAAAGAAAGGAAGAAGTAAGAGCTTCAATTTATAAAGAATCCTTTTTCCCCCAGCTGCCTGGCAGTCTGTGTTGGGAAGCACAGAACCTAGGGCATATCTGAGTCTGAAAAGGCAAAAAAAAAAAAATTGTGATTATATCTAGAATTTTAAAACATTTTCTCTAAGAAAAAACTCCAAGGAGCAGAAAAGATGAGAAAGATCCCAGAGAGCCGTCTTGATAAGAAACATTTCCCAAAGAAAAACCAATGGAAACCCTGCCAAATCAGGATCCTTAGTGCATGGTTATATATCAAATTCTTCTCCTTTTCCCTTAAAACTATGCTGCATGCAAGATTTATTTTATTCTTGTCAAGGTAAGTAAATCCATGGCTGCTTTCCATTTTAGGAGTAAAGACCAAACTTTAGGTACAATTGCAGCCATTTTAAGTTTATGTGCATGCATAATTATAACACTTATCACATTTACAACAGAAATGTCACACAGAGGCATTGTATCTCCCACTACATTTTGTATGTTTCTAATCTGAGGACGACAGAAATGGGCTAAGCTAGAATGCTTATGAACTTCTAGCTTCCAGTTTCCCTTTCCTGTTAAGAAAGCTGTGGAAGGCTTTGAGAAGAGCTGAAGAGCTCACAGCTGCTGTTCTCCCGTGCCAGAGCAAAGATATCCACAAAGACACAATCACCCTCTTTCTTCCCACCTCCCATCACTCTTCATGTGGAAAGAAGGGAGGTTATGGTAGCAGCTCTGACTTTGTGATGGCAATGGGATGGTCTTCAGTGCTCCTGAATCTTTTATAGATGAGCACCACCATTAAAATCAGAAACACTTCATCTGGAGTAAGTCCTGTAGTTTTGTGAGTAACCCTGTGTTCTGTATGGCCAATGTTCTTGTCTACCTTTATCTTAAAAATGCAATTATAAATTTATTTGTTAAAAGCTGCAGCACTGATGGAAGGCTAAGTTCTTTGAAACATTTGATTTTGTAGGGTTCTTTGACTGCAAAGTAACTTCAGTGTGAATCAGAATCGGTGTGGCTTACATTGAGTGGATTGTCAACTAAACAGACAAGAAATGACAAATTATAATTTGGAAACAGGAGAACATTGACAATGGAGTCTCAACACTGAGCAGGTGTGTTTCTAAAGGTATCCAGTTCTGCTCCCATGTTATCTAATGTTTTTTATCAATAATCCTATAAACCCCACAAACATTACTGTAATATTGACACAATAAATATTGACATTGATATAGCAATGATAGCTAACTCCCTGCTTGAAGGCAAGGTATAAGAAGATGAAGCAACTGCTGCATTTGAGACACAAACTTTCAAGAGTGAGGACTGCTAAATAGCTGGCAAATCAAAATATCTCTCAGATGAATTTAACATAGTGTGTAATTAATTCCCGCGTAATTGGATGTATAGAAGAGGCAAATAGGCACTCAAGCATGAAGAATGGCAAAATCCAAGGAACAGTATAGTCTTTGGGTTCATCATAATGGACTGTCAGCCCAGTGCTTCCATCACTCTCATGTTGGGACCACTGGATTTGTTTCAAGGGTGAGCATGAGATCTCCTCCAAGGAAAGGTCTCTGTCCAAGTTTTTCCAAAGTGTTTTTCACCCTTTTCCAACATAACTTCTCCTCCACATCCATTCCAGTGACACATATAGCTACCAGGAATAGTTGCTGGAGATGGTGCAGGAACAAGTCAAGCACACATGGGAATGTTTGAAAAGCCATTTGCTAGATGCAGTGCAGATGTTTAGAACATCTTGTAGCTGTTCTGCTCACAATTATTTCCAAAAATACACTAAACACTGACGTGAATAGCAAATTCTTTTTTTAATCAATACTTTCACTTTGCCATAGTTTTGTTCTCTATTAGACATTTTAGAAAGGAAAGAAAAAGTGACTGCAAAGAGAAACTAGATATCTCAGGAAAAAAAGAGGAAGATCTACAATGGGGAAGGCAGCTTTTGTTTTCTGCTGAATGGCATTTTTAAAAACAAGTAGAATTCTGTATTTCTCACAGAACCTTGTGCTTAGTCTTGCACACTTCTGAGAAAAGCTAAACAAGAACAGTATGCACGATATTATACATTGCAAATATTCTATGCCTTACAAATGGAAAAAAAATTTGATCACTGTAGAGGTTATTGCCTCATAGTTTGTTTTTTTTCTCTTCTCTGAATGTCATTATTCCAAAATTAGTTTGTTTATGAACTAACAAACTTATAAGACATGTGTAAAAAATTAGGAGATAATGGTTTTACAGATAACACATTAATTTAAAATAACTTTGTACCTTTTGCTTAAATAAATATTAAATGTTTCAAACATTGACCCTTCTTTTCAGAAATGGGATTGTTTCTAAGCAGTTAAGTTTAATGTCTTTTAAAAAATAAAACCAGGTGCAAATAGAACTTGAACCTCAGAATCAGAAATTAAGTTCTTGTTTAAAAAAATTTTAATGCCAAACTACATTTGCTTGAACCAGGAGTGGTTTTGAACTGCATACCACTAACCTGCATGGAATAAAAAAAGGGCAACCCCAACCTTTGAGAACTGTAGTCTGAGGAAAATCCTACTGTCGCGGGTTCAGTTTGTAACTGGGCAGAAACACCAATTTAGTGTAGTGGTTTGGTCCAAAATACTCATTACTGTTTATCTTCTGTGAGATAAGAATTAGGAGAAATGCAAAGCAGGCACCAAACTTGAAAGAATATAAAGAAGTTTATTAACAGACCTAAAAGAAGAAAAAAAAATTATACCACCTTCAGAACTCTCCTCCTCCCCCCACCTTCCTCCCTTCTCCCACTGACAATGTGAAAAGACAACCCTTAAGATGTTCAGTCTGTTTACCACTTCCATAATAACCTTGTTCAGTCCATTTAGAAAGAGAAGTCTCTTCTTGCTCATGCTATGAAAACATTATCACAACGAGACAGCCGCCCACTTCCAAATATTGTTCAGTCCATTTAGGAAGAGGAGTCTCTCTGCCTGCGTGTGAGTCCTTCCCCCGACTTGCAGCTTTTCCCGCAACTGCTTTCGAGGGTCCACTCTTGAAGTTTTTTGGGGTACAATTTTAAGGTTGAGCCGTTCAGAAACAAAAACAGAGGCCCTTCTCCTTCCCTGGGAGCAAAGGGTCTTCATCATCTTCATCGTTAGGACTATCTCTGGGAGCATCTCTAGGAACTGAGGTTTTCTCCTTTCCCATTTGGAGCAAAAGTCCTCATATCTCTAGGGACTGAGGTTTTCTCCTTTTTGGAGCAAAAGTCCTCATCTGGTTCATCTCTCCCTGTCCAAACTTCTCATGAAATTACAGCTGCGTCAGCATCTGCCTATCTCAGCGCAGGTGCTTTTGCTCACGAGTTGAACACTCCACCCCCCATATCTTCATGAAATTACAACAGGATACTCTGATATATCATAGCTTCACAACAGAATTTCAGCTTTAAGCATCTCCTCTCTCTCTTCCCTCAGGTTTTCAGCTCTTCACAGCAATAAAAAGGGTTAATCTCACCTCGGCCTTGCAGCTTTGCAGCTGGAATGTTGAATTTTTCTTATCGCAGTGGAGAGGGGGGAGAGCCGAGCCGCTCCGGCTGCCCACGGCAAGGCAGTGGGGGGGTTCCACGGCTGGAACAGGTCCATGGCTCAGGATGGCCGTGGCCCGGCCCGGCCTGGCCCAAGCAGGGCCTGGCCGGGCCCGCTGGCCCCGGGCCCGCAGCCACCTGTCCAGCGCCGGAAACGAGAGAGAGCTTGGAGGGGGAGTTTGCCTATTCTTAAATGTGGATCACAGAGGTGATCACAACTTTAAGTGGCTCAAAGAATTGTCCATATTCAAACTGGCCAGCTGATAGGTTCTATCAGTTCCCAGAGGAAGCTGTAAGCACCCCTTAGCAAGGACATCCCTTCCAGGACTATGCTTGCTAACCTATGACATTCTCCACCCACTTCTTTATATTCTTTCAAGTTTGGTGCCTGCTTTGCATTTCTCCTAATTCTTATCTCACAGAAGATAAACAGTAATGAGTATTTTGGACCAAACCACTACACCTACACATGCAAGAGAAGTGGGCTGTACCCTCTGTATGTGTATTTCCCCATCACTAATTTACACCAAAGAAAACCATTTTCCTTTCTTATCTGTTCATTCCACATGCTCCTCAAAATTCAGAGTTGAGCCTGAAGCTGGAAGATGACACCCTCCAACACAGTATCTGTAACAGGTGAATGAAGCTGTGAGGCTGTGGCGGACTTGGTGCTGCTGATCTCAGTCACCATCTACGCAAAGGGTCTTTTCCTCTGCCAAACATCCCAATGCCAGTGATTTCAGTAGTATCTACAAGCACTCAGCTTGTCAGAAATACCTACCAAAAAGTATCAGAAATAGCCAATTATAAAATTTGCTGCTACTACTACTATAGCTGTGGCTTTTGTAATTAGTTTCAAGACAAGCAGACTTTCTGATGCTGAGCACTGGGGCTGTGCTCTGTGAGCAGCAGCAGCCTGTATCTGTACTTCTCAAGAAGAGGAAAGAAATGGCTTTGTGGAAGAAACTTCCGCATTGCAGACATTCCAATTGTTCCTTTGAGCCACAGCCATAACTCTCTCCAGATGTAACCCTTCACTTCTCCCTCTTTACAAGTTTATTTTCCTTGTAAGGAAGAAAAACATGGAAAAGATTTTTGGTGGGTGTAAACCAAACTGAGAAGTAGTGAATGTAAAGAATGAAGAGGGCTTTATACATTTGACAACAGCCAGTGAGCTGAGTCACAGACATAAAGCCATGGAAGAGCTAAACCCCAGCAGACACTTCTGTCTAGGTGAAATCCATCTTGCCTAACACTGCATGGGAGAAGAGTATGTGTGTGCTGGTGCAAACACAGGAAGGGAAACCTTCGCCTAAATTTATGGCTCAAGCAAGGAACTCTGGCCTCTGTAGCTCCTGTTAAAAACTCTGGGCCAGACTGAAATCTGGAGGTTCTGTCCACATCCTGCCTGGGTGGGTTCTATCACAGCAAACATGTATGTACAAGGCTATGGCAGGTCTACAGCTCTTGTGCTTCTCTGTAGATGGTCTCTAGAGCAGGAAGAATGTACACATTGAAAGCACTCAATTTTCACATTTTTAAAGTGTTTTCCTTGTAAGAGTATGGTGATAATTCTGGATTTCAGTTTAAGTTTTGGGCATAGGCATATAACCTTCCAGTCTTGCATGAAGAATACTTCCTAGTTTTCAAGGCTGGAGGGTCCCTGCAGCTACACCTTTGTCCAGGCATGATAAAAGAATAAAACACCTTTGGTCCCCCAGGCTGGGAACCCTATCTGACACTGTGACTAAGGGCAGGGTTAAGGGGACCACCATCATGTGTGCTATTTTGACCTTTTGGTGACTAACAATATTGTGATAAAAGCTGAAGTGCTGATTGAGGTGTGCTGCCTTTTAACAGAAATCCCCAAACTCTGCTCTCCTCCCAGAGGAGCTGTGGATGGACCTGCCCAAGCATGTTCACAGCTGTGCTGTTCTCCAGAGAACCAACTGAGCAGAGAGAGGAGTTACAAGACGAAAGTGTAGACCCCAGGAGAACTTTGGGGTTTTTTTGGACTTCAGTCTACTGGATGGAGAAATCACAGCAGCAGATTGTATTGACTCTGCTGATGTATTGTTCTGTCTGGCCACATTAATGAAAAGAAAAAGTGGGCTTATTTTCCCTGAACAAACATAGAGCACAGCTTGTCAAGGGATCTTCAAGCAGATATTTACCTTTTCCTGATGTTGCAGGTTGGGTGGTGTGTGTATCATATTTGTACCTTTAAAAACAAACCCCACTGGAAAATTGCAATTTTAAAAACAGATCAAGTAATTTCTGATGCCAGAAACCCTGGGCATCTCCTAGATGCTGCCAAATGTGACCTCATATCATTAACTTTTTCTTCACCCAGAAGCCCTCCTGAGGCTGTCAGTTTGCAGAGTGGGCCTGATGCCCAGAGCTGCAGCCCGGGGGCACAGGTCAGCTAAGACAACAGAATAAGAACAGAAAATACAAAAACCTTTACTCATCAGTGACACCAAAATTCATTTTTGAGAAGGCCCAGGAGATGACCTGGAAGCAAGTGAAGACCTTCTGCTGAGGCGTGGTGGGCACCTGAATTCCACTGCAAAACATCTCAGTGTGGAGCCTGCTGTCTCGGTATGTGTGAGATACAGTAGTTCTCTTCCAAGGACAGGCTGAACTACTGATTCAGTAATTCACATTTGAAAGAAAACTCTGCACACACAGATGCAGTCGGATGGGATTATTCCATATTTTATGTCAACACGTAGATATCCTACAGAGCATTGTTTTTCTTTCCTTCCCCCCACTTCTCTGGTTTTTGGTCTGGTTTATGTTTAGATTCTTATTGAAAACATGTGAGAGTATCACAAACATGAATTTGGCTGCCAAGACTTAGGTCCCTAAAGCCATATGTAGGTATCTAGAGTGGCTGATTTTCAGAGATCAGAGTTCAGAGCATGGCAGAGCAAAGCATTGATTTAGGTGCCTACATACAAATACAGTTGCTTGTTTTGAATGGTCAAGTTGGAAAAAATTTTCCTGGTATATTCAGGAAATTGAACATGAAAATGATGAACCTTTGAGCATCTGACAAGTTAAATGTTTAAATGATTAGCAGAACATGGCAAGGCTGTAAACTTTCCATGACATTCATTGGGGATCTCAAACAACATAGTTGGAATTCCAGACTTCTTCAAGTTCATTTATTGGCAAGGGATCACATTTAGACTGATTGTTAGCAAACCTAGGGCCAATTTAACAGAAATTTAGGAGCCTTAGTTCAATAGAGTAATTTGGACCACATACTGTTGGGGCAGGCAGCCCATAGAGGTATCCAGCCTTAACAGTGCTGCTTCTACTGCTGCTGTCTGTGGATGCTCACACATCATAGCACAAACTCAGAAGTGTATCAGCATGAGCACTTCATTTCCACAGTTTTTGCAACTGGTGCAGAATGAGTCAAAGTCTGTGGGAGGCCGAAAGCCACTGAGCCTGTTTAGATGGTGCCATACACTGACAGGCTCAAGAAAGAATCAGAGGAGAAAGGGACACTACATGTGTAACAGCCTCTTGGCCACTGTACTCAGCCATAAAGCAGAGTGAGTGAACACTAGAATTAATTCAACCTGTCAGGATGTGAACAACCATTTACTTCTCAGAAGAGGACCATAACTGGGTGATGGACATATCTGGGAAGAGACACATGCATCATCCTTCCCACAGTACTAGTGCCATTGGTGCAGAAAAGGATGCTGGACACCTAGGAACCACAGGACAGCAAACATGGGCACTTGGAGAGAGGATATCTTCTTGGAGTTCATAAATGCCCATGCTTTGAGCACTTTGTAATACAGAAGATGGAACCCACTCACTTCTATGAGCACAGACCACAACTTTCCAGTCCCAGAAGATCACTCTACTCAGTTGACTGCAGCCAGACCCTTCCACTCTCTCTGTAATCCCTCTGCATCGCGGGCTGCTGTGAACCACAGCACAACACAGCCAGAGCAGAGTGGCAACACAGGGCTGAGACGAGCTCCTGGGCACAACCTCTGCCTGCTTGTCTCCCCTACCTTGCACACCAGTGTTCTTCTGAAAAGTGGCCTTGGGACAGTACATCCCAGTGGCACCCAGTGCCTCAGCCCTCAGCAAGGCAGGGAAAATAGCCCAAGTTGATGCCTGCTGTTTCCTCCTTGGCAGCAGGCTCGAATGTCACCAGATGGGCTCAAGGGAGCTGCTGGAGAGTAAACCCACAGCTGTCACATCCACTGGCTGTATAAGGCATTGGAGTAACTAGGAGAGATGCCCTGGGTTGCCTTGATGGGCCAGATGACTTCTATTTAGGTATTATGATGCCCAATTTAGGAATCCAGAATAGGAAGTCTGCTGATGGCCCTGGCATGCTATGACCATTGCTTATTATGCTGTTCATAATCATGTCATTGTTTCTGTATGGTGCTGTTTATTACATCCATCTGCTGCTCCATATTTTATATTTGAAATGCAGGCCTTCTGTGCCACAAATTTGCTCTATGCCTAGCACATAGTAAAGGCATGCCAACACCCAAATCCTGCACTTCCCCCACAGATCCTCAGTGTTCAGTGGAAGCACTGAACAGTTGAACGAAATAGTTGAGACAGTAGATCATATGGAAAATTGCTTCATTCCTCCTTAGGGCACCAGCATTTGAGGTGTTTGTCAGCTGGTGCCTGTTATCTAATGAGGCAAAAAATTCAGGACTTGGAGGGCAAATTAAGAGACTGACTCTATCCAGCTTTTTAAGCTGTAGGCATCATTGGAGTACATGGAGAAGAAAAAGACAGCTTTTACAAAAGCTTTACACGTCATCCTTATATCTGTAACACAAGCCAGCTAAAACAAGGAACTGCATTGCTAACACACAGGCTACACTGCCAGTCTCTTCTACTCATGGTGGTTTCACGGCAGCTTTGGATGCTGATATGAAGTGATCCTGCTCCGTTTGACAAGAAGTCATGCCTAGGCCAAGACCGTCAAGTGTTACAATGTTTCTGACTGCTCAGCTTCAGGCAGGTCTGATTTTTTGGAGAGCACCCAGGGATTCAAGTGACCCAGTTGCTTCATCTGTAACTACTCCTTATTTGAGTCAACACACCAGCTTGGCTGTTGCTCAGGGACATACACTTTTATTCCTCAAAATCCTCTTCAGTGATCTGATTCATGGTTGCTTGTGTACCTGTACTCCCATTCAGGACTGTGCATCTCTTCTGTTACAGAAATAAAACATGCAATATCCTGGTGTGCAGTAGAGCAAAGACAAGGCACTGCATTTCTATCTCATTGCTGAAAACCTCCAGAGTAATTCCAGAGAAGCTCTAGATGTGACATTTAACTCCTATATAATTCTATGTTCAAAAGAAATACAAGCTTGATCCTTTTAGTGTTCATGGATCCGAAGTTGAAAAGGTAAGTACTTAATATTACTAGTTCTTCCCACCTGAATTGTTCTACACAGCAGCTTGGAAAACTATTATTTGTATGACAGTTTAGTAGCTTCATATATATTGGATTGATGAGAATGGAATAAGCAGACTTTTTTTCTGCAAGCCTGGAATGAATAAATAGCTCAAATCACAGTATCCATTACTACTTTTTACTTTATTTCACCAGTTATAACTGATGGCCCAAATAATGCAAGCATAAGCAGCTAAGAAATAACCCTATATGGTTTTATGGGTCTGTGGGGAAAGAAAGGGAGCAGTCACATGTTTCCTCAATACAGGCACTTGAACTTGCAGCAGCTGGTCCATGGAGGCTGATGTTACTCAGCACTGATATGGGTGTTTAAGCTTGGTTCAGCCTTAGAGAAATAGGAGAGTCCTGGTTTCCACCTGAGGAGTTTATTATTTGTGACATGTATCCAGCACTGTTATTTAGCAGCCCTGCTGCAGATGAGGAAGCAAGGGATGAAATGCTTTCCTGAAATTACATTAAGTTTGTGGGCAATTCCCACTGCCCAAGCTCAGCCCAGCAGCCAAGCACAAGGCCATCCCTTCCCTCCCATGTCCCCAGTGTACACTGGGAAAGAGCTGAGTGGCCTGGGGTAGTGGCGAGAGAGATATTGGAAAGATCCAGGGTACATATTATGTGGGCAGCTTTGGGGATTGGGCCTGCCTTAGCAGCCAAGAGGAACAGGCAGAGCTCAGTTAGTAAAAGGTCACTGGGAGAGTTTGTTTTGAGAGGTGGTCTGCAAGGAATGGGCCAGGACATTGTTCTGGGACATGGGGGATCATTCCAGAAACAAAAATGGGGTAGAGATGGAGTAACATGAGCAGAACAGAGAGATGGTTTATCTTTGAGGAGGCATATGTGGGTGTAAAACAGCGGGATATGAATGATTTGGGGATGCCATCCCACTGAGCAACCCTGTGTGAAGTACATGGTTGCTGTATCTGCTCTGGCTGGACTGAGCTCTGTCCAAGCCTCCCTGAGGAGGCAGGGGGTAGCCACGGAGTGAGACCTGACTTTGGGAGACCTGTGGTGCCCAACTGGGGCCCCATCACATCACAGGGCCAGGAAGCAGCTGGTGAAGTCCCAAGCGGGGAGATAGAGCTGGGGAGCTGCTGCCACTGAGGTGTGGGGAGGCTGGGGGGAATTAATGGCTGGAAGCACAAGCAGGAACTGTCAGGGGGCTGGAGGGTAGGCAAGACACCAACTGCAGGAGGGAGCGAGGGGAGGGAGCAAAGGGGCGCAGACAAAGGAAGAGAGAGCTTCAGGAAAAAGGGAGGCCAAGCACAGAGCCCCTCAGTCCTATGGCAGCTGAGGAAACGCCTCTTCATGCCAGGTCTGGGACAATGCTGTATGCTGGAGCCAATCCACTTCTTTCCATGCACTGCTCCTCCTTGGTGGTGCTCACAATCCATGCTGCCACCTCCCCTCCTCCCGCAGACCTGCTCAGGAGATCCTTTTGAGGGGCTGGTAGTTAAAAGTTCACCAGCTCTGAGTGTGCTTGCAAAAGACAATCCACATTTTTTCTTGCACTTCATTCCCACTCTCCAGAGAAAGCATTTTCAAGATAATAAAATCTGCTAAGCATGATCTACATTAAGAACATACACTTGACACAACGTAAGAACTGTAGCGATGACAGTGAGGAGCCCACAACATATTTTACACGATTTCCTCTTAAAGACATTGCAGTGAGTCAATGGTTTCACACAGATGTTTGCTTAAAATGGCTGGGGGGCCAAGTTCAGGCTTACTTTGTTCTACTAAATTACAGAACAAAGACTTGGCTGGTTGCTTAGTGAAATAGTCTGTAATAGATACCATAGGACTGACTTTTTGTGTATATATGGGCATTAGAAAAGTGGGGTAGAGACTAAACACCCCTTCCCCCCAAAATCAAGTAGAATATATTCTCATCCATCACATGGGAATTACTGAAAGTTGCAGACATGTTCATGAGACAGGAGATATCTTCAGCATTTTAAACAAGAAGCAGATGCAGAGGAGGTGGCATTGATTCTCAACCATCCAAACCAGCTGAGTGTGGAGGAGCCAATGAAGCAAATAATATTAATGAAGCAGCACTCAACAGAGCAGAGGCACAAGCTTCAGAAATCTTTGAGGCAAAGCGAGTATGTTCAAAGGACTGAAAACTGTTATGGTATTAGCATTTTCTCCTCTTGTGAGAGTAACTGCTTTGTCTGATCTGTTAGTGAGTATCTTGTTACATTAAACATCAATATCACTGTTAGTAATGTCTAATTCATTGGTACCATAATATATTAGATGCAGAATTAAAGAACTAGTAAACCTTGAAAATGTCAAGCATTCAGTACAGCCAAAATTAAATAGGTCTGTCACCTTCACTACATCAATTAACTTTTCAATTCCATTGCTGCCTCAGTTGTGCCTCCTTCATCTGTTTGCAAAGAATTGCTTCAGTTTAACTACTCGAAACTTTTTATAAAGACCAAAGCTTTCTACATGTATGGAGAAGCTTCTTAGTGCATGTAGCAACACTTGATAAATAAAACCATCCCACTTAAACACCTCTTTACTCCTTAGGTTTCCTGGAAACAGGAAAACAGAAAGAAACAAAAAGTTTCCACAAAAGATTTAGTTTTTACTGGTTTGAAAGAAAAGTCTTTCTATTACCTTTGGATAGCACAGCCTGTACCACTACAGTGAAAGATGTCACAGTGCCTCAGCAAATACTGAAGTCACTCTGAAACAGCAGTGAAGCCAGAAGCTGGAAAAAATTCAAGTGTCATGTCTTTATCACCTCCTTCCTTCTCTCAAAGTCAATGAATACAGCCCTTCATTTAGGAATGAGAGAATTCACAGTTAACGCAGTAAGCCTGTCACAGCTGCAGATATTTTTCCTTTTGTTATCTAATTACTACGGAAATAGTCTTCTTCAAACTTTGCATGAGCAATGAATCAGTTCGCCATTGTGAAAAAAAAATCAGATCACTCTAGTAGATCATTAATCTCATATTCTGGGGTCACAACTTCTCATCTGCTGTAGCTGAGCCTTATTTCCAGTCATCCATTTTACTAATCATCCTCTCTGTTGCTTCTGATCTATAACATCTATATGTTTAAAGGTTTGATTTCTCCTCTAGAGCCTCCTCCTCCCTTTAAGTTGTTTATAGCTAATGTAGTATCCCGCAGCCTCCTTAACTGCTTGATAGCAAGTCCCTTGTGCCCAGCCACCTTGTGTTTATTCTTGTACCCATGGTGCCTGAAGGGCAGGGCTTCCATGGTGTCACAATCTCCTCAAGAAAAACAGTTCTTTCCCAATTTTAGCCAGCAAGAAAATTTAGTCTTTGTCCTTCTCCACAAGAAAGTTTCTTCTTGGTCAAATTGTGAATGTCTCATTCTACCCCTAGTTTAATGGTGTCAGTTACCCGTGCTCTGCCTGTTCCCATACACAGGGCACACAGGAGGAGATGATAGACCTGGATCTGGATCTTTAGAACAAAATATTTTGGTTTTCACGTTAGTTGGCATGGGAGTATTTGTTACAACAAAGTCAGAACACTCTCCACCTGATCTATCTCCTGACACCTCTTCCAAGCCTAAAATGGAAAAAAAGATCCAGATATAAGCCTGGGTCTCCTGTGAGACTTCACTGTTAGTTTAAATGTATTTTTTTTTCAGGTCTTACTATGCTGACCTATCTTTTCCCAAATGCTATTAAAATATTAAGGACCAACAACAACAACAACAAATCAGTAAGGGTATTTGGAGAGCCAAGAAATATCATATAAATTCATAATGAAAAATTTCAACGAAGAATATGAAATCTATGGAAACTTTTTGCAGCTTCAGAAATTATTTTCTGGTGCTGCAGGTCTAATGCGATAAATGGGGAGAGTGCTTTTGCTGGAAATGTTAACTTTCATGACCAGAACACCTCAAGAGAGATGGTATTTGTGCTCTTGCCATACACTTGGTTTGGCTGCTTTGTGCAACACTGGTCTTGTGCAAGTTTAAAGCACGCCCTCCTCAGCTTTGCTGGGAGAACTGCCTGGTGTTTGGCTTTTATAGCAATGATAAACAGGGCACACCCTGGCCTGCCTTGACAAGAGAAATGAAGAACCTAAGGTTGATTTTTTTTTAATATGACTCTGAATATGAACTTGGGTAAACTGCTGAAAAGGAAGCTAGGCCATGTAATGCACTGACCAATTCACACAGCATCCTGAATTCTGCTCTGCTGCTGTTATCCTGAGTGGCCTCTGGAAAAGCAATACTGTCTGATGCAGTCCAGTTTTGAAAACAGTTCCTGAAGTCTGCTTTACAAACCCTCACTGAAACAAAGAACAATATACAACCAAATGAAATGCAGTGCATTGGTTAAGTAGAATAACATGTTGAAAACAAATGAAACCATCTGAAAAGTGAGTTGAACAATTACTTCCATTCTTCTTTGCTAAAAATCACTGTGTACAGTAGGGTAGCATCTTGAATAGCTAAGTGCCCCTCCAATACAACACACAGGCAAAACAAGAACAGTCCTTCCATATTAAAAGAATTCCTGCTGTGTCACATCATGGTGCCTGCACAAGCTGAGTTGAAGACTTTTTATTGTTAAAAGGCACTGCCATTACACTACATTTTAATATGGATCTTTGCCCACAATCATAAATAAAACACTCACTCATAAACAATTCCTAAAGGCAGTGTGTCAGATGGTATTTAATGAAAAAAAAAGCTTGCTGCAATGGAGTGGAATACCATAGGCTATGGCTGGCTGGGGCTTTCTTTCCCCTCCGTATCTCTAGGTGTTTTGTTGGTTCCCAAAAGGCTTTTTAGTTAATGTAAGCTATGCCTACCAGAAGATCCTTCATGCTAATGGATGGAAAGTTCACAGCTAAAATGCAGAGAAAATCAGTACTGTTTTCAAGAGCTGTCTAATGTGGGAAACCTGTAAAAGCTGTGAAAAACAGGAAAAACTCGAAGTGAGTTACAGAATGATGACAAGAAAAAATTATCCTGTGGTAAAATTAAAATTGTATTTGCTAAATATCTTTAAAGACTAAATCCGTAAGGGAAAACATATTCAAGTATACTGATCCCTGTTATGTAAATTCTGAGATCTTCATGAAACAGAAAATATGATACAGTCTGCTGCATACAGCCTTTCTCAAATTCAGCAAGAAGCATATGAAATAAGATGAATGTCTCTCTGTTTAGTAGACTGCTGTGGTGGTCATAGCAATATAGTTTTAAAAGACTGATTTTTTAAGTAATCTTCTGTTTTTCCTGCTCTCTGGCCTACTCCCACATTCTCTGCAATTAGCATCTTGCCACATACATTGGGAAGCATAAGGCCGAATTACTTTTACAGAAAGCTGCATTTAGTAACTCATTATAAAGCTGACATCACATTCAGTCATCATTCAGTTCAGGATGCGGCAGAGGTTATCATGCAGCACATTACTAATATACTGGGGGGAAAGATTATGTCAACTGCCTGCTAGTGTCCCCATCCAGGATGCAATCTCCCCAGGGAATAAACACTCTTGGAAAGCACTAAACCCAGAAATCTTCACAAAGCTGTTTGCAATTTGCAGCCAAAACTATCCACAAATGCTGGGAATAGACTACAGTCCTTGACAACACACAACTCCAGGCATTTCCACGGGGGAAGTTTAATCTACAAGGATGTAGAAATATAAAACAAAGCATCGCTCAAAGTAACTGTTTGTCAGATCATGTGCCTCTAATTTGGTTTCCAGTGACATTACACAGCTGCAGCCAATGGATTTCAGCCAGGCCCAACAGTCACTGAGGTTCTTTTTTGTTTAAATTTAGTATCTGAACATGTTTTGCCCATCATTAAAATGGAGAGTAATTGCTCAAAAGTGAACTGTAGAAATTACAACTGCAAAGAACTTACTAGGTCACCTAGTCCCATCCTCAGAACAATGTCGGATTGAAAACACATTGCAAGAAATACTGAACAGTGCTGTGTTTGTTTTCCTTTTTTTTTCTTCCCCTATTCCTTTTTCTTTATTGTAATCATTATCACTATATTCAAAAATTTAAAAAATAACCACAAATGCCAGTGTAAACATGCTTCAGGTATATAAGAAATACAAAGTATTGCACATACAGAAGTCCTATGTTCGGTATCTCCTTATGGTGCTATTTCATCAGAGTTGTGCAGATGATGTGATTACAATGAGCTGCTGATATTATTTCTGAAGCTGCTACACACAACAATTAAATATTTACAAAAGCTGGAAGCTCACTTTATTTTTTCATGGAAGGATGATTTTGCCTGGAATGTATGGGATACAGAGGTGTGCAAATATGGGACAGGTGTGCTTTGTGGTGGCATTTATCAGCTGTTGTCTCTAATCTACAAGGGAGCAGCTCAAAACCCTTTGGGGGAAGGAGTCTGTTAATGGTTTTCTGGGTGACTGGGAAGATGTCAGGCCTCCCCATCTCTAGGAAACAGAGGTGCTTGCTTGTGTGAAGCACACAGGTGCTTCATCTTTGTGTTCAGAGGCACATGTCTCCTCCTCTAAGGAAGTCCTGTGACCCAGGCACACTGCATCTGATAAACTAAAGACTCCATAAAGATCTTCTTGCTAATTTGCCTTAGATATGAAGGCGGAACACAGCTCCTGCTTGGATTTCCCAGGTCAGTCTGAAAGAAATGATAGACCTGTAAAATCTCATGTCAGACTGACAGAACTGACAATGTCTCATGACTACTCCTATCTTGAAGTATTAGGAAGCAGAAGGGCAGTTGTTTAAAATGAGCCAAAAAGTGGCAGAATGGACGAGGCCATTACCAGTTGAGAAGCTGAGATGGACTGGCAAGAAAAGGAACTCAGGAGAAGGCAAGTGGTGTGTATGTTTCATAAAATGAACAATCCCTCCTGACGTTTACACAATATAGCTAACTTCACACTCACAGACAGCACTGAAAGACTCAAACTTTCACATACAAATTTGCACAGATCAGGCCTTACAGTCCCTGCTGGGATAAAGACCATTTGCTGATAGAAGGGAAAGAATCATCCCTTCTTCAGAATCCTAAACCCAGAAAAAAATAGTAAATACTAAGTGTGTATTTTTACTCTTTACCTCAAAATCTCTTTTCTTCTTTTTGTTAATGCTTGGCTGGCTGGCATGCTATTTTTCTGCATAAATACAAATCCTGCCACCCTTTCCTGCAAGACTTTGCTTAAAAAATAATTTTATTAATCCCTAAACTTTGCCAAAAGCATTACTTTTAAGATGCTGCCAGTTTGTAGTTTGAAAAATGAAAAAGACAAAGATTTCTTTAGGTGAACAATTATGGCAGTAGCTGTTCCATTTTAAGAGGCAATTTCAATGAAGTAACAGGGCAATGGCCAAGAAAATTTACCCCAGCTCAAACCCTCCAAGCCTTTTCAATATCACCAGTGTGGCTGTGATAATTTAAAAGTGTTTCAGAAATGACTGTATCCTGTGTCAGTGTACAGCTGCCAGCCCTCAGCAAAGCAAGGACAGGGTAACTCATCCCTGCTCTATACTGTGCATGGATTTAGTTATCTGGGTGTGATACTGCCAGCTCTGGGCTGAAAGAGACACAATGTGTACTTGCTTATCATATATCTCATCCTGTAAAGTGTTCCATAAATCTTCTGCTTTGCAAAACACCTTTCAGCCAAGGAAGTTGTGTTCTGGGTGTACAATGGGTTTACTCTTCTATTTACATGCAAAGTAAGTACACTATTTCTATTCTTTTTTCCTTTCTTCTCTCAAAATCTATGTTGATTATTATATCAGATACTTATTCCAAAAGGTGGAAAAATAAATAATTGTGCCCCATCTATAAAGTTATTTATAGACTACCTTTGTGTTTCAGAAGTACTTTCACAGTACTGATATATTGCCTGTCTCCCTGAGCCATAATTTCATAAAAGTTCTTAGGGAGGTTTCAAAGGTATTCTGCATGATACAGTAGCATTCAGAAGTTTTGTCCTGGTTCATCTTCTAGATAATACAGCAATGAAGGCATTCTCTCCTTGAGAGATTTGGACTTGTTCTGGAAGCATCTCAGTATACCACATGCGCTCAAAAGCATCTGCTGAAACGTAGACTGACTGGAATATGGGATGAACATTCTGTTCAGTGGTGAATATGTTTATAAGGTAGTGATAAAGTTGCTTTCTTTGGCAAGGATGGCCATCATGCGGCATGTTCTCAGAACATTGCATAGATCAGATTGATACAATGTCACTTCCTGGTACAAAGGAAGACTGTTGGAAGGAATCTTTCATTTAATCCTCATTGTGTTTCTAGTCTCAGGCAGGATTCTGACTTGAACTGTAACTCTCTTCCTTTATGCATCAGTAGTCTTGTTATTTGTCAGCTGTTGCCTGTCAGCCATGTCATCTTGAGGAGGTCTAGCTCTGTCAAAGAAGCCACACTGCAGAAAACAATCAACAGAAACAAAGACATCATGGTAAGACAACCACAGGAACACTCAGCTGCAGTTTCATTCTTCACTCAGGCAACCTGAAATGTCGGACACAATGTATGGCAGGTTGATAGATTGTGAAGGTATTTTATTTCTATCCAAATCATTCCCTTTGAAAGTTTTAGATGCAAGGCACTGAGTTCCAAAGCAGAGCTTTAAAAATCCAAATTATATTACATGTCTTTGCAGGAGATGTAAAGTTGGTCTGAATGGTGATATGGACTGATGAGAATGAGAAATCTGCTCATCTCAGTTCAGCGAGGCGCTCATTCAGAAAAGAGATTTAGACTGACAAGCAGTAATAATAACAGAGGTGAACTATGTGTTGGGAAATGTCCACAGGACAGTATTGTGACCCAGTCTAAAGATCACTAAAGATTAGATTTCTCTCACCTTACTTTAACTGCCTAAAAGTCACTCTTTCAGTTGAAAGGTTGAAAGTTCACAAGTGGTCAAAGGAATGTACCACTAAAAGGTAATTACCAAAAGGTAATTTCTCTCCTCCTTCATGTTTAGACATAGCTTTTTGCTGCTGTTACTACCTTACTAGGTGAAGTTGGGCAGTTAGCATAGGCTGTACACCTAACCATAACCTTTAGGCAGCTAAAGACAGATGAGCCATATCCTAGCTTAAGGAATTACTTCAATCTTATTTTTAATGTGAACTGAGAGGATGGACAAAAGCTACACTGGCTCCCTGTAATATAGCAGTTACTGGAAACTTGTCTTAAAACTTCTGAAGGGAGTGTAACAACCAACACAAAAATAGAAAACTTTAAAAACCAAAATATATGATATATTAATATAAAAGGAAATCTTCTAAAAATTAATTCTCAGAACTGGTAGTGTTGTTCCATGCTGACAAAAACTGGAAATTCCTGAATTATTCAGAGAAAACAAAGTTAGAGTAACTTCTTTTTGAACCTAAACATCCTGAGATAGAGGATCATAGGTCTTGGGAAACAGAGCCAAACTCTGTATGCCCATTTATAACTGGACTTCAATAATAAAGGAGGACTTTGAGAACAAGTTCCCTGCATAAAGGTCAATGACACTAACATATCAGAAAGGCCAAAACAAAAAAGACACGTGTACTGTTGCTTTTGCTCCAAACTGTTAAAGATCACAAAATTCTAGCCTCTCTTTTTATCTGTTAGTATCTTCCAGGGGTTTTTTTAAGGCAACGGTAACAGAAATAATGCAACATACCTTCCATAAAGCTAGTGTCAGCAGAGCTAGTACTAGTAGTCCAAGAAGTATGGCTAGTATTATAACCCATAAAGGGATCTCAAAGGAGACATTTGGGGTGGACCAAATGACAGATGTTCTGATCTGCAATGAAAGGAATACATTTAATGAACAAAAATGAAGCAAATAAAGCAAATCTGGCAGTAGAATACAGAGACTAGAAGCATTGACTTTAACAGCATTTTGCAGATTAGAAATTCACATTGACCAAAATTCACCCATGTTGGCTTCATTTATTGTAATTTCCTTTCCACCTGTTCATGATAATTATTAGAAATGGAATTCACACATATATAAAAGTTTTGTGTATCAGACATACAAATAATTTCCCCATAATACAGTGGCAAAATAATGCCCTTTTGTGCAGATGCTTCAAGAACATTCAAGGAACAAAGTTCTGCTCACATGAATGCTGGTGCAGCTTAGGCCACTACACTGAATGGCACTGAATTACTCTGAAACAATGGTTGACTTTGGCCCAAACTCTTAATTCAAACCACAGTAGATACCAGCTACATTTTTCTTATTTTAATTTCTGCTGACATACTCGTACACATTTTTTCAGATTATTTGCATTTCAGCTAAGCAGTCAAAAAATGAAACTCAAACAGTGTGTATTGTCCTTGTGATAAAGCCTAATGCACAGTATGATATTATCTTCTTTAAAAGAAGCCAAGCATACCGACTATTGCCTAAATGGGAAACAAGCATGAAATGCGCTCTTTCCTTGTCTGAGGCTCTACAAAGCAGCAGATGTTAACATCAGTTATCAAAGTTTTAATTGACTTGGCAAACCTCTCTCTTTAGACCTTCATGTGGACAAAGAGTAGTAATAACCCTTCTGCATTTCTCCTTTTGGGGACATCCACTCTCTCCTCCTCATTCTCCTTTCTGTACCTTGTACAAAATTTATTATACGCTCTCAGACTCTGCTTGGAAGACTCCTCATCATTCTCACTGAATATTTGCTCTGTCCCTGCTGCTCCCAACTGGGAAGGAATGATTTTGAGCTTTCCTTAGCTCTTCTGACACAATTATATCCCTTCAGTTTTAGTTCATTTTCTCAAACTTTTCTCTTTGCTGTTAGCCTAGGAAGTGATTTCTCTCTTGGGTTTTCTCTTGGACCCCTCTCATCTACTCCTAGTCTCCCTTACACAGGATAAGTATGTGACAGATAGGAGTTATTTGCTTTATGACATGATGAAATCAGTTTGCAAAGAAACTGATGACACAAACTCTCAAATGATATTCCTCTTCTGTGCTCAAGGTACAGCTAGGAAATCTACTCTTTTTAATAAGTTTGACTATTTCCCAGTCCCTGAGCTGCACTCATTGTAAATTTTCTATGGTTTTTTTTTCTGCTACTACCTTAGTGATTGATGCACTAGAAATTTAACACAATACTAATTTCTAATTTGTTCATTGAAGAAACAGCAGCCTACATTTTAAGAATGGACACAACTCTGTAGTTCAGCTCAAAACTGTTTCCATTCCCATGCCTCTCACTTCTCTCCTTGAAGGTGGCAAATTTAGTAATTTTATCCTTTCTGCCACATCCAATCCTTTCCTCTCTCACTTTTTCTTATGATCAGCATTCTTTCATAGACTTTTCATTCTGAAAGCACCAGTAGATCTGTCTTTCAGCTACTGTCAGGCTTAACTGGAAGACACTTTTGAACAGTCCTTTCCACTTACTTCATCTGTGCAGCCAACTGCTCCCTACTCTGACACAGCGCTTACAGAGATGGCAGTCTGGTGAGCTCTTCTGATGCACATATTTTTATAGCATCCCTCACCAGGAAACAAAATGTAGGGACAAACTTTCTATGTAGGGTACTACTTGCTTTCTACCAAAGCTTCCACTGAGAGTTACACAGAAAATTCCAAGACACTACGCAGTCCTGGTGTCTGCACTTTAACATTGGCTCTGAAGATGAAGTACTTGCAGTGCTGGCCACACCACTGCTGATCTAACAAACACGGCTAATATACATCTTTGGAGCAGCTCTAACTAGTCATAGGTCTAAAATATTTCAAAAAGATAACATCTACAAAGAATAAATATGAGAGCTAATTAAAGCAAGAAAAAATTATTTTAAGGCAAAAAGCATTAATAAAACAACCCACGAAATCCCACCCTTATGTCCCAACAGATAGCCTGATGGTGTGATCAAGTGATCAACCATGCCAGTGCAGGAATACCATTTCCTTTGCCAGCCTCCTCTTTGGGTTGCTTCTTAACCACTGCAAAATTTCATAGCCTCTCTGCATCATTAGATTCAGCTAGAGCAGAGCTCATTTAGTGAGGATAAAATGTTTTTGAATGGCTCTGCTTGTGTCTCAGAGTGGCATTAAAATGCAAGGGCAGAGCAAATGAGAGAAGGGTCATCTGAACTGTCTGCAGAGATTCTTCCCGAGAAAAGCCAATTAAGGAAAAAGATGAATTCAAGTAAAAGGCTAACTGACCAGGGAAAACAGAAAGGATGCAGTTACAAGGGGCTGCTTGAAGCCTGTAGAAAACAATGAGCTCAGCTGTCCAAGCAAGAAAGCATCTCCCTTCTACTGCTTGAAAAGCATGTATGCTGCCCTGAAGCAAGCCTGATCACATACAGCACAAGAGTTGGGAAGTGCTGATGAAAATTCATGGGCCCCAAGACAGGAAAACCAGATTGATTCAAAAAACCTCAACTCATTCACCTCTGTTGGCAAACTCTGAGGTACTATGCACAGGAAGTTACAAATTTTAGTTATTGTTTGGAAAGGACCCGACACTGTCAACATACAGATTGCATATCTTAATCATCTAAGATTTGAGCTTCACTGTAGTTTCTATTCTTAACATTATCACTTACCTGAGCATGTTGCTGTGAAGCTGGAGCACTAATGTGAAAGACCACTTACAAAACCATCTTAAAAAATATTTGTAAAACAGCAGCAAAAATAAAAGGCAATCAGTGCTTTCTGTTGTCTCAAGTTTAACAAAATGACCCCATTATACAGCAAGATCAAATCTCAGGGAAGACCTATTTGCATGGAAAGACTTTATTTTGCCATTTCTGCTACTGATAGCTTCTGCCAAATTCCTAGGTGGCATAATGTGACTGAGATAAATACAAGAGGAAATGGGAGTCAGCATTGCTGCTTTAGGGTGGATTGTAGAACATTAGTAAAACAGAAGAAAAGGATTTTGACAAGCTGCCGGCCAGGTATGGTTGGCATGATAGATGGATGGTCACCCGGGTTCCAGGAAAGGATTAATTTCTGGAGTAGCCTGGAGGGGGCATGGCCAGGACCTGAAGGTTACTCTATACCACCTCACACGATTGCTGAGGCTGGGGGAAGGGAGTCTCTTCCAAAGTTCCTCCCAGTTGAGTAAGCATGGCAGAGGGAGCTGTCAGTATTGTCTATTGTCAGGGAGTTTCCCTGACAATCTTTCCTTTCTTGTACCCTCTGTCATTAGTATTGTTGCTGTTACTGTTAATTTTCTTATCTCATTGCTGTTTTCTGTAAATTTTTCTTATCTCAACTCAAGATCTTTACATTTTTTACCTTCAGTTCTTATCTCCAATCCTGTTGCAGGGTGAGAGGGAGGGGAAAGCAGGGAAGAGAGCAAGCGGTGCGTGATTTGGAGAGTGACAGTGGGAGAACTAAACTGGGGAGTACCGCTCCTAAACCATGACAACAATCTGCTGAAATGGTAATCCTGAATATGGAAATTATCTGAGTGGGCAGGTACTACTGTAGGAAGAACTTTTGGTTTACACATTTCTTCAGACAGTATTTGACTGAACCACATCTGGTTTGATGCCTTAGGTTTTAACTTTTATATTTTTCAAATTCTGTTCTGCTTAGTGTGTAACTGAAGTTTCTTGTAGCCTGTTAATTTCTGCTCTGTTGTGCTAGGTAGACATAACAAAGTCTCTCTGGGCCTGCTTTCCAAGGACACCCAGACCGTCCTAGGCCCAAAAAGTATAAACTGAAAAGCCTCTAAAGGGGGGTAAACGGAGGGCAATTATATCATTAAACTGAAGCTTTAATTGGAGAATCAACCCTATATGCAAATGAACCAAACCTATAAAAGTGCGAAGAACTCGTGACCTGTTGTCCATCTTGGGGTCCATCTTGGCAATAGCCTCTGGCCCCAGGGGGTACCTTTGAAGGACTTTCAAATAAATACCTGCCTTACTCCTGTCTAGTGTCTGTGTCTAGGAGGCCTCTCAAGGACTCAGTTCCTTGGGCACCAAGTCCACTTTAACCCAATCTAAGGTAACTACTTCAGCACCACAGGTGCTCTCAGACAGGGGTGAAGTAAGGTGCTGCCTGGTGTTTGGGTCTGAATGGCTCATAGGGCTACATATGATTGCACAGCAGCAGAGCAACAACTAGACTCTTAATGTGTGCCAGTTCACTGTTCAAAATTAGGTAGGGTCAATCCAGACCTCAAAGCATGTTTGAGATCCTCCTGCAATCAGTGGAAACAGACTATTTCATTAGGGATGGTAGACAGATTTTGGATAAAGCTGATAGCAGTGTATGCAAATACAAGTACCCATGTTGCCTTTCCATGCCTTCTTTTATGTGCCACTTCCTAGATGTTTGTTGTATTTGTCTGTTGTGTTTTCTTTCCTCTTAGGCTACAAAAACAATAAGACCAGCTAGCTCTTCTTCTGGTATCTACAGAGCACCTATCAGCATGGATCCAGATAAGGACATGTGGATCTTCCTGAGGATGCTGAATAATGATGAGTGGTATAGCAGCACTCAGCCTTGCTTGTGCTGCCCGGGTTCAGAATCTTTTCTCCCTTCCTCCTTCTGTCATTCTGCCTTTACAGACAGTCAAGTGAACTTGTGGTTTAATTTCAGTAGCTCAGCTGGAGCTTGACAAATGTTGAAACATAAACAAGGAATTGTAATCTAGAAGAGCAGGGTATCATGTTTATAATCCTTAGATTATCAGCAATGAGCAAAACAGACAGCAGAAATTAGTCTATCCTGTATTAAGCAGAATGCTGCTGCAAAGCTGGCACATCTCTGTTCTCTTTTAGCCTGAGTGCAGCCAAAGCTAATGACATTTGCCTGCTAAAATCTTGAAACCATCCTGTTGCACCCACACACTTTTTTCCATGAATCCTTCTTTGTCTTAGGTTTTAAAAGCGAGGGGATGGTTGTGCTAAGTACTTGAGATTTATTTCCTGAGCAGGGGATTATTTGTAGGCATCAGTCTCACTCCTGCCTGTGTGCATTACCAGTAGGATATAATGCCCCCGGGCTGCCACCCTTTATACTCTACACAAAGACTTGCAAGGCTACTAATGCAACTGCTGCTGAACAGTTTGACACTGCAAGTCCTGAACACCCACAGAGCTGAGACAGAAGCTGGAGGGGTAGAAAGAAACAAAACATTCCTTCAGTTTTGTCTGCCTTGTTTCACCATTTTTACAGAGGACTGTCCCTTCTTCGCCCCATGCTGTCCACAACAGTTTTACATACGATTTTGATTTAAGACAAGTTTGTATTTTCAGCTTGGATTTCTGTTCTTCTCCATGTGGTAGGTTTAGCACTGCAGGATCAGAGCCAGGGAATGTTTCCAACTAAGGTGGCCAATAAGAAGTGGAATTTTTACACAAGTGTTGCATGTTGACACTGTACTTTAGATGTGTCTTGGCTTTCCTCTCCGTTCAGGACAAGACTTTATGTGGAACATTGAAAATAGTGCTTGCTTCTCTGTCAGGTGGGTGAAAAGCACAGCTCACAGACTTGAGAGGAGCCATTGACTTCTGACACTGCTGAATGTCTCACACCTTTTGTATGCAAAGGGTGCCTCAAGCACTGAGATGAGGGTGAAGTCAACCCAAGAGTTACAGACAGAGCCTTTGTTTGCTATTGGAAATAAAATCCATGCTGGTCTTAGCACAGATGCTGTCTGATAGTCTTAACTTCATAACCCCTCTTGTGGTTCCATGAAAGTCACTTGTTGCTTATGAAAGTGCTCTGCTGGGGAGGGTTTTATTTTCCTTTTTAAAATGTGCCAGTTAAGCACATTCTAAGTAGAAAAGATAATTATTAGGTTTTTTCCCACTGTATTTTGTACAGTTTGGATTTTGCTTCTGATTTTGGTGTTACTCAGTGTGTCTTCAAAATAGTCTTTGATTCCTCTTGAAGGGAGCACAAAGCAGAGAGAAGCACATGTAGAAAGTTGCTGGTTCACCAACAGTTCCATGTGTATAGATGGGAATTAGGTTTTACTGGTGCAAACTTCCAGCATCTGTGGTCAGAATTCAGTGCATGCTAGTGGGATTCTCACTTTTTTTTTTTTTTTCCCCTGGGTCTCTGAAAGACACACTTTAAAAAATAAATCAAGTTCTCCATAATTTATTATGCTACTTTAAGAAAAAGTAGCTAAATTAATTACTACTCTAGTTTTACTACTTTTGCTGCCCAGGATGACCTTCCTTTAGTCTTCAGCAATTTTGCTTATAGAGGCTGAGATACAGGAATTCTTTTGTACTCCTACATGTCCCCATCCATACCTTTACAGCATGATGTTCTTATATGTTCTCAAAAAATGCTCAAAATAGAATGTAAAAGCTCCCTTGAGCTTGAAGTCACATTTATGTTTACATTTTACAAATGTTTATGCAAATACATTTCATGAGGAATATAAGCTTATCTAAAATGAAAGTGCTATCATCTTGTAATAAGTAAACAAAGTTGTAGGCCTTAGTCTGCAACCAGTTTTACTCACTGTAGGACACTGGTCAAACAGTTTATACTAAAGGCATCCACAGTGAAAAGCCTATCAAACATTTAAGAAAAGCAATCATATTTTATTACACTCCCAAACTGGCTCAAGAATCCTAAATTAAAATAGAGCAAATTGCTGCTTATTCTAACTTTGTACTTCTTGCAATAAAAAGTACTTTAATGTTGCACATGAAATTCACCAAGTAAGACAGTATTTACCACAATAATACTTGTAACAAAAAATTGAAAATTTTCTCTTGAATGATTCAGCTGTTAGCAAGGAAATCCAACCAGTTGTATAATACATGGTTGCAATTCTAAGACTACCAAAATTAATGGAAATACTATTGTAGATGTCAGTGGATTCTGGTTTAACATCCACGCTGATTTTCTGTTTGATGCATTTTCACTCGAATGTTTTACTATAGAAGGTCTAGATTTTCTTACATTTACGTAATGTTTCACCTTTGTATCATAACCCTGTGTACAAGACCCATGTGTTCAAGACCTATATTCCATGATGATGGAAATAAAGCCCTCAGTGCTGCAAATATGACCACATGACTCTGTAGGTTACTTATGTGCATGGGATTATTCATGCCATTAAAACTAAATGTAAATATCAGCCTGCATAATTGGAATCCAGCACTATATGAATTAAATGAAGGACATATGCTCTGTTCTTTTAAATGTATTATCTTCTCTATATAAACTTTAAAGTGTTAGCTGATTATGAGATGTACACTTTTGAAAATTAATTTAAAAAATATTTAAATCTTTCTTTCACTTCCACCCTTTCATTGTCTGAAAGAAAACCATAAACATTGAAATAAATCTTCAGAAGCTTTTAAAACACAACTAGTGATCTTTTTCAGAAGGAGCAAAAATATTAAGCTTTGCCCAACTTCAAGGAAATATTTCTTCTTGCAAGTGGAACATCAAAGAACTGGTGCATATAACACACCAAGCTGTAGAGCTGGCAAGTATCCACTGCCATGTCCAGATATGAAATGACATAAAAGCGTTATCATTTTTCAACATTTTACAGTTGCCATTATAGGCATTTTGCTGTAAATCATCTGCTGCAAATAACAAGCATTATACTGGCTGGAGTAAGAGAATGAAATGCTTATCTGAGCATTTGGTAGATCATCTGACACTTGTTGAGAACAGCAGGCTATCACCTGGGGTAAAGCACTTCAGTCCAGATGAAGGCCCCACTATCAACAGAATTCTGCACATGTGTTTCTGGTATGGAACACATGCTGCAAGAAAATAAAAAGAGCCCCAGTATATCTGTCAGCTTGGTGCCTTTGAACCTTTCTGGATGAATACTGCATTAAGCACCAATCCTCTCTAGTGAAATCATGGTTCTACTGATGAGGGAGGTTGGAGTCACTGTGCACACAGAACCAAGATTTTACCTTGTGTCTTCTCAGAGCAAGTATCAATCAACCATTAAATCTGTGCATGTACAAAACCAAACTTTATAGCCTGTACCCTCTGAAATATACTCAAAGTAAGCTATAAAGTGTATTATTCTGGTTTTCTAGGTAAGAAAATATTCTGCCCCTACTACTACATCTCAACAGACTGATAAGAGGTATTTTCACCACAGTTCAACTTGGCAAAGCTTGAACTGAGCTTGTATTTTAAAAGAAGGACTGTAACTGATGAATCATTATAATAATGAGAACATTAAGCCTTAAAATTTCAGATTACTCTTATACTAGAATAAATTTTTGCACACATATTTTACTTATTTCTATCAGTAATGAAAAAATAGAGTGAATTTTACACATGATATTAGACACCATGAGAAGCAAATTATTTTAAAGTGCTCCCCAAACCCAATGCTTCAGCACCAGCAAACAATTAAATCAAATTTATGCCTCCAAAATTAATTTTTCATATAGTACTCCAGGGCCATACAGATTTCAGTCTGCAAATAAGGCAAGTATTTTAGCATCTATCTATCTATCTATCTATCTATCTATCTATCTATCTATCTATCACTTCTGTAAGGATTACCAAGTAAATTTGTATCTTGCACTTGATGTGCTATGAGGTGGAAACCCTAGAAAGGCATACAAACCTTCCTGAAAATCAGGGTAACAAAGAAGCTTAATACAGATAAGAGAGAAGTTGCTGTAGACAACACATAAGCTTGTGGGAGAGAACTGCTGACTGGGAGAAGAGTGAGATCTCTAAACCTGACAGAAACATGATTTTGGATTTTGTATAAAAATTTCCTCCAGATTATCTTTTGCCCCAAACAAAGTAACTAGATTCTTGCTTTCATGGTTGTTTTCTTTTGGGTGAAAAATCCATCCTAATAGCAATAAAGCTGTCTGCACATTAGTGCAGCAAGAAATTATTTAAAAATGTAATTAGAATCACGTATCATCAACTTCCACAGAAAGTAATGAAATTATTTCCTTTAGGTAGTGATTCCTTCAGGAATTTACACTAGAAACACAGGAAAGACTAATCTCAATATTTTAATCTATAAAAACTTTCACAGCTGTGATTAGAGTGACCAAATACACGTGCTTCACACCAAGATATAATTTTCAGTTACTTACTGCTATGCTTCCCTCAGGGAGCTTTTCTGGTTGCACTTTATATGGCATGCTCTTAACTTTGAAGGAAACATTGGAAGAAAGACTGTAGAGACCATTCTTTCTCTGAAATTATAGGAAAAAAGAAATTATTAAACCCCCTATCTATATTTAAAAGCATTATGAAAAATAAGCAGACAAAAAAACCCCAGAGCACTGATTTCGTAAGTCAAAGATGGTTTCTGTTGGTGAAGAGTGCAGGAATTCTGAGACCTGTATGTGTCCATGAGATAAATAAATATCATAAAGCTGCAATACAAAGGTCCATGTTCAAAATGGGGAAGAAGGGTTAGATATGCAGAAAGACACATACAGTTGTTTCTCATAATTCTCTCTGAAACAGGTGAGTTAGAAGCATGAGGGAAGTTTATGGGGTGTCTGTGTTTTAAACTCTCACCTCGGCTCACCAAGATCAACAACCAGTATGGGTATATTGAGAACATTTGCAGGCCTATGCTGAGACCAGGTTGGCAGAGCTTCCTGATAACATCAAAGGAATGGCTGTGCCTTCCCACCAAAGAACAATAGTAGGAACAAGCATCTTTGAACTTCAATTAGTCAGAATCACAGAATAGTTTGGGTTGGAAGGGCCCTCTAGAGATAACTAGTCCAACTCCTCTGCTAAGGCAGAGTCACCTAGACCAGGTACACTTCGAATGGGATTGATTTCCTATTAGAGAAGAGTTCAAAAATCCCACTCGCTTGCTTACTAAGTTGTGTCAATGTGAGCGGAATGTATAGCAGCCATTGTTTAACTGGCCACCTCATAAAATATTTATATAGCTGTCATTAAGCATTTCAACAAACCCAAAGAGGTGCACACAAAACATGCAACTGATTTTATGGGTGACACTACATGCAACTCATTTTGTATATCCCTTCCCATGTAAATTTGGTGTAGTGATATGGATCTCATTTGAAAGTGCTTTGATATTCTCTGAAGACTGCTAGATGGTTAAGGGTTAATATGGTCAATGGAATCCTGAGGGCTAGGAGTTATGACTGTTATATCCTTTTTCTATATTATTATTATTATTATTATTATTATTATACCATCCCAATTTTGCTACTGTCTTAACCCTTTATGAAATATGATGATCAGATTTCAACACAATGTTTGACTGATGATTTACAGAATAACATATCCTTTTAAGTAAAGCAGTCTTTCCTTTTGTCACCAGCTTCTTACAGTCCAGCATATTTGGAACACCTGCAAAACTTTCTCCTTCCTTCTATTTCTCACATATTTAGGAGTTCTGCTCCACTGACAAGATTTGGTTCCTGTGTGATTGTTCAACATCTTTTCCTCAGTTTTTCCCTGTAGTTTCCTGTTGCATCAAAGGCATAAACCCTCTCAAAGAACTGCTTTTCCTCCTTCAGCTGTGTTGTTGAGCAAAGACTGAGGTGAGAAGACCCCTTGATAACTTGGGCTACTATTTCTTTCCTTCAGTGATGGAGAAAGGTTTGTTTGTGAAAATGACCTGAAACAAGCATAACATAAACCTGGGAGCCAACCTGGATACATTTGAATGACTACGGCCCAAATCAAATTTTTCACAGAACTGCTGTGGTTGGAGAGCGTATTTGGAGTTTGTTTGCTCCAACCACAGGCACAGTAGAGTCAAGTAGAGCAGTATGCTCAGGACCATGTCCATTTAGGGTTTGAATATCTGCAAGAAAGGAAACTCCACAATCTCAAGAAGCAACCTATTCCAGTTTTCTACTACCCTCAAAGTAAAAAAAGGTTTTTTTCTTATGTTTAAATGGATTTTCCTTTATTTAAATTTGTGGTTCTTCCCTGTTCCTGGATATTGAGAAGACGCTGTAGTGTTTTCTTTACTCCCTCCTATCAGATGTTTATACACACTGATGAGATCCCTCCTGAGCTTCTTCTTCTCCAGACTGAATATTCCCATCTCTCTCATCCTCTCCTGCTATATCAAATGTGCAAGCCCTTAACCATCATTGTGGCTCTTAGCTGGACTTGCTGCAATATGTTCATGTCTCACTTTTCTCAGGGAGCCCAGGACTGAACTCCAGATCTGTTTCATCAGTGCTGAGTACCGAGGAAGATTCAATTCCCTTTGCCTGCTGCCAATGCTCTTCCTCATGCAGCCCAAGAGGTTGTTGACTTTCTTTTCTGCTAGGGTACACACAGTGTGCTCATGTTCAACTTCATGTCCAGCAGAACTCCAACACCCTTTGCTAGAATCCTGCCTTCCAGCTGGTTGGTTCCTAGCCTGTACTGGTGCATAGGATTATTCCTCCTGTGGTACAGCACTTTGCATTTCCCTTTGTCACACTATGAAATTCCTGCCAACTCGCTTCTCCAGCCTGTTGAGGTTCCTCTGAAGGGCAGTACAAAGAACTGGTATATCAATGACTCCTTCCACTTCACTACAATCTGCAAATTATCAGGCTATCAGGTTGGTAAGCATGATATCCCTTTTGTAAATTCATGCTGACAGCTTCCAATGATCTTCCTCTCCTTGAGATGTTTGCAAATGGCTTCCACATTTTTTCTCCACCACCTTCTCTTCTCGGGGGTTGAAATAAGATTGACCTATAGTTCTCTGAATCCTCCTTGAAGACAGGTGTTACCATTTGCATTCTTGCAGTTTTCAAGAACTCCCCCCCAATCAGCATGAGCTTTCAAAGATAATTGAGAAAGGTCTCACATTGTTGTTGCCCCTCCTGCAGGACTTGTACTTGTATTCATCAGGTTCATTGGACTTTTGTATGTCCAATTTGTTTAAATGTTCCCCTATCCTGATATCCCTCCTCTGAAGATAAATGTTGATAGCTGCAAGTTTCCTCTCTGGTTGCAGAGGCCTTGGATTACTGTATGCAGGTTTTACCAGTAAAGACAAAACTGTGGAGGCATTGAGTAACTCAGCCTTTTCTATGTCCCATTCAGCAGAAGACCCATATTTTCCTTAGTCTTCTTTTGGCTGCTGATATAAAAGCCTCCTTAATACCCTTTAAGTCCCTTGCTAGGCTCAGGTCCTGGTGGGCTTCTACTTTCCTAACTCTGTCCCTGCATTCTCAGACCCTCTCTATATTCCTTATCCAGCCCCTGCACTGGGTCCATTGACTCTGCTTCCACCTCTTTCGTGTTTCATAGAACCATAGAATCATAAAGATTGGAAAAGATGATTGAGTGCAACCTTTAACCTATTACTATCTTTGTATGTCTGAGTTGTACCAGGGTGGTAAAACTCCCATTTGTCAGGATGGACAGTTCTTGAGCTTAAAGGAGGTGATTCTGATCCTGAAGAATCAGTAGTTCTTCTGGAACTCTCTTTTTTCCAGGATCATCTCCCATGGACTTCTTCCAAGCAGATCCCTGTAAAAGGTGCTCTCCTGAGCTCCAGGGCTGTAGTTCTGGTATTTGCCTTGTCTGTTCTCCTTTTTAAAAGCTAATTTTCTCTGCAAATATGTGAGGGTTTACTGGTGATAAAAAGCCAGCACAGTTATTGCCTTCTGGAACTCATTTGGCTATGCCATAATTTTGTTCTTTTAAAATATTGAGAGCAGCTGAATGGTTATTATCAGAAAATTCAACCTCTCATTGGTGCTTATACTGGGAAAGAGCAATACTAAAACATCTGTCTCAAACAACTACACAGGGATGGTCACATAAGCTGTCTAACACAGCATCAAATGAAAGGGAGCTACCTTTTTTATCAATAGAGCTTGAAATGAAAAATTAGACTTGGTAAGTAAGTTTTATACACTTTCATGATGCTGATCATCTATGGAGTGATATTCAAAAAAAAGATTTTTCCTTATCACCTTAATTATTTTCCATTTCCAGACTCAAACCATTCTTCATATTTTATACTTCAGCACTAGATTCCTCCTCACACAAAATCTCAGCATGTTTCTGTTGCTGTGCATTCAGAAAAAAAAATCTGAAAAAAGCTTTATCTTTTCAATCCCAAGCAATTCTTATTATGCAGGATTCTGGATATGATTATATGATTTATAAAAGTAATCTGTAATGGAGAGAGCAGAATAGGTTGTATTACTGAAGAAGCAGACATTAGACATTCAGACGGATTGGCTAAGGCATTAACTCTCTTGAAACCTCCTATAAAGGAAACACAGCACTAATGGAAAAATAAAGCCTTTCACCTACTATACTACAAATATGGCTTATTTCATTTTCAGCTTATATCAGCAACAAGAACACGAGAGGAGTGTACTTCCTGTGGATTAATGCTTGGCTTGGGTTAATAAGCTTGGGTTGTGACCACAGCTATCAACTCGCCTCAACCCTTCATTAGGCTCCTGGAAATACTGGAATACAGGAATGGAGACTATAAAAGACTAGAGGGTATTTTCCTGCATTTACAGAACTATGTGTTTGTGGCAAAGAACTTGAAAACAGTGACTGTGGTCAACACTGGTTGCAACCAGGATTCTTACTTGTACTAACACCTTTGAGATAGAAGTAGATGTCTATCCTACAGCCTTTTTAATAATTCTCAAGCCAATTGTAAGAAACAGCATTTCTTTACCATATCATTTTTTAAATAGTGTATGTTTAAATATTCAGTATTTACTGGAAGCTGCAGGACTTGTGGTTGGAAATTCAAGCCGAGGACTTAGTCATGGCTCAGAGTAAGGGGTAGAAAGGATTTGGTATTTGTGTCAGTGCTTAATGACCAACAGTAGACAGCCCAGCCCTAACTACACTGACCTTTTGTGTTAGAACAAGCAGAACCTGATCTTGTGCTCATTGCTGAGACAGTAGTTTGCAATATTCTGGGAAGAAGACAAAACATGGCCATCCCCTGTGTTGTCTAGGTGGCAGATCCTGCCGATGTACTTATTAAAGCTTCTTTCTCTCTACATGCTTTTGTTTTACAAATAGATTTTTGAATTGAAGCCTTTGTTTTCTTTAAAAGTTGTGAGACAAAAAAGCAGACAGAAATGAGGGAAAGTGTTCCCAATAAATATTCAGTGCAGTGTTTTCCTAAGTACAATTGAGACCAAAATAATGTGAGAAGTGCTGGAAAATCTTTGACAATTTGAAGGACAGTTTTCCAGTCTCCAGTGGAAAGCTGGTGCTTTCTGCAGACCTACACAGACCTGCTGACCCCCCCAAGGCATCTCTAAGGCATGTGGGCACCATGGTCAGAGAGCACACTGAAATGCAGAGACAAATCTGGCTCCCAGGGAGCTAGACTGAGGGTAGGAGGAACAAAACCTTTAGCAGCCTAAAGACTGGCAGATCATTGCTGTTCTGCAGATTTTAAGAGTTCAGCTACTGGAAAAAGTCCCCAGAACGACTCTGTTTCATTGCCTCTATGGAGAATTGTTCAGGCTTGTGGAAATCCTTTTCCTTCTGCTTAAATGTAGCCCAGTGAAGTCTCCCCAGCTGAAGTGCACATGCTTTCCCTACAGAGCTGCATGTTGTGGTGGTATTTTCACCACAAGAACTTATGACTTCTGCACATGGAGTTCAGAGCTGATACAACAATATTGGCGCTGTTTGATTAAAACTTGTTCCCTTTGTGTCTGCTGCAGTCTGGCACACTTTAAAGGCAGGAGGGTAAGCAACACCTTTTAAATACATGCTTTGGGAATTCATTAGCTCGCTTTCTTTGACCAATACATACCAAGATGTGAACTGCTGCCAACAGAGTAGCTCACATAAATGCTGAGAGTAGAGCTCATAAAACTACTTGTTCTTATTAATTTGCTTAAAAATGTACATGTGACTCTGTACATGGTCAAAAAGTATTTGTACTATTTGTAGCAAGAGGATATGTCCACCCAAATACAGTTCTGACCAAAGACAACACTCTGAAAATCAACACATCCTTCTCTCTATCATTATATTATTACACTTCACATATTATATTTTTACATTAATTTTAATAGCCTATTTTAAGTTATAATAGAGGCAGCTGTTTTCTTGTGATTCCAAAAGACTTCAATATACAGATTATGATGGTTATCAATTTAAGATGTTTATTTCTTCATATACCTAACATTACCTATACTGTAGCACATCTAGGAAGAGTGTCACGTTCTCCTCTTGTTAACATTGAAAATATTTTAAATAAAAATGAATGAAAACAAAACTAGCCCACACCCAAAAGACCTCCAGTTAGTTCAGTCCCATGCAAATGTCTCTTTCTTTCTAGCCTTCATTCCACATAAACAATCAAATCCAGTATAATATAATATTTTTGGCCACAACCAAAGTTGTGGGTTTTACTTAGGGTTTTTTTTCAAATAACAACAGTTTTTTGGTGTAACTGAAAATTTTGTTGACTACTTCCTCCTTTTGTTGTTATATGTGGCTTGAAGGGCAGTGCATCAAATTTTTAGCTTTTAATTCTCCGTCTGAATTAAAATAATCTACTTCAACTTCCATATATGGCTTATATATGGCAATGAATGAGGGCACAAGACATGTCTCTCGCTAATTTTTCTGCTTCCCCACTTCCATCCACAGACAGGGAATTTAGGTTGGCTGCAGAATTATTTTTTGAAAATACTAAGCAATCTTCCCTTGACTGAGATGTTTTCCACTGGACACAGAAAGCAGTTCTGTGCTGGAGGATGCTGAGGATAGAAATTATTGTTCCTTCATATTCCACTTACAGATCGAATAATTGCCCCCATAGTAAAGACGAGAGGAAAAAAAGTGAACACATGAAAGATCTTATACAAGAGGATCTCTCACTTGTCTCATATCACCTCCATCAGTTCAACTCTGTTCTGAGCTCCAAGCCTCTGCCAACACATGTGCTGCACAGTCTGTGTGGCCCCACTGCACAGGCTATCTGCACTCTTCCTCTAATGGCCTTTGTGCAGCTAAACTGAATCCTTACCACAAAAGCATTACTTGGCCAAGAGAACTTCTACCACACTAAAGAGGCGCTGAGTTCACTAGTAATAAAATACAGAGATTCTCAACAAAATTTCTCATCATGGAAATACAATTTGAGCATGTACTCTAACAGTGGTGACAGCTCCAGGTTCCAGGCAATGAAGGCAAAGATGGAGGACAAGACTGGGAGAACTTGTAGTTGATGGTCCAAACCAACAAGGTACTACATCATTGTCTTCCTTGTTTTCTATACCCTTCCAGATCTCTCAATTTCTTTTTATGCCCTTGATGCAGCTTCAGCAGAAGGGAACACCATCATTTTATAAAGCAGGTATGTGGGGCCTCTCAAGCTGAATTTGAACTGAATTTGTGTCTTCCAGTCCTGAATTCTCTAATCATTAGACTACCAGCTCTTGCTTCTGGCAATGAATATGGAATAAAACAAGTCCTCTTAAAATCTTTCAACTAATTCTATAAGTACCTTCTAAGCAATTTTTGTATTCTGTGTTCAGAGAGGGTAGACATATTCCCACTTAATTCTGATTTGGGTGCCTATCCTCCTGATAAGGAATACCCCTCATGCACCACCCTGATGGTTAGTGCAAGTCACTTTGTCTGAGGTACCTAATTCTCTCCATGTGCTGAACAGGGAGCCTAGGCATTTAGTTTCAGATTTTGGATACCAGTTCTGGGGCCAGGCAGTTAAGATATGGGTGTTGAAGTACACACCACAGTTAATACGTCAAGCATAAATTTCCATTTTTAGGCATCTAAAAAGAAACAGGATCAGCGCACATTCAGAAACATTGAAATAATGAGTATTTAACAGAGAAGCCAAAATATGACTTTGGGTACCAAGACAGCACCCAAATGCAGTGGTACTTCTCTTGTTTTCAACTTTTTCTGATTAAAACTAGATTTTTCTCCCTTCTAACTATTAAAAGTTCATGTGTTCAGGAGTGCCAAATTCACATATCTGGAACTGTCAAAAAGTCAAGAGAGAAACAATACAATTATATTCAATAACATTAGAAGAAAATAAAATAAACTTCAAACTTCTCGGGAACCTCACATGCCCTCTGTGTTCCTTTTACATTACTGCCTCCCCTAGCTCTCCCAGAAAGTGATTTGTATCATTATGAGGAATTTTCAGTACAGGCTGAAATAATAGCTAAGAATGCGCTGAGTTCCACATCCCACAATGTTATAAGTTCTAAAGAGCTTGGAGCCTGATGGTTGTCACAAATCAGACAGATGATACAGATTCATCACTTAGAAATGCATTTTCAAAACAGATGTTTTACTAGACAACTCCTGAGTTCTATATTAAAAAGCACCCATCTGTTCAAAGAATACTGGACCAGATCCCTTCAGGTCTCCCTCAGATGACTCAGAAATATGATTAGACAAATGGGGACATCCTGGAGCCCCATCAGAACACAACGTAACGTAACCATGTAAGGTTGCACAAATCAGGCTATTATTTGCCTGATCAGCAAGTCTGAATTCAAAAGTCAGCTTTACTAGAGGGTTCATATTTACAGCCAGACTTTGAAGTTAATCCAAAAAAGTCTGTGATTCTTCTTGGCCTTTGCACAATGTCTGTCTCTATCTTTGTTGGCTGGTTGGGAAATTTGGGCTGCTTTATTTACTCAAACATGTCTAATCACTGCACGTCATTTAACTGTTATTTGTTATGGGAGTTTGGGGTTTAAGGTGACAGATTACAACTGTCAAGAGACAACATGGTCAGCTGTTGCCAGTTAAACTAAGTGGAAGAGGAAAGAGTCACTCAAACATGACAGATCTTTTGTGGCAACAGAATATACAGGCTGGCCCATATAACTTTGATGGAAAACCTTAATTAATTCATCCTAGCATAAATCAATCACTTCCAATAATATCCTTCTCAGGTTTGCATTAGCATATCTATAAGGAGAAAATTACATGAAAAGAGCATGATGACACTGTGTTCTTGGCTTTAATGAGCACAAACAATTTCTTCTGCAAATCATCATGTCTTCATTTAGATTATAGCACAGTTGAGGAATGTTGTACATCACCACTATGCTGCTTTCTTTGGCATATGAAAATTTTTACATTAACTGAATGTGCAAAAGAGGTTGCAATGTTGCTCTAGATTTTTCCCCTAATTTTCTTTACAAGACCATGACAGTGGGGTTCAGTTTGGCCCTAGTTCTTCCTGGTTCACAATAATCTCATCCTGATTATTTTGACTGCATTTTAATCCTCAGTTTGACTCTGCAGATTTCAACCTAGTTAACAACAGCTGCAGACTTACTAAGAGCAGATTATGTCCTTTTTAGGAAACTAATTATGTTCTACAGTCTTTTATAGTGATGGCTGTATAACTGTTAATTTTAAAAAGGGCTGTGAAAAAGGGAACTGTTCTGAGATGGGTGGAAGGAAGACAACCAGACCCTAGGACACTATTTATGGTCTCCAAGTTTGCATGTGAAGTAGGGGTCATGTTATTCTGGCAGTTATTTAGACATAAATGGGGGGATGCAACAGTTCTCTGGGGACTACCTTTTTCTACTTAGGAAAAACCTCTGTTGCTTTGAGTGGAGTTTTTCCGATTCTTAACAAGACTTGCAAGTTACTATTCAAAGAACACAGAAATGTTTACAGGGAAAAGGTAAAACCACAGCCTGTAAAAAGTCTTATTTGATAGCACAGGTATGTAAGGCCAGTGGAGTAAGCAGATGTTCTGATAGTAGTGTTTCCCATGAAGTCTTTCCACCCAGTAAATCTACAGCATGGCTCATCTTTGTCCCTGCCCACAAGCTGGTGTAACACTCCATCTCTGCCTGGAGCTCACCAGGTGAGCGGAGGTGCAGGCAAAGCAAGCAGGATTTATTAAGGAGCAAGGAGGAGCTAAAGGGACTGCAGCACTGGCATTGGCTGGTGTGTTTGCACACACCCATGTCCCAAGGGCCAGCTTTGACCCTTCTCCCCATGCAGATCAGGAGGAGAGATGCTTCAAGTCAGCTGCATAACGCATCCTCTGAAGATACCTTTCTGTCTTGTCACTGTCTACAGAGTTAGGCAACCAGCTTTGGCATCTAACTTTCAGATTACTAAAATTACATAAAATGAGTTCCACTGCTCTTGCATTAAACGTGCCACTGAATTTCATGCAGTTGTACTTGTTCTGAACCTAAGTCAGGCAAACTAAGGTGACATCCTAGAAAAAGATTCTGTTTTTACTGAGTCACTAAAAAAAGGAGATTTGGTAGTTTATTCCAATTGTTACACATCCTCTGTCATAGCCAAAAACTCACAGAAACTGTTTCTCATGAATTTTGCTTGACTTTAATCTCTTACAGATATTTCTTGATAAATACTAAACTAGACTTAGGAAAATCTTTATGAGGCTAATTCCCACTGAAATAGCTGTAAATAGCCTAGAAATTTCATCTAATCTGTGCACAGGGTGTTTTCACAAGACCTTCTTTTTAGCTCTTATGGAGTTAATTATATTTCATCAACAGAATGATGAGGAGAAAAACTTCACTGGATCCAGAATATGTCAGGCTCAGTTCCCAGTAAGGAAGGCAGCTAAGGAAGCTAAGTTTTATCTTTTGCTTGGTGAAGAAAATGATGAAGATTCTCTATGTTAATTCTTGCCCACTGCAGTGCTCAAAGTTGTCACACATTGTTCCAATCAAAGATAATATCCCTGCCTCTCTGCCTGTCTTTGTGCATTAGGAACAGAGAACCAGTGCAGTGAAGTTCTTACCTGAACTTAACAGGGACTAGCCCGTGTGAGGTTGCCCAGTAGTCTCTTAATGGAATTAGAAAAAATTGGAATCAAATTCCCATCCTATTTCTCAATAGGTATGTTTTTTCTATAGCTGCAGAGATGCTTACATACTGCTATTTTCTGTCCTTTGCAAAAGCTTGCACCAGACGATGTCCATCCCAGCTCACAGATTTGAAAGGACAGAGAGACATCCAAGCTGTCATGCTTTTGGTCCTAAATTTGAACCAGAGCTTGCATTTTTTTTGTACTAGCAGATTACTCACTCAGCAAACCTAAATAAGGTATATCCAGTCTGGAGTATGAAACACACTTGTTAAATATGCTTCTTCTTAAAAGTCTTGTATTTGTGTTAATGGAACTGAATGAAAATTTCTTGGGTTTGATTGTTCATAGAAAGAAAATGCACTGACAAATCAGGAATTAGTTCACCTAGTATCTGAAAGGATGTCTCTTGTTAATGAGCTAGACAAAAAATCTCTTTTTTTCAAGCAAGGTCAGATAGCGAGGACAGAACTTAAGCGCTCTTCAGTCATAGTGGTCCTATATAACAGCTTTTGGAGAAGAAACACACAATGTGATCTGATGCCCTGACAGATAGAAAAACCTTTCAAGTCATCCTTTCAAGTAACCACTGCCATAGTCCTGTACACCAAGAGAGACCAGTGACCCCCCACAGTTTGCGCCCATTATGGATTTGAAGCAAATCTCAGCAGCTACTGAGCTGGCATTCAACTTTCTGGAAATACTATTCTATCTGCTCTCATTTCTCCAGGAAAGCAAGTGAGGATGAATTTCTTTTGTCTACTTTCATGTTTGAGGGAAGGGAGAAATTAACTTAAAAGGTGTGAGAAGCTTAATTTAAAGCTGTAAACCAAAGATCCTCAATTCTTGCCAGGGTAAGAGGTACCCTGCATACAAAGAATTCTTCTCCCTCAGCTATAGGGAACAGAGGAAGGTTCTTGCACTCCAGAAAGACAGGAGAGTTCTAAATTGAGAAAGAAGGTGACAATAAATCAGTTTGATCAAGATAGGAGCTGCAGTTATTTCCTAATAACAGCAAACTGAATTATAAATTTCTCAGTGTACTTCCCAGTGTTAAAGATATGACAACTACACAGTAAGTACAGACACATGGCCAGCTGTGAGGTAACAGCTCACAGTGCAATTCCTCTGCCTTACAGAATCATAGAATAATTTGGGTTGGAAGGGACCTTTCAAAGTCATCTGCCATAAGCTTGGACATCTTCAAATAGTCCAGGCTGCTCAGAGCCCTGTCCAATCTGTCTTAGAATGTTTCCAGGGATGGGGCATCTGCCACCTGTCTGGGCAACCTGTTCCAGCACTTCACCACCCTCAAGGCAAAAAACTTCTTTCTTACATCTAATCTAAATAGATCCTCTTTTAGTTGAAAACCATTACCCCTTGTCCTTTCACAACAGGCTCTGCTAAATGATTTCTTCCCTTCTTTCTCATAAGACCCCTTTAGGTACTGGAAGGTGCTATAAGCTCTCCCTGTAGCCTTCTCCAGGCTGAACAAACCCAACTCTCTCAGCCTCTGCTCATAGGAGAAGTGTTTTACTCCTCCAGTCATCTCTGTGGCCCTCCTCTGGGATCACTCCAACAGGTCCCTTTATGCAGTGTGAATATAATCCTGAGAGCAGAAGTTGGAAATGCAAGAATTTGCAAAGGGAAGTTTATTTTTCCCATGGCCTACACTGTCCCTTCTTTTAGTAGTAAAACAGATTGTCACTATATGAGTGTCATGTATCATATGAGCTTGATACATACTACTCTTCCCTAGATTAACAGAGAATGAATAATAATGAATTTTTAAGCTGGACATAGTGTATGTCTGCATCCACGATATGCAGTATGGCTCCAAGAAAAACCCTCCATTGGGAAAAGAGGTTACAAATGCAGAACACATCACTGAGACCTAAGAGATTATTGATTTGGGCCATTCCAGGAAAGCTGAAACAAAACCAGAAAAGGTATTTAAAATAATCTTGGAATTTTCAAGTAGGATTCAGGACATAAATTTGAGAAAGAGAGATAGTGAAAAAAAGAAAAGTAAGCAGCATCCAAACAACCTGGACAGGAACCAGTGAGATGTTACCTTCAAAGACAGTGGTAACAAAAAGTATTTGCAGTTGCTCCATTTAATTTAATCATTTATATTTTTAAATAACTGGTCAAAGAAAAAAAATTTTAATATATGTATTGAAAGAGATGATTACCTCCAGGAATGTTTGTGCCCAGAGCCGGGACCTGATTTTTAGTGCGGCACTCTTTCCTCTTTCCAGCTGTCCCACAGTGCACGAAATTAGGACACACTTCACATTTGTGCAGTTCTGAGCACAAAATAAAGGGAAGTCATACTTATGCTTTGAAAACAAATAAAATAATTTTCAAATGCTATAAATAAGCAAAACAAATCAACTTTCCCTTTAAGAGCTAAATAGCCTGAAATCAGTAATTTCATCTAATATACATGAGATACCCTATGAGTCATTGTGATACCTATAAACCAAGGAGCAGATTCTTTTTGCATCATCAATGAATACAAACACCTTCCTGTAATAAAGAAAATAAAAGCAATAATTTTCAAAAGTATCTGCTCTGAAGAACTCTTAAAATGTCCAGGCACCTACCAATCCTTTGAAGCATGTGCTTTTTCTTCACCTATCAATCATTTTATGATTTCAACACTTTTTTTCGTGTTCTCTATGCATGAAGTGTTTATATTCCTAAATCTTTCCCCTTTTCTAACTCTCCTGGTTTTCCCACTGATATTTACATTATAGCAGCCAGAACTTTTGCTGAGATTCATTAGTTGCTTTACTTGAAACTTATTGTCCATGAAACATTCCTGATGAGCAGTGATTCTGGCTCATTTACAAGGATGAAGGCAAAAGCCAAGCATTGCAACTCAAAACTATATACTCTTAAAGTCTGCCAGGAGAATGTCACACTAAAGGTTAAAAGCTGACTAGAAGCCACTGAAGGGAATGAGCAGAGTCTCATGGGGTAACTACAGAAATTATGTGGTTGTTTAGGGCATAAAAAGGAAAAAATCTCATTAAAAAATGATTAATGTGTGTGGAAAAAATAAAAACTTTTGTATATACAAATGGGTTTTATCTGAAAAGTTTTGTTTGACTCAGGGGAAGGCTGAGGTTTCAATTGATTCCTATTTTTATAACAAAGCAGAGAATCCCTCCCATGACAGAAGGCCTTATGACCTCAAAAACAAAGCTAAATTTTCATGAGTATATTCTCTAGTGAGAGTGAGAATGCAGTACCAATGCCCATGCTTCAGGAAATGAGATGATGATGCACGTAACAGATCTGAAAACACCCTTAAGGAATGCTCTGTCTTTATAGACAGCTTTCCTCACAAATCTCTATCTTATCAGAGGATAAGCAGAAGCTATATGCTTAATTGCTGCTTTCTATATCTGCCTGAAAACAAAACTGTAAACCCTGGAACTTGCAACTATAAACTTTTTTTAAAATGAATATTTTAAAGTATCTGTTTATTTGGCTTTAAACATTCTCCGAACAGATTTATTTATTTTGCAGGAAGGAGAAGAGTTGTTTTCATTAATCGTATTGGCCAAAACCACACATTAGCAAAATAAATCATTAGTATGCAAAAAAGTCTACTTTTGGCTGACATTTTAGGACCTGAACACATATTTCTGTTTTTCTCAGTAATGCATTTAGCCTGTAGTGATTTTCAGAACAATGTAACATTGGAACTAATGGAAGAGAAACCAAATGTTTAATAAATGGTATAAATAGAATAAGAGGTTCTCAGAACATTTTGTCTCTCTGTGAAAATGTTTTGATGAAAATAAAATCAACTTAAAATTTCTAAAAAAAATTACGATTTTTAATAAAGAATTATCTTTGACCAATCAGTCTTTTTTCCAGAGCAACATTGATTTTCCATGTATACTTCCAACATGTCAAATAAAAAAAATAATTTTTATGCATCAGCAGTAGCTAATATTGAAGGCGGACAGAACTGGGTGGGACACTGTCTAACTGAACTAATGACACTGCTTTTCTATGCTTACCCTGGAAAATTTTTGTTATATATCCAGTGGTAAGCACTGCACCCAATTCTATCCTAATTTGTGCTGATCAAAAGCGTATTTTACTAGAAGACTGCTCATCAAAGTGCCAATTTCATTTTACTACGTACCCCACTAAATATATTTGATCCATCTACATCAAGCAGCTGAAAATTGTCTGCTTCATATTTTAAGTTGCAGACACAGTGCATACTTCAGAACTTGGTTAACCACTTCCAGTTGCTGCAGTCATTTTTATGTTGGCAGCCTATGAGCCTAGAAAGATGACTGAAAATTAAGATATCACTGAAGAATGAATTAAGTGTTCTGTGATAATGACTGGCATGTCTTTGAAACTCCTGGAATTCTTCCTTCAGACCCAGTGGAATTAGATTCTTCCCAGGGTATTGGGTTGATGAAAGAATGGCACAGGAATCAACAGTGATTACTGTTTATAATGGGTTAATCTGTGATTTTGTTCTTAATAAAATTTCAGTTTTCATTACTCTCAGATTCTATCTTCTTCCTGTTAAAAAAATTGCCAGACTAACTTTCAGAAGCAGTGTAATTATTCTATTACTCCAGAAGATTTAGGTTTGTGAGGTTCTTTGCTTCCTACTGAATTCTAGTGAGGTCTAGGAATCCAAGCATGAGTCTGTAGTAAACAGCTTAATAAGAGACTAGACAGCATGAAAGAAACTCTGCTCAAGGTTCATAAAAATAGATGGAAAGCACTGACTGTGTGAATCCCTTGACTGATCTCAAGGTCATAGAGTTTGAACATTGCCTTTAGGGAAGGGCAGCTGACACCCACAGTACTGAAGTATGCTAAGGATGGCACTTTGAATGCAGGAGTGGAACAAAAACTCCTGAAAATACAGCCAAGTCCAAATACTCAGGTACCAAGCTGTCTAATCAGAACTATTGCCCTAGGAGAGAGAGCATTGCTATTGCTCCAGCATTGTCTGGACTGTTAAAAATGCAGTGACCTGTCCCATTTGCCTTGCCTGTGGTACTGTAGAGAGTGTCATCTTTCCCTGCACAGTCCCAGTATATAGCTTTTAGATAGCTCACCAATATTTTTGCAGAGTTTTTCCTGTGAGGTTCTGCCACTGCGACATCCCTTCTCCTGATGTAATGAGAAATTGTGGAATTATATAAAAAAGCAGCAAGTTCAGGAGTGTCTTGTGGAATAGCAAACTGCAAAGAGAGAAATGGGAATGGTAAAGACATACGCATAGAATGAGTCTAACAGATTTGTTCCCATCTCAGAGGTCTTAAATTTTGGATTAACACTGTTTTTTCAATTTAACAGCACAATCATGAGAATACACTGTTTTCAACTAGGATCATGATGAGTAATAGCACAGCAAGATATTGCCCAGTTATAGGAATTACAGTAGACAATATTTTTCTCCAATTTTACTGGTGTCAATTTTGTTGCTTTACTTAATTTTGTTAGACTCTTGGGGGCAGATTCTGATATATGTAATAGGATAAATTCAGAGTTGTTGCATAGTAATTTAGTCATTAGTTTAGATCAGAATCTGCCTAATGAAATATACTGATTTTACCAGTTCTGGAAAAAAAAGGAAGTCTTGACTTCAAACAACACGATTTTTGATCATATAACAAATATGTTATAGATTTGTTTTGGTAAAAGCTCAACTTTGTAGAATGCAACAGTTTCTTAATTTCTAATCTCACATTAAAATGCATTCTCTTCAGCTTTATATTTACAGATTTTTGTTCTTCAATTAAAACCTACATTTTTTGTTAGCAGTTTGTGTTTAACTTCTACACAGGACATTTATAGCTTCTTTCATGAAGCCTCAAAGAACTCCTGGAGCTAATTGCTACAGAAGGAAAGAAAAATTTTAATTCATGACAATCCAATCATGTAAAATCACAATAAAATATTCATGGAAGTTTACAGTAAGATCTCAACAGGAACTCAACTAAACATAGCCAAAGCTATTTCTTAAGGACTTCATATTATAAAGAGCTATATCAGATCATTCTTATCAGTTCCTTTAACTTCTGAACACAAAATATCTTAAACAAATTCCTAAAGAAAATGTTTGTAATTGTAATAAATGTTGTAGCATTACATGGAAGAGAAGAGCTATAAACGCACAAAACCTTCCACACACTAACGCTGTGTAGTACTAGATTTGGAAAATTTGTATCATTTTGATGCCTTTTGATGCCTGGTCTTAAAATCAAGAGCCAAACACGGTTAGAAGGGGAAAAGGGATTTTACCTTGGTATTTATTTTAAGGATTCTTAGGTGCACATATCCGGGTCGAATGCACCCCAATGCCCACCGCAATGCACACCCCCCAAAAGATCTGGCACATCATTATAGGTCTTACTAATTAGCATATCTATCAAAAATTCCCCAATGAGAGGCTTGAGTGAGCCCTCCTCCCCAAGGAACCTTCCTCTGAATGGTTCTATCTTGGTTTACAGAGTGTGTTCTGGAGAGGACCTTGGGGTCTGGGGCACACTGATCCCTAGCTACGAAGCTTCTAAAATGTTTAGTCTCTCAGCTTGACAAACAAGTCCAAGAATGTAGGCAAAAAGCACTAAGAATACAGAAGCTGTAAAAAAGGTACAACAGGGGTATAAAAGAAAAGGCAAAAGATCTTCATGGCATCAATTTATCTGATTTAAATTATAATGCTATAAACAGAACATAAACATTTGACATTGTCGGAGATCTTCAGTCAAAAGCATCTTACAAAGTGAAATATATTATAATTCATTAACAGATGAAAGTCCATTAAAAAAATAAGAATCCCCTTTTTTCCTGTTTTCTGTTGCTTAATCAGGTAAACATTGTCTATTTGCAATAAGGGAACACTTAAGTAGCTAGTAAATCTCTCCCTCTCAATGTGGTGACACGTGCAAACTCTCCTAGAATTCTTTCACCAGCATATAGCCTTTATTGATGACAAATGAAAAAAAAACCGCAACACAATATTATGTCTGTGAAGAAGACCTCAATATATGATCACAACGGATATAGATGTAGATCCATTTGAATACTAGAGGATTTTCATATTTACATTTTTCTTTTTTCATAGATCCTAGAGTGTTAGCATCTTAGTAGTGAATTTTTACAGCAAAGGTTCAAAACCAGCCCTGTGGTTAAGCAAAAACATACGTGTCTCCTGCAACCGTTTAAGAGCAGAATTTGTCCAGTGGCCTAGATGTCCAGGTTAAAGATATTATTTTACCCTTCTTGAGCTGGTCACATGGAATTGCACACCTGTACAATCTGTAGCTATTTTATATGCCACATATTTAGTACACTATACTTCATCTTAGATAGAGGATCATTCCCTCCCTCTAACTACAGAGGACTGTCTCAGTTTCCCCGCCATGGAAAACTACTGCATTATTCTCCTGAGCATTATTACTTTAAGCAGGTTTCCAGACCTCTCCATTTCTCCACTTCTCATCTCAAAACCCTGTTTCACCTTTCTCGTTTTCTAGCCAAGCAATAGCCTCTGTTACTATGTGCAATTCCATCAGAAATGTTCTGAAAGAAGGCTTTGTGTAAAAGGTATTATTCAAGATGGGTTGGTGACCATTCAAGAGCAACCCATTGGATGGTATTATTTTTTCCTGAGACCAAGACCTAAACATAGTAGAAACAGTTTTGCAGCATGAGGAGACAGTGCCTCTGGAAGGGATTAGCTCCTGCCACTCATGTTGGTGGATGTACCTTGTCCATGTGGTGAATTTTGGCTGTTATTTCACTGCTTCCCTGACAGATGCCTCACTTGTGGTACTACGGTGCTCATCTATTGAGAATGTGCCATATGTGTCACCCTGTATATTCTACCATAGTGGTATTTATAGGTACAGGTTTCATAAAAATGCTTTTTGCCATCAGTCTGGGAGAAAAAAGCAAGCCATCAGGAATATTGTCTCAAGCCAAAAGTCCATCTAGCTGAGCGCTCTTCTCATCACAGCTGCCTTTAGGAAGAGTAAGAAGGAATTAAGAATGGGGTATGCATACACAATACTCTCCTAATAACTTTCAGCTCCCAAATGTTTTCAGATCAGGGACTTCCTCATCTGTATGAAGTTTTTGTTCATTTACTAATCTTCACTGGACTCTTCTTTTGGGAATTTATTTACTCTTCTCCTAAAATCATGTAAACTTTTAACCCTGACTACTTCCCTTTGGCCACAAGTTCCAGACACCTGAGACCTGCCACCAGGGACCACCACTTCCTTTTGCTTGTTTTGAATCTGACTCTCCAGGCTTCATCAGATGCTCCAGTTCCTGCTCAGGAAGAGGCAGAGAACAGTCAATCCACACCCACACTCTTCCTGCCACTACTCATTTTGAGGATCATTTTGATATTTGTGCATAGTCACCTCTATTCTAGATTGAAGCATCCTAGTGTACTGAGTTCTGAGTTCTTCTGCAATGGAATCCGTTCTTTATCTTTGGTAAGTAATTTTGCTCCTTTTTCACCTTTTTGCTCCTTTTTGCTCCATTTTGCACCTTTTCTAAGATTCATAATTTTATTATCCTTTCACATCCCTCATGGCCTTCATAGAAAGATAAGCTACAGAGAAGTCCCTAAACAAAAGTCTTCCCATAGGTGTGATTTATCTTTGTGGACTAGACAACAAAGCCCGAAGAAAATGTTTTTACAAGACAAGAAATCCAGCAATAGGGAGGAATACACTGTTTTGATTGAAACTGAACAATCTGAGTAATTTCAAAGGGGAAATGCCTCAGTGCCCTAAGAGGGCGAGATTCGTATATCCAAGAGAAGTCAGGCATTTAATGCCTTTAGCCTTATTTGGAAATTTGAGCTAAGCATCTTGCTATTTATACAAAACTTGAAGGAGCCTGTCTCTGTGTCCTCCTCCCATCTGAAGCCAATAGATAAGTATTACATATTTGAAACCTGATTTGTGTATTCATGCTGTTCAATGCTTTGAAAAGCTGAAATAAGGGAAGGATACTTAAATTCTTGCAATAGTGATTGTGGATCTAAAGCCATATTCTGCCACAACAGATGGACCATTATTACAGGAAAATTTCTCACAAGCTTCATAGGAATTAAGCCTTGTTTATGTAACAGAGGCAATCATTACCAAGTAGGAGAAGGAAGAGCAAACTAAAAAAAAAAAAAATTAAATAAAAAAATATACATTGCCTGAAAATGTCAGTAAGAACTGTGGGAGTATTCTACTCAGCTTCTTAACTCAGACTTAAACAGAACACAGTGGCTAGGGCAGGAGGATGCTGAACTCCTTTTCACTTGCAACCTGATCTGATCAGTGAGTTTGAGAAGCTTGGCTTACAAGCACAAATGCAGCACCTCAGCTTCTTCCTCCTCACCACTTTTGAAAAAGAGGTGAAAATTAGGTAGAAAAGATATGTAGAAAAAATTCCGTCTCCAATCTTACTGTGCTTTGGGTATAAAACGGACAGACATTTATTATCTTCTGTTTCCTACCACGCATTTGATTTTTCTTTCTCTAGAGAAACTACATAAAAGGATGGAATTCCAATCCCTCTCTGGTTTCCTGGGTGAAACACAAAAATCTAGCCATACTATTTTTGGTAGACATCAATTTTTCTTTACTCTTTTAAGTATGTATTGTAGTTCTGTCTGTTTGAGCTAAAGACTTGTAGCTCCTGAGGTTGTGAGCACTCTTCATCACTAGAAAGTTGTCTCCCCTTTCACTGAATATACCGAACTCAAACCCCTTCTGGTACACAAAAGACGCGGAGCATTTTTAGCACTTGGAAGGCAACTCTCCCTGAAAGACGTTTAACAGGCTACTGGTTAAACTTGAGAAGTGTTGTTGTTTACTCCAGAAATGTCTGGAATCAGTTATGCTTAAAAAACTGGATACCTTGTTTTTGATGGTATAATATGTAGAGCTGCTTTGCTTAATCTTCTGACTTTGAGCCAAACCAAGCTCTTTTGGGGGGATCTGCCATCACAAACATAGATCTTAAAACAGGAAATTGTCCAAGCAGCCAGGGATTGGGTTAGGAAAACTAAAGCCCCGAGAGAATTAAATACGGCCAGGGATGTCAAAAACTATATGAAAAGCTTCTATGGATACTCAAAGGAAGATGAGGGAAAATATAAGTCCTTTCCAGAAAGAAACAGGAGACCTGGTTACCCAGGATGTTTAGAAGGCTGAGATACTCAATGACTTTTTGCCTCAGTCTTCACTGGCAAATACTCTGGGCACACTCCCCAAATCACACAAGGGAGAATGAAGGACTCTAGGAGAAAGTCAGGTTTGAGAACGTCTAAAGGATCTGGAGGTGCACAAGGCCATGAGAGTTGATGAGATGCATCCATGGGTCCTGAGGGAACTGGCAGATGAAGTGGCTAAGCCAAAATCCGTATCTGAGAATTTGTGGCAGTCTAGTGAAGCTCTCACTGACTGGAAAAGGGGAAACATAACCCCCATTTCTAAAAAGGGGAAAAAAGGAAAACCTGTAGAACTACAGGCCAGCCAGTCTTACTTCTGTGCCCAGCCCAGTCATGGAGCAGATCTTCCTGGAAACTATGCTAAGGCACATGGAAAATGAGGAGATGATTGGTGACAACCAATATGGCTTCACTAAAGGCTTATTGTGCCAGACAGGTTTGGTGGCCTTCTATGGTGGGGTCACAGTGTTGGGAAGAACAACTGACATCATCTACCTGCACCTAGAGAAAGCACTTGTCACAGTCCCAGATGACATCCTGGTCTCTATGCTGGAAAGACATGGACCTGATGGAGCACTCAGGGGATAATGAATGGGCTGTGTGATCACACTCAAGGAATTGTGGTCAATGGCTTAACGTCCAACTGGAGACCAGTGACACATGGTGTTCCTCAGTGGTTGGTATTGGGACAGGGCACTTTTTAACATCTCTGTTGGTAGCATTGACAGTGGGATTGAGTGCACCCTTCTCAAAAATATTATGAGTACAGAAACCAAATATGTACCGAGCAACACAACAGTCACATTAGAAACATTATAGACGACCTATGTCTTGCTTCTTACTCAGGAAAATGATTTTGGGTTGTTAAAAGTTCCCAAAAAGTTCCATCCCATTATGAAGTGTAGGCAAAATCCCCAATCAAAATGCAGAAAAGGATGGAAATAAAACACTTACCTTTATTTGCATTGTATTAATAGGAGAGCTTGTTTGACAGTGCAATGGTCCATGTGTCTGAATGTGAAGAATATAAAGAAGAAATTCTTCTCTACTGGACACAGGCCAACCAACATGGAGAACTGTATTGTTGATGGCACTTGGTCCAATATTGTGCAGCTGTCAAAGAAACATGATCAGTACTTTCCAAGGCAACAAATAACAACAAAAAACACTGCAACAACCGCTTAAATATTTTCAAATTCTAAGTGGACACTGCCTTGAAGTATTTAGGGAAGGATTTATAGATATTAACATCACGTTATTGATGGAGAATCTGTGGCAGATAGGAGAGAAGAACCCCTCCAAATTAGTCACAAAGCCAATGGCAAATCTGGGAGAACAGTCTTTGCTGTCCAAGTCTGTATTCAAGAAATCCATCACCTTTCCCATTTTTTCCTACATACGAAGAGTTGAAATTATCTAAACAAGTATAAAAAAATCTCAACCCAAAACACTAGCAAAGAAACACTATAGAAATATGAACAGTGAACTTTAACAGTTCATACTTGAAAATAGTAGCCAAAACTTCAGAATGCAAAAGAATCACATTTCAGGGCACGGGAATAGAAGGTAGAGCAGAACTTAAACTAGCTTCTTCAGTTAAGAACTGTATTAGTTCTGAGTATTGAGTATTTTCAAAACTCTCAATCTAAATTTCCTCAAAAGAAGTAAAGGAACTAGTTTTCCTAAATCCTAAATTAGCATCCCAGGATATTACTTTTTTCCAGGGAAAATGAACAAAGATAGAAATAATAAAAGTTTAGAAATCTAGGCTATTAAAATAGTTTCCTGGTATCAGTTTACAGTTTGAAAATAACTGATGACAACAGAAAGTCTGGACGTGTTGTCACTGGGCATGAAGAGCTAAAGAAGCTGAACCTCATGGACCTTCACGCAAAGTTTCTAGAGGTGTGAGAACCTTTTTTTTTTTAAATTTGCAGAATTTTTGTGACTGATGACCTTTAGTTAGAGCTAAATAAAAACCCCTTTCAATCTTACATCTTCTGGGAAACTGTCTAGTCTTTTTTATACTTTGCTGATATAAACCATGTAAGTGGTTTCCTTAGTAACTGTAACTAATTACAGTAATTATTTTAATACATTTGAAATCACATATATAGTTTCACAAACAACCCAAATGCTTGAGACAGGAAGATGTGTTAGGCATTTTTCAGTTTAGAGAAATGTGTTAAGATGAGGAATTCACAAATGATAACTTGTATTTTACAGTTGTATTCACTACACTTTAGCATGTCATGCAAAATTGTAATCTTACATTGCTGATTAAGCTCAGTTGCTTATATTTTCTCAAGTGCTAGTTTGTGAATTATAACCATATGTGAAGCCTTCTGTTTTACCCTCTAGAATAAAGGCCATCCATCAGATTCTAAGGATGGCTTCTATTCCACGTAGTTCACTCAATGCCTTTTTTCTAAGCTGAACTCTTCTCTTTAAATTGATGAATCATCCAGAGGAAAAAAAACCAACAAAAATACAAGGTAAATATATGTGTACTTCAAACATTAAGAGTTATTTTCAACAGAACATTTTCTGAGGTAACAAGTTACACGTATGTCTACTTTTTTTTTCAGTTAGCTAGAAAGAAAACATTTTTTCCAGTGCACAGCTTCTGATGAGAAGATATTTGACATTGATTATAAGGAAATTTTAAGGACTGTTTTTAATTCTTGTCAAACACCCAAAATGTTTATAAATCCCTTAAATATCAAAGACAGACTCCTAGCATAAACTAATATCTCCTCCACTCGCATGAACAGATAATGGGGTTGTGAATTCCCAGATTAAATTTGGGTCACATGCTAAAGTCAGAGTATTTACATTTGTGGCTTTATCTAGCTACAGATAAAGACAATAAACCAAATTCATCAGGAATTCAGTGGGGGCAGCGTGAGGTCCTGTGGCAACATACATATTTTTTACCTCATAGATGTGTTCTACTAAAGGACCAACTTCTTCTTCTTTTGTAGGTTCATCTTTGGGTTCCCAGTTGTGAAGTGGCAAAATAATTGTTGGGGGGTGAGACACTCTGTAATATACAAAACAGGTTAACACAGTAACTGTTACCAGTGACTGACTGCAGTAGTTTTAGAAAAAAATTAAGAACCATTATAGAAAACTGAGCCCTCAAAGGCTTGTTATTTGGGCATATTAATAGGAATTAGGTGAGGTGAATGCTACAATGCTTCCATAAAGTACTACCCAATCCTTGCAGATGACTGAGGGTGTGCATTTAGTTTCATACTTCCCCTGATGGACTGGCCTTTCCAGACAAGGAAGTAGCTCTATTTGGAGAGCAGAATCCAGTCTGCTGGTCATTTTTATCATTCTCACTGATGAGATATCTGAATACATTATCCACGAAAGCAGAGTAAATAAACGCATTTTCCCATTTCCTTTAAAGCCTGTAGGTGTTTAATGCTATGCATCTTTCTTCCCTAGAATACATTCTTTGGTATTTATTTAACTGTTCTGACTGTAAATTTCTATAACCTCTGTTATTACTCCTTTAAAAAACCTTGCAAAACAGTCTATCTCATTCTACAGGTGGGCAACGGGGATATTGTGACTTCCATAAAGTCATAATGGAAATTGGTGTATTGGGAAAGAGAATTCAGGACTAGAGCCTAAAAGAGTGCTCCAGGCTTTCCAACTGCTTTGCAAGCAAAGTGGCATCTATAGCATTCCCTGAAATACTGTTGCAACTTGCAACACATAAATAAAACATAAACAAAGAAAACTGTCACTTAATATTTGACATCTTTCTTTCTGTCTGCTATTTTATTTTTCATTTCCTTCTCTATCTGACCTTAAGAAAGTAGTCTTCTGTTAACATTTTTATTTGAATCGTGAACATTTTATTTCCCGTAAAAACTGGAAGTTCATTGTACCGGTCCCATTCAGATGCAAACTAAACCTCACTCAGGCGCTCAGAAGTTGGGAAATCAGATCCCAAGAATTTCTTTTAGCATGGTAGGTGAATTCTGGCACAGACATCTGTCATCTACAAGTACTGCATGTAACTCTTAGTGCTAAAATGGTATTACCCTTTCTTTGCCAGGGTCAAGTCTCACTCAGTTTTGCTGGTTTACAGAGTCTTTAGCTGAAAGAAAATCTATAAAATTTCAGTGTTGGTTCTGCCAAAGCTGGAATTTTGCTAACAGAAAAGTGTTAAAAAACAATCAATTTTTTTTAGAATGTAACATTGGAATAACATGATGGACTTCTAGGCACTAATGTTAATCACTTTGCAGTAGCCCTGCTACAGATTGCCCCTTGAAGAAACAATTGGATGGTTTTGTTGCAAATGCTGAAAAAATACTACTGGAAGAAACAAACAGTTCTTGATTACAGCTCTTACGTCATATACAGTGAATGAAATGTCTGAAGGAAAATTTCCTAGAGTATACAGCTTCTCAAAGCAGCAAGAAATCCCAGAGAAGAACGGCTTAATACCATCCAGCTGAAGTACAACTCTTTGTGAAATTTGGTGTATTCTGGAGTATCCTGCTAACTCTTAATACTTCCTCAGACTTCAAAAGGCCAGCAGTTTGTACTAAAAAGTATGCCAGAGGACAAATTCACAAGCCCACCCTAATAAAAAACAAGAAACTAAACATTTTCATTTAAAAAGTAATTTCTGATTAAGTACTTAGCCTAAGTTTCACAAATCATCTTTTCAATATGAATTTTAATTATTGATTGCTGTTGGAGAATAGGAACTTTAGGATGTTGTTACAAAAGCCAAGACACGTAGACCCTTAAGCTACCACAAAAACCTGCAAATCAGAAGCTGCACATTGACAAAAGAGAAGAAGGAACACTCAAAACTCAGTGTTTTCTATTGCACTGCCAGGGAAATATCCACAGCATTGCAAAATGCAAAGTATAAATTTAGAGATTAAATTAAAATTACTATAAAGCATATAAAAACATTTATTTTAACAGAATTTACAGTTATTTTGAGGACTTCTGCTATTGACATGAAAGTAGCAAAATTAGGTCAAATGAAAAACAAATCCACTCTTTTCACTATTTTATTTTGTATTTACCTGAGAATATTTTTAACATTTGAATGATTTATTAGACAAGGAGTTTTCCTAGACTTTTAGGTGACAGTTGTAGTCAAACAAGAGTACTGAAAAATAAGATAAACAAAGTATGGTCCACAAAAAAGGCTTATGTGGGACATACAATAAAAATTCTGCCGGCTGCAAATCCTCTCAATCCAAATTACTTCCTTCCTGAATCTCTCATTCCCCTAGTGCTCTTTCAGCAGTGAGAGATAACAATGACAATACTAAAACTCCTACATTTTTATAGAAGAAAAAAGGTAAGCAGAATAATCAAATCTTAGCCAGCAACTAAGCAACTGCTTATTGAACTATATAAGGAGTTAATTTTCCTTTGAAGAGGATATTGAAGAAGATTTCTTCCTTTTTCACAGAAAAAATATTTGCATGGTATCTGCATGTATGCATATATGCACAATTTCATAACTACTTACTTTTCTTCAGTAAAATGTACAATGCATCCAGTTCCACCTTGTGCAACTCTCTGAAGAGAAGTAGAGAAACGACTACAATATATTTTCCAGTCCAAATGTGGACATAATCTCTCTTTTATTTTTATCTAGGAAATAGTGAGCAATTCTCTTGGAAGTGGATGTTTTAGCATCTCTCAGTAATTAGCAAAATCTGTCAGCAAAGCAGTTGGGACTGCTATAGCTAATAAGAAAACTAAAATACTTAAGAGGAAAGAAACTGGAAGTCATTCAATTAAGTAATTCCTCTGTATATAATAACCTGTTTCTTAGCACTGCAGGCAGCAATTCAAGCAACTTTTTCCACTCATCACCAAGCTCATAAGAACTGAGGATTCTGTGGTCATTTTTTGGTCTATCTATTTACCTGTTACAGAACTTTTCATTAAAAAGAACACACTATGGCACAGAAAGAACATGATGGAGGCAAAGTTTCCAAGAAGTTTGCAAAGAATAGAGGTTTGGCAGATTTTTTTATTAATGTGAGGAGAAACTTCACTAAAATAATAGAATCCACAGCACTGGAAGCAACCCTTTCTGAGAAGTGCTGTGTATGTAACCATAAATGTTCTGGTCTGAAACTCCAGACAGTCCTTAGCCTGGGTGTTCACCCACAGCAATACCTAGCAGCTGCTGGCTCCCAACATTTTCTCACACATCTGTAGCCCATTAAATAACACCTTCAATTCTTATTTCCTCAGCCTCTACTTCTTCTGTGTTACACATTTTGTATTTTTCACCTCTCTTCCTATCCAGCTCATTTCCTTAGATCACCACTAGCTACAGAAAATGAAATAATATTCTCACTTCCGTTCTTGTTAAACATGTTGTCTTTCAACTGCTCCTTTTCAGAAATAAAATAATTAACTTATGTCCACACTGCCTTTGAGTGCCAGCCTTTTTTTTCCACCTGACTAGTTTTAGGGTTAGTCTTCTTAACCTGGAATACACTTACGAAATATGATGGAAAATCCTTTAAAAATCTCTCTGATTTAGACTGAATATTAGAGCAGATAGATTGCATATTAGAGCAGGAAACGTTCTCTGTGATCTGCAAAATTATTTGACTTATTGCTAGCACTAGGTAGTCATATTGTCTCAGAAGTGACAACAATAAATACATTTTTATAAATTAAAAACCCCATAAATAAATGCATTTTTATTGGTTTACATCTAAGGCAGCCCCTTGAGGTGCATCACTTAAGAGACATCTACCCCTCTTGCACCAGCCAAGCCTCATGGCCTGACTGTGGAAGTGAATCTGAGCCTTGTAGTTCCTGTTCAACCCTTGCAGAGCTGGTAATGGTTAAAGTCTTGAGCTGTAGTTTCATAAGTAGGAAATCTAATATCCCAGACAAAAAGCACTGGGGGCAATTATTTGCTTTAAAAAGACATCCTCCTGACTTCCTCCAGGATAGGAGTCTAGTTCCAAGATTGTACAGGGTAGTCTGATATTCTTATAAAATCTTAGAATCATTAAGGTTGGAAAAAAACCTTAAAGATTATTGATTCCAACCGTAAAACTAGTACTGTCAAGTTCATTATTAAATCATGTCCCTCAGTGCCAGATCTACATGTCTTTTCAGTATCTCCAGGGATAGTGATTCTACCACTTTCCCAAGGAGCCTCTCCCAATACTTGACAACTTCTTCCGTGAAGAAAATTTTCCTAATATCTGAATTGAACCTCCCCTGGTGCCACTAGAGGCCATTTCATCTCATCCTGTCACTTGTTACCTGGGGGAGGAGACTGATTCCCACCACACTACAACCTCCTTTCAGTTAATTGTAGAGAGCAATAAGGTCTTCCTGAGCCTCCTTTTCTCCAGGCTAAACACCCCCAGCTCCCTCAGCTGCTCCTCAGACTTCTTCTCCAGGCCCTTCACCAGCTTGCTTCCTTGCCCTTTGCTGGACTTGCCCAAGCACATCAACATCCTTCTTGTAGTGAGGGGCACGAAAATGATCCCAGTATTCAAGGTATAGCCTCACCAGTGCCAAGTACAGAGGGATGATCAACGCCTGCCAGCCACACTATGTCTGACAAAGCCAGGATGCCATTGGCCTTCTTGGTCACCTAGGCACAGTGCTGGCTCATACTCAGCTGGCAATTATCACCTAATTGCATTTTATAGTTTGCAAAATCAAGTTATATGTGAAAACAGAGATAGAAATTATCATCTTTGATCACATCCTGTGTTTGTTTAGTTTTGGTATACTTTGTGTCAGTGAACAGGCACTTGCTTCAGGCAGAAATATAAGAATCTTACAGTAGTAGCTGGTTGACTTTTTATCATAACTTATTTCTTACTCATCCTTTCTCCAAAAGCTTCACTCTGCTCTCTATTAGTATATGCCTTGACATAATGCCTTTCACACTTCCAGCCATAAAAGCAGTAGATCCTGTTTGGTATTCAGCATTAAGTGTCCAGGTGGTTGCACAAGAAGACATATGAACACATATGAACACATACGAACAGACATTCCATATTAGTAACATCCATGCACAATCTGAATGCCCAAATAAAATGTTGGCTCTGACTGGTGTTGCTACAATGTGAGGTTCTACAGGTTGCTGTCTGCACAGACACTCAGTAAGTCTGCAGTAGCTCCATCCTGCAAGGCTTGCAGGGGTAAGACCCAGGTGTCCCAGATGGATAAAGCATTTGGGTTTATAATATGCCATAAGATTCACTACATGGGATTATCATATGCAGAAAGATTCTGCAAAAAAGTAGTTATCATAGTGAGGTGAAATAATTGAATACTTACCCTCTGATTTGTACTTGAGCCACAGCACTGATGTTGATATGGAGGTTCACTAAGTTGCTGGTGGGATTTATCTTGTTAGAACTGGAAAAAATATATACAAATGTTAAAAAAGGTTATTTATCAGAACTCTAGATTATCATAGCACTCAATACAAAAGGCCCCCTGGACACATGACAGAACAGGACTCCTATTGCCACTCTTCAGTCTTGTAGGACACTGGTATTTAAGTTTGATATTATTTGAGCTCATCACATGCTTAATAATATAATCAACTCAAGCATCCTTTAAAGAATCTTATGATGATGAATAAGATGATACAAATTTATTTGGCTCAGAATACCATGTAAATTCCCTTGTACAACTCAGCTATCTGTATAGATAGAAGTATCTTAATAGAATACAAGTTTGTTTTCATGCATTGGAGGAAGGCAGTGTCAATGAATAAGACAGGCTTTGTTATAATAAAATTTATTTTTATGACTCTCCAAGCCTGTGACTTTTGCATGACAGTCTTTGGGGAAGAAGAATCAAAATCAACTGTTCCTTTAATTTTCTTATTTTCTTCTTTCCTGTATCCAGAGTGTTTACACTCCTAAAACCGCTTAGCAGTGAAAACAAATCTCTGTATGTTTAAAATGTAGTGCTCTAACTCATCTTATTGTCTTTTCTTACTGCAAATCCTTAGTAATAAAGGTAGTTTCTCTTGCCTCAAAAGGCCATTCCTATGATTATAGCCCATTCATACAAAGAAAGATTTGCAGGTTCCAATTCACGAAGATAGTGAAGTAATTACAAACTTAGAATTTATTTAATTATGGGATTAATGACAGTAAATTTGCATGTTTTTTTCAAGCAAGCATGGACTTCCTTGCTTCATGAACGCTAAGTTTCTATTGCTGTTATGGTTTGCTGTTATCACATCTGGGTAGCATCAGTCAAATGGAAACATTCAGAGGAGGTCAGCATTCCCAGTGACTGACTCCTGAGGAGTAAAGAGCAACACTGCTTTGATCCAGGCTTTCTGGTTACAGATTGCTAACATTAAGAACAGCTTTAATTTGTTTGTAAACTAATGCAGATTCCCATCACACATTTTTTGAACTTTCATGTAATCCTCTACAACCATTGTTTTGAGCATAAAAGTACAAGTATAAAAATTATTATACCACTACTTTGTTAGAATAAGCTGCTTTCCAATTTGCATATTCGTCCTACTTCCCATAGAGTTAAAATAGAGATTTTGATCATATATATCTGGTATTCAAACCTTGTTTGTGCTTTATGGCATTTTTTAGAGAACAAAATAGTTTAAATAAAAGTGCCAGGACATTTCTCTCTCAAAGGGGTACATAACTGCACAGCAACATCCACATCAGAAAGGAATCAGATTTCAAGACACTCCTCAGCCTCGTTTGTTTCCTACAAGTAATGAACTTCAGTCTTGCAAACCAAAATATTATTTTCCACTTGATGTTTTCAAGTAAATGAAAGCTCTCTCTTTTGAATAAATTAAAGTAGGACTCAAATTCACATGTATTCTTCCCTTTCCTTCCATTTAGGCAATTTCCTCTTTTTGCCTCATGGAGTTCCCTTTTTCTTTTAGGATTGTTTTACTGAGGACACAGAAATGCACAAACTCTCCTGCTGCTTGTGAAAGAATGTACAAAGCAGTGAGTTTTACCTGTCGGGTACATTCCCTATGCAAGAAGTTCTACTCTTTTACTCCTTCCTTTTTTTTGTTTTTTAAATAGCTGTGTGCTTTTCAGCATTTTCATACCAGTCTGTAGCCCAACACATTTCCTTCCTTTACATTTTAGTCAGTCACAGTCATGGAGGAAGCATGAGATGTTACTGTCTTCTGAAGTTAAGATGTATTCCTCAGTAAATTCGTGTCGCTTTTTTAAAACAGCGACGTACCTTCAACTCTTATTACCTAGAAAGATTTAACTATCCAGAAAGCTCTGGAGCTCCCCACTTTCACAGCATGAAAAGGGTAGTGACATGAGCCTTGGATACCCATTTAAAATGATTGCTTGCATTAAGAAATGAACAGTGGAATGGACAGGGGACCTACAAGTTAAATGCTGTATCTCTCTCCAGAGGAGTGAGCCCATGTCCAGATTTGCATGATCCCCAGCCAGATCCCAGGGAGAGGGCTGAGGCCTGACCAAGCACCTAATGGACTTCTGTGGCATTGCTGTGCCCTTCCTGAGTTTCTGCATGTCCTTTGCTTCAAGGGTTACATTATGGAGACATGACTTAAACATTTTAAATGTCTCAGTTATTTACCATAATCAACATGATCAAGGCCCTCATTAAAGGCCAGACATTAGCAATTAAGTCTCTGCGTGTGGGGCAGAGAGGGCCCCATACGAACTCCAGTGTGTATTTGATGAGGACAGATGGAGCAGAAGCCCTGCCACCTACCTCAAAAGTCTCAGGTTTGTTTTTGAGGTTATCCTAACCTAGCCTACTCCGTGCTTTTTTGCTCCTGTGGAAGAAGTACTGCTCAGCATAAAACACAAGATTCTACAGTATTAATATGTGAGGCCCACAAATAGGGAGGAATCTAATGAAAAAATTGCAAAGGTTCACCTGCAACAAACTGAAACAGTTCTCTCCATGCCAGTAAATCTGTTGAGCAGATTTTAACTGCTTTTTTTTTAAACCATTTTCTAAATTTTTGTGAAGAAGAGGCGTGTCTGGTTTAATTCAGAGAATGATATGTTTATGCATATTCACCTTTGTTACAAATTGATCACTGTTTATTAATTCTGAAGTAGAAAATATGGCAAATCGGCAAATCAAATTTGGCAAATCTGTAGAAAATCCTTGGATTATTGACCAAAATCAGTTAACCTGAATTTTAAAGAAATAAGACTGATTTTGCTAAAAGCTAACAAGGCTCCAACTCCAAAAATCCTCCTGAAGTAAGCTACCATTGGAAAGCCCATGAAATAATTACTGACACTCAAGAGGGACCTTATTATATAATAAACTTCATATGTCAATAGGAATTCATCATTTAAACAACCATGCTCTTGATAAAATACCTAACCTTTTTATTTGCAGCTCAAAATTGATGCTGAAATCTGCATTTTCAAAATGCTGAACAGAAAATCGAATGCCTGTGGAGAACTGAGAAAGAAACAAAACAACAGGTTACTAGAAACAGTTGATCTCTCCAGATCAATAAAGCAGTACCATTCAACATTGCATTTCACAGACTTATACTAGATACTGTTGCTTTTTAAAGTTAGTATGAAATAACATCATCTAGTTGTTCTCAGGAAAAAATACCATCCTGCCTGTGTATGTCACCAGATGGAAAACTTGGCTGGACAGAGGAAAGATCAGAGGAATAGAGAAGCACACTCCCAAGAACACAGCAGTGGGCCCTGCTTCATCCAGACAGTCTCTGCTTTGCTTTGCCAAGCCAAAAGAAAATAACAGCTGTCTGGCAGCTCTGATCTCTGTCTCCATCCATGCACACCTTTGTCCAGGTCTGCAGGGCTTCCTAGTAACTGCATTGTCTCTGCACCTATGAGCTCTGCACTGCATGCTTTAGGTGTTGTGGGGCTGACTGAGCACCTGAGGCTAAATTAGCAGCAGTTTTAATTTACTTTCAGTTTGATTCTTTTTTTCCATTGCAGTTCTGTTAAGAGGAATACAGCTTCAAAGTTATATTTGAAGTTCAGTTTGCCACCACTTGGAGTGAGTGACCAGAGGAGAGAGTAAAACACACAGCTCCCAAAACTGAAGGAGGTAAGTGTTTCCACTGGTGCTCCCTTGCATTTATGCAGATAATTCCTCCCTGTGACAATTTCCATTTGCTTCTCAAGAAGAGCAAGGATAAGCAGATCAAGTTAATTCAGAAGAGAGAAGGGCTAACTAGAGAAAGAATATACAATAGCATATGGTACGGTCTCTGTAAGCCTCTTGTTGAACATGTTTGCAGTCCCAGTGTCTAAGTGGCAGGTGAGTAATGGGAGATGCCATCTTCCCTCAGTGTTAAATCAATTAAATTCTACTGAAATATTTAAATTATTGTTTTTAATTGTTTCAACTGCACATTTTAAATGTGGCAATTTTTGAAATGTGAATTTTGCAATTCCTACAACTTCTCACTCCCCATCTACCTTCCATCTGGCCTGATGGTAGAATTTTTTGCAGGATAACATGCACATTGTTCTTTCATTTTTTAAAAGAGGATCGTTACACATAGACATATTCTCCACGTGGAGAAACAATCTTCCTGAGAAATTAATCAAAAGGCACTAGGAAATGAGGACATCATCCCCTCATTCCTGCCAATATCTGACTAGATTAGTGGGGGGGGGTTGGGGCAGAAAAAAAAAGTTGTCTGCTTGGCATGATTTCCTTAGAATATTTAAGGAAACCTTGTCAGCAACAGGGCAGGACACAACAATGTAGGGTTTTATGTTTGGGGCTTACATTCAACATCTCTGAAGATGAGGAATTTTCCTCTGTGGATGTAATTTTGTATGTTTAAACAATTCCTTTTTCCCATCATTTTTTTTTCCTTCAGTTCTCCTCCTTTCTTCACTTGCAGTGGTGCAACACAATCCATCACCAGAACAAGACTTACCTAACATGTTTCAACTACTTTCACCTGGCCCATGCTGACACAGTATTTTCATCATAAATGGAGTGGCGAGTTCAAATCTTTGAATTCTGATTATCCTAATGTCATAGTTACAGTTGATCTCTCCTTTTGGAAGCAAAATCTTTCAGATGAAAGATTATCAAATCGAAGTGCTTATCAAATTACTCAGAAGTCGAATAGCTGACTTGGAATAGAGATGTAAGCTCTTTTTAATTTTTAGCTCACTTTTTGGAGATGATATTAGCAACTGTATTGATATTCCATTCACCTTTAAAAATATAATTACTTTCTTTAGTTTTTTATACTAATATTTCCAAATATTCAATTAACCATTTCTCTTACTGTTTTTACTAACTAGCCTAAATAAATTTGTTTCCACTTATAGCAGAAAAAAGATTTGATGAACCAAAGATAAAATATTCATCAGACAGAGCAGACATGAAGTGCAGTTTTGATGATCTATTACATCCCTGAGGCTTAATCCCCTATTTAATAGTGAAACACACTCCTACTGTACATCTCTAATAAGTTGCAGATGTTGTCTTTGTATAGTCATATGACTTTGTTAATGTCAAGTAACCCTTGACATTGCGACTAATAATGGGGCAAAGATGCTCACATGCCCTTGCTGAAAACCCACTGAGGCCAAAGGAGTTTAACTTGCTTGAACCTATAACTTAGCAATCACTCAACATCCTTATTTTAGTGGGACATAAATTTTATCAAAACAGTTTAATTTTACTTAAAATTTTCCAAGTGAAGTTAGTTTCATTAAAATTGCATTATTTTCATGTTTGGAACATCATGTATCTTTGAAATACACGACATTTCTACTATTACTGGTAAGTTTTAATCTATTACGTTTGACAGGATTTAGGAGTATGCTGGGAGACAGAGGTGTAGCTTTTTTTGAAGTGTCTTACAGTGTGTAAGAAAGATAAAACCTGGTGCTCTTGAAGAATCAGTTTGGCACATACCAAGAAATAGGCAAGATCTTCCAAGTCTCCAGTCTTCTAACTTTATTTCTATTAATTTCTATGAACTTCCAAATTTTACTACCAGAATTTTTAATAAAACCTACATCTCACTTGCTAACGCCACTGAACAGGCATTAGTGAGCTTGTCAGTCTGATCGATTTCAGTGCCATAAATAAGTACCTTGAGCAATCTCTGCCAGTGAGATGCTGTCAGACATTTAGTTTGCATTCTGGGCCATGTGGCATTGAGGTTTCCTTACCACGTCTTTTTATCTTCTTTTTTACAATTTCATCTTTTTTTTCTTTTTAACTTCAAAGATATTACTGAAAAGGTGAAGTATTTTTTTGTGGCCAGTAAACAATTTTAAGGTCTATGTAGATGACCATAATGTATTTTGAAGATGTGAAGTGTCAGACAACCCTGTAGTCTGCTGTAGTAATATCCCATGGATTATATTACAAAATCCTGACATAACCCTCATACTCAGAAGTTGATCTTCATGAGCTCAAGAATTCTAGGATTTCAGGGTGCTGGCAAGTCATTTAGGTGACTCAATAGTTAAAGAGTTTTAGGAATGTTCAATTTCGACCTAACCCTTCCTTCCCACTCACAACTTCCACAAAGAGTCCCTTTCTGACTGAGTATTTTGAGAATAACTGATCTCCTGCCAGAGCAGAATTGTTTTGCAAACTTGGAAATGGATCAGAGCAACGTTTTGAGGTTTATGCAATTTGTACAAAGGGCTGGTATTCTGCTTTTGGAAGTACATTTGCCATCATAAATATGTTTGGACTGAAAAAAACAAGTCCTTTCACCTTTACTCAGCTTCCAGGAGAGCTGGCTTCAAAGATAAACTTAGGATTTAAGACTTCACTCACTCTAATCAAACGATTTTGCCATCTGGCTTTGTAATGCTCTATCTTTGTATCCCTCAATTTTAAAGGGCTGGATTATTTTGTTATAAAGTAGAAAACCCTTGAATATGTTATGAACCCTGCTGTTTTATTCTGCTACTTCTAAGTCTCTCTTTATGAAGTAGTTTGCTTAGGAGTATCTGGTAATGGCACTTAGAGCAGTCCTAGAGTTGATTCTGAAGAAAAGAAGGATTAGTTATGCTGTGAAAATTCGTAAGGAGACAGCTGGGATGTAGTACTGTTTTAGTGGCCACCAAATGACATTCCTGAAGTCTTCACACTGCTAGCATTTTGGGTGAAGGACGATGTGCAAACAGCGCTTTGGATTCAAAGGGAGGCGTATGAGGGTCTGTAGTCTAACACCTCTACACTCAGACCTTTCCATTATGCTTATGACAATATGCAAACTACAAAGATTTTCTTCTTGGTATACAAGTTAGTGTCTTTTTTGTTTGGTCTTCCTTTTCTCTTCCAAACACAAGGGGTTTTATGCTCTCCTGCCCCCCTCCACTGCATCCTGATCACCCACAAGATTCTTGTCCACTTCTGTCTGTATCTTGAGAATTTGCTTCTGCCTTGAGACTAACTAGGAAACTACTAAGCACGTAAGTAAAACTGCTGCCTTCTCAATTATTTGCCTTGACTTGGAATTTGTCTCATGCTTTGGCCCATCATTGCGTCCCATCATCCCATTATGAAAATTCCATTCCTCAGAAATGTTTTCAATTACTTTTACTTTTTAGTATTTTTGTTAAGTAGAATAAAGCAAAACCTACAAAAGCTTTTTGCCTTTTTGTCTATGTCCTTCCCAGAAAATCTTCATAGTGATGTCTTTAGACTTCTAGTTCACAGTAGTTCAATGGAGAAGGACCCTCACCAGGAAGATTCCTCTTCCCAAGAGGTCCATCACCTAGAGCTCAGTTTTCAATGGTTTCCACCTCCTTGTAGTCCCAAAGAGTCTCTGGGACTGCTTGTGACCATGCAAGCAGATGACTGTATCAGACACCTGCCCTCACTCACTTTCAAAAGTTCTATGGCTGATCTGTGGCTATCCCTAGGATCCAAAGAAAATTATTCTAGTCCCAATCTCCTATGATATGACCCATTTGGTTCTTCTATTGAGGGTCAGACATGAACTGCTTCAAGATCCCAAGAGGCCAGGAAAACACCCCTCTACAGAGAGGCTGAAGAGTGAAATATGGAATGTCCTTCCACAGGAAGGACAAACCTTAACTTAGTAGGGACTTTGAAAATACTAAAGAAATTTGCTTTGATTTCTTTGCAAAACCATAGGTCCAATATGAAATTCAACAGTTGTAGTTTTCAATTAAAAGCTGTTATTTATTCCTGATATATGTTCATGCTGTTGACTGTTTCATTTTTATTTGGACAGTTTTTTATCTAGGTATCATTGTTTGGCTTATTTTCTTTTAGTGAAATATTTATAGCACTTATGAATTTACGAGAAACACTAAATTCCTCTGCAAGAGCATCCATGGCTGAACATTCCTGGATTTAACACTTCTGGATTTCCTGGATTGTTTTATCGTGAAATAGGGACAAAGGATGACAATTGTGGAATTTTTTATCTTCAAACCTATTTTTAATTCTTATCTAATTCTTATCTAGTGTTCATTGTCAGTTACTATTCACTTCAGCTTTTGGTGAAAAACAAGGCTACCATCATTCCATCTAATGTGTAGTATGATTTATGACAGGCTCTCTTAGGAAAATCTTTAGAATTACAATAATAACTTGAAGCAAAACCTTATTCCAAAATTTTCCTGGATATAAATTGCAATATAAATTGATAAGACAACCCTTATACACTGAAGATGAGAATCAGGACGAAGAAGTTGTCACTTACTATACATATATCTATATATATTTTAAATAGATGGAATACTAAAAGGGAGAAATAAACAGATCACATTATGGATTGGAATTTTCACTATACTAGTCCAACTTCTGTGATAAATTGAATAACTCTCACTTTCTTTAAGTGATATAAAACTAGCATAATTAATCTTTTAGATAAATAAATTATTAACTTTTCAGAAGCACAGTTCTGCCTTTTATACACCAACAAATTATTTTCCAGGTAAATAATTTGGTTTATGTGCTGCTTATTGGGACACATTCTGGTAATTGAATAAATTTCCATTTGTTCCCCTTTAAAATTCAGTTAGATAAAAATCAGTAAATGCATCTGATTTTCCCTTACATTTGCGCCAGCCACCATGGGGTTCCCAAGATCACAAACCACCATTCTAGTTTCATTTTCCATCTTGTAATCACAGCTCAATACACGCAGTGCCTGCAACAAAAGGACACCAATATAGAGGTCAGAGATCACAGCGAAATTTATCCAGTTGGGAAAGTGATGCCTTTTTGACCGTGACCTTTCTTCTGATTTCGGACACCTGCTCAGTGCACTATCAAAACATTTACTTGGTTATTGTCAGACAACGGGGGAAAACTGATGCCAGAGAAAAACAAACAGGATAGTTTCCCAGTACCTTAAGAATCATGATGAGATCACTCTATGTCTAGTTTTACCATACTGCTTTGTTGTTGTGAATCATTCCTATAGCCATTATGACTCAACAGAGAAAAAAAGAGTAGGCACAACTAAGTGAGAAAAATAGGTCTCACACTAATCACAGCAGTTGTCACCAAAAGTCTCTAGAATGAATTTCTGCCATTGGCAAAACCTGGATCAATTCTAGATCTGTATTTTCCAATCTGTGGTAAAATACTTAAAACATTTAATACTTCTGTAAAAACATAAACCTTTATGTGTGTTTATAAATCAGCAACAAAGGAGACAGGCTTTCACATTACCAGATATAAAGGTTTTTGTTGATAATAGCAATCTTTATCACTAGTAATATAATCTGTAAACAATCTGTAGAAGAGGAGGAGCAGCTATTAAAGAGCGCAAGCTAGGAGGTACAGAATAAGGCAAAGCAATAAAATGTGGGAGGTTTGCAATAAAATGTGTGTGTGGGGGGGGGTTCTGTTTTCCTCTCTGACATCTTCACTAAATGGAAGTATTTCCATATATGTGCAGAAGTAAGCCAGTTTTGTAAAAGCAGGATGCAGCAAGTTGCATTCCCTTTCTGTTCACTTGTGATTCTCACAGATGAAGCAGTGTGAACAAATTCGTGCCCTTTATATAAAAAGATCTGGGAAATCTCCAGAACAATTTGCCCTATCTGTAAAAGCCAGCATGGACATGCTGTCCTCATCCTTTCCTGAGATTAAAAGAAAAGACAGGACACATCCTAAACAGAGCCCATGTGAAGCATGCCCTCAGCACACACCTCATTGTACACTGACATTTTTACAGTTTGCTAGGAGGAAACAAAGTTTGTTACACAGCATGTCCAGTGCACTAATAGTCTTCCCAAGCCTCTCTAGGGTTGGGAGGGAAGGATTTTTACACTCTTTCCAGCTGGTTAATTAGAGGCGGGAAGCAACATATGGGAGAAAAGAGGGTGTTAACACAGTTGAAATCAAACTTGTCTGGAAAATTGTCCATTTGATCTTGATATGTGGGTTTATAGTTTTGCTTTAGTTGGGGGAGGGGGGTTGAAACTGAGGTCTAAAAGTTTGAAATAAATACTCATTTATATTAGATATTTGGCAGTTTCTTTAAAAATGATGTATCATAGACCAGCACACAGTAAATCAGCTCTTATCACACATTTTTTTGTCCCTCAAAGGCTGAGAAAACAGAGGAGTTTTTCAAGTAGTTCTTTTGCAATCTGGGGGCTATGTTTCTAGAATGAAAATGATTAATGGTACAGAATTTATATGACCAGCATCACAAAAGCTAATTTGTGCAGTATAAAGATGTGACAAAGGGTCAACTGTGGTAGAATTCCTTCAATAATGAGATTTACTGCCTTCGTTTTTGCACTGATCACCTTTTGAGATGGTTAAGTACAAAATACAAAATTAAAACCAGGCAGGAAGCAAGCAAGAGCTGAGACTTGTACACCTACTACTGTCAGTGCGTTCACATGTAACTCAGCCAGATGGAAGGGTTTGCCACAAAGCCCTTCTACCTGACACTGGTAGCAATTTGTATTTCTGTAGTAACACACGGTCTTTTTGGCAGTCTTGATCAGAAGTAAAACCCCAACAATTAACACGTGTGCTCCCAGGGTGCATTTTAACTAGGAAGTGATTGGATGCTTCAAGTAACCCAGGCAGTCTACAAACTAGAAAATCTTTTTTGTGGTCATAGTGTTGAATTACTAATTGATGCCAGATTAGTTAAACACAACAGGCTGGCGAGTAAAACACTTCCTCTTTTCTTTACCATCACCTTCCAATTTTGTTTTCTGGGGAAAAGGGGATGGATTAAGTACCATCTTCTAGTTGATGTATATGTATGTATTTAGTTGATGTATGAAGAACTAGTCTTTGCCTTCATCAGGCTCAAATCACATCTCATCTAGCCAGCCACAACATTCTTAGTCTAAGAATTTTCACTTAAGACAAGAATGTTTCAGGACTTTTTCTTGTTTTAAGAGTGCTATGCTTTAGTTCAGAAAGGCATGGGGGAAAAGGCTCAGAGTTTATCCATTGTAATACGTATCTGGATGTGATCTGTACCACTCTGCAGTTTCCAGCCTGAGCAGAGGCAGTTCTGCCAAAATACATAATGTTTTTGGTGTGTAACAAATATCTGTTAGTGCTTTGTATTTGCCTGATTTACTTACACTAATTATTCCATAAGAATTTGGGTCCCAGCTTTTGCTACTAAGGCAGTATTGAGCTGTTTCAATACAGGCAACTCTGTCACGGAGCAAAGGATTAGTGCACAGTATTCAGGCAGTGGCTGGGGGTTCAAACACACGGTCATGCTAGTGACTCTTGTAGTGCCAGAATGTACCATATAGTGGTATATACTATCTCTGGATCTACTGCTGGAAATATGAGGTAATATAATGTGGTTATAATTTCTTCACAGCAGCTAATTCCAATAAATTCACACCTACTGCATATGAACAGTTACTGCAAGCCAATGGGTTTCCAGTAACTAGTGATGCTGTGGTATGTCTCATTTATCTGGTCTCTGGACCTTCTAAGTGTTTCCGAAATACAGCTGATGAAGAACACACTTGACTTCATTTTAAGTAATTCTATTTCAATCATCAGCTTTTGACTGAAGGAAGTGTCGGCATCTGCAGGAATCAATGAAGCTCCAAAATCATGTCCTTGACCTCAAACTTTAAATCACACACATTCACTTGCTTCTCCACTTGCATAAGATCACATTTCTGCAAAATGTTGTTCATTTTTCATGCAGTTGCACAGTCTGTGTGCAATATTCTACAGAATCAGGTCTGAGGTAAGAAGATAATGCCAGCTGAGGCAGATCAAACACTGTATTGCACAAAGCCGAAGGGAGGAGGAAGAAGGCAAGTGAATTTTCAGTTAAGTTTTTGACTTCAGCAACTTCCAAGTGTAAATCAGATGATATAGAATAACACAATACATTGTGAAAATGAAATAAAGAAAAAAACACCAGGGGTGGAAAGGAGGCACTTAAGGTGTTTCTCTACTAAGCACTTAATGTGTGTTTCTCTGTTAGATAGACTAAATCCAGAGTAGCTCCACAATAAAACAGACAAATATCCTCTGTGAGTACAGTTACTTTGAAATTATGACAGTGTAATTTAGTTATTTGATTCTACAGATTTTTCAGTTCCATCAGAAATGTGCCAAGTGATTTATTCAGCTGATTACATTTCATTTATTCTGGTCTCAGTCTACCTGTTTTGTTGGCTCTGAGGTGAATCTTATCTCTGCCTTAATACCAGGAATTCTGCAGTCTGGAGAAAAACAGCTACACAGAGGACTGTAAACACAGATACAACCAAGAGTAAATGCAATCCTAGAGGCAGAGCTTTAACAACATGATTGCAACAGGTTCTAACATACATCTACCTGTCTGCTGAAATTGTTCAGTATTAAATTAAGTGTATTTCAGGAGCAGTCACAGATGCCCCATTGGCAGGATACAACACAAACACAAAAATAAGTAGTGAAATCCTGACTCCACTGCAACTGACATGAAAACTGTACTTTTCATCTATAGTCCATGCCTCCAAAAATGCCTGCAGACTGAGAGACCTTTTTCCCCTTATACCTCGGTGTTTACTGCATCCGGTGTGATAATTTCTTCTGTTACCTTGTCAGTTCAAACTGCTGTATTTTTTCAAAGCCCTGCAAGTTGAATGAATTGAGTCCCTCTCACTTATACTCATTTATAATATGACCCCTAAGAATTTCGTCATCCTGGTAAAAGAACTATTTACATTTAGAAAATTTTAGAAGAAATTTACAATATAAATTTCTTTTCCAAGTGCACTTAGAAGTTAATTTTTTAGTTTACTTAATGGACCCATAATATTGCAAAAAACATAGTTTTCTGAAATATACATTTACCATTTAAAAACAATGGAAAGAATAAACTTGCTTTCAGTGCCATTTGTAATCCTTGTGAAAATGGTCCCTGAAATGCAGAAAGACGCTAACAACGATGTAGAAAGTAGGACTAATGCTTTGATCCTTCACAGAAAGAACATGATGACACCTTTTTGAGTGGAGTAAGAATGAAAAGCAAGAGAATATGAAATAAATTATGTATGGGAGTGAACTAGGTAAATGTGGACAAAAGGAAGGCAGTTTTTTATAAATCTACAAGGATTCAGAACTGGATTTTTCAGAAAGTTATTTTGTCTTCCACAGAATCTGAAAAGAATGAAGAAGTTGTATTATGTTTCCTGGGGTTTTAAAATTTTGTCTTCAAAAGAAAAAGTATTCTAACTTTAAAACTCCTTCCCAACCCATTCTAGCTTCTCTTTATTCTTCCAAAGCACCAGGATCTCCCATGTATTCTTTCCTTCCTTTCTCCACGAGTCTATTTTGTTGGCACTAAAAAATTCAATTTTTCCTAAAATCATAAAAAGCTCTGAATTATTTCTCTCTGCTCCGAATCATAGAATGGGTTTGGATAGGAAGGGGCCTTAAAGATCATCGAGTTACAAACCCCCTGTTGTGAACAGAAACACCTTCCACTAGACCACGTTGCTCCATCCAACCAGGCCATTTCCAGGGATGGGACATCCACAGCTTCCCTGGACAGCCTGTTCACCACCCTCACAGCCAAGAAATTTTCTTAATATCTAATCTAAAGCTACTCTCTCTCAGTTTGAATTCGTTCTCCTTTGTCCTGTCACAACATGTTCGTGTAAGAAGTCCCTCTCTGTCTTTCTTTTAGGCTCCCTTCAGGTACTGGAAGGCCTGATGCAGCCAAGGACACGTTTGGCTTTCTGGGCTGTGAGTGCACACTGATGACTCATGTCCAGCCTCTCATCCACCCCCACCCCCAGATCCTTCAAATAATAGGTATGTCCTAATACATTCTGTGGATTTTAGAATAAGTGCCTCCTTTGACACCTTGGTAACATCTAAAAGAACAGCAAAAGATTTCTAAGGAGGAGTGAAGAAAAAAGGTAACCATTTGTAGCACATTAAAGAGAACTTTAGTTTTGTAGATTACAGTCCAAAAAACCAGAGGCTTTGCTAAGAGAAGAAAAGGAGTAATAGGCAGTAGGAAGAGGCTGGTGTCTTTAAGATACGCTTCTGAGATGTGAGGTTGCAGAGAATTTCTATCATCTTTGATGATAGCATTACTTCTTGTAATTCTTCTTGTAGTTTTTTTCAAACTAGGTTAGAAGCCCATTAATAAAGTCACTGACAGAAGGAGAATAAGGAAATACCTTGTAAGTACCTTTCAACTTCCTTAAAAACATTTGCCTTTAGAAAGGAAATTAACTTGCTTTCTCCCACTCTCACCCTTGAGGCCCTCTTGAACATTCCAGGCACTAAGAGAAAAAAGCAAGCTCATGTTGCAACAGCTTGGGAGATTTATGTGCAGATGAGGCGATTTGGACTTGCTGTCCAACAGAGAATACATGAACACTCTGCTTGTTTGCAGGATAGTGTTTCATCTTTGCTCTTAAAAAACAAACAGACCCAAAAAGGAAAAACACTGCATGTTCAGTACAGCTCAGCATGACTTCAGTCAACATTAGTCCTTCTGTGAATACTGGCACATTTTACATTACAATTGCATTTTTGGCCCATTCATAACATAAAAGAATTGATGACAAGGGGAAACAACTTTGTCAAGTTTATACTGCAGTTAATGTCCAGCTATTCAGGATATTGGAGACTGGGACACCCTTAATAATGGTAAAACACTAGTGTGCTGTGTGAGGAGACAGCAGTGTCCAAGTGTCAGGGGGTCAGCAGGGCTCATTAACTCTGACTGGGAGCTGGTACCATGGGATCCCAGGCTGGAAGTACTCAGGGAATTTGGCAGTATTACTTTCTGCTACTGGTAGTGTTTACTGGTTCAAAATCTGAATTATGTGAATACCTCTGTTCCTAGGAGAAATGTAACAGTATTTGTGTGGCATTATAACTAAGTTAACAGGAAGGAGCTGAACTGGTCTGAACAGAATGGTCCTGTCCTTCCCATCATTTGGAGGCATGGCTAACCTTTACCCTGGACTGTGCAAGCAAGGATAGCTGAGAGTTGATGGAATCCCTCTTCCTGAAAGGAACCTCTTTATGTGCTGCTTTCAGCTGGTACAGTCTATGCAGGCTGTCCTTGCTCTCAGTTGTCTGCTTCATTATCGCTAACATTTTGATTTTCCTTTACCTTGTTGTTGCGTTCAACCCCAGTGTAATCTGCTTCAGGTGGAATCTTTATATGCAGCTCAGCTTCATAGGCTCCTTCCCCATCATTCCTTGGATTTATTATGAGCATGACACAGTTTTCTTCTCCAATTATTAGCTGATCTGTATCCCTGTATAGAACACACTACTTGTCAGGAGTTAAAACATGCACAATTAGGATTTACAGATGAATAAAGCAAAAGGACATTTTGCTCTCAGAGCATCTGTTCTGGAAAATACTCTGTGAACACAAAATAAAGCATTTTCTATAAAAAATGACCCCATGAAAAAGTATACCAACGTCTGGGTAGAAAAAAAGTCAAGAGAAAAAAACCATGGCCAAAGTGGACTACCACAAAACTTGAAAGTCACTGGTATAAAATTTCAGAGCCTGACTACTTTCTAAACGGCAAGAAGTATTTAGTGGAGGAATCACTTGCCATGGGGGTCTCATCAGCATTGTTTTCTGGAGGACACAAAGGTGGTAGTTTTCTCCTCATGTCCATTGTAATACCAAGAATGACAGAAATTCTCCTGAGACCTGCAATGGCACTGTGCCCTTTTCTTTCACAGCTATGGGCTGATTCAGATGATGTGCGGGCAGTCAGGTAACTCAGATGTTCCCCACTTGTCCTGCTTGGCATATTTCTCCCTTCATAGGAGAAACTGTTGCCATGTATTGAAAATTCTATTCTAACATTTATTTACTTCACTGTATATTGAGTACAGGAGAATTGCGTCCAAGTTCAAAGTCACTGGCACACTGAAATAAAAAACTTGAAATCTCCTGTGAACAACAATTTGTATCACCTCTTGATTTTCAGAGAACTAGAACCGCTAACAAACACCTGCAAACTATATTTTCTGTGATAACCATTAAACATCATGAATGTGGTTTGGAACTGTGTATTTCTCCATTTCTTGGTTTTATAGATGAAATGGATGCACAAATTAAAATCTGTAAATCAGGTAAGAATGATTAGTTATAGTAAACAACAGAACTGTGTTCTACATACTTCATTCTGTTGCAACAGTTAGCACTGTCTGGACTTTCTTATATACAGCATAATTTATTTTATTTAACTTACGGCATTGCAGAAAGATGCAAGTCAGGAATACATAAGTTGTCCTCCCCACAGTCAACCAGAATGTAAGCCTGTATTATTGCAAAGTAAAAAATTATAATACAGTTAGTACATGCCTCTAAGTCCAAATCACTTCCTTAAATATTGCTAACGTGTCTTAAATACCACTAGCACTGCCTTAGTGAATTAAATATTTTTCTCCTTTCTGTAAGTTCCTTTTCACATGGTAGTTGGAGATCATTTAGATGGTAAAATATGTCTTTAGCAGAACAATATAATCTTCAGGCCCTTTCCCACACTAACTTGGCTTACGTATTCTAGAATGCAATCAAAACTATGAGCACAAGAAAGTTTTGGAAATACTTGAAAGGCCTGTTGGTTCTATATTTATATTCAATCCACATTTTGAATTAATTAAATCCCAGTTGTGTAATTTCTGGCCGTGATACTCTTTTTTAAGGAAGATGACACACATAACAATTGTAAATGCTTCAATGTTTATATACAGAAAACGTGGCATGCAAAATTCATACCTGCTCTGCTAATGAGCTTTTCTGGTAATAGTTCAGTATTGGCTTCACAGTCAAACTATCTTCAAAACTGGACTCATCCAAACTATAATTGAAGTTTATATTGATGGGAGATAATTTATCTCTAAATTCTGTTTCATCCTGTGAGAGACAATCACATAATAAAAACCAATGGTTTACTATGATTATTTCAGTTAGTACAGTATGACAACAGATTCAGACTTCTGAAGGTGAAGATGTGGTCTTTATTGAAGGTAAAGGCATGATTCTTCGACAGCTGCTGGCCAAATTCTGGCTGCACGTGGTGCCATTAGGAAAGCAAAGTGACTCACCAGTAACTGGAATGCCCAGAACACATTGCCTCCACAGCCCAACATCTGGAAGAAGCTGGCTGAGCTGAGTAGACTCAGAAATTTTTCAAAGCATTAGCCTAAAATGAAGCTGTTTAAGAGAGACACACAGAACCAACTCCTATCAGCTACTGCCTGTCTTCCTTTTGAAATGGAGGTAGGGCATGTGTGGATTTGTGGAGGTAATATTGCTGTACCATGTATTTGTACCATATTTGTACCATAACCAAGAATTTATTTGAATTAGCAATGGTAAAACTCAACCACCTTTATTGTCTAGATATGTCCTTACATAGTGCTTGAAACTTCTCCATTTCACCTCCCACTGCATTTCTTGGACCAGACTTGGAATCTACTTCAATTGCATGAGGTAACTCCACCTGCAAGTGAGCAAGTGTTGACCCTTTCTCCTTTACAACTTCAATTCCACAGTTTTAATTTTTCTAAAAACATTTAAAAATATCTTTAAAATATTTTTTAAATATATGTATTTTAGGCCAATATTTCTGTAAGACTCTTTTAAAATATCTTTTGAACCTGAACTGGCATGATATTCAACATCATTAGTTTATTACCGCACCGTGAATACTAAAAAAGTAAAGGGATACCAAAAAAGGAAAGCAATCTTGCATTTTTGTATCAGAAGATGCAGTATTTGATCAGAATTTCCAGAAGAGTGTGAAATGAGTGCATTTTTACACACAGAAACCCTACACTCTTCAAAAGAAATCTTTCTTTAATACTTATATTAACAAAAGATGAGCCAAAGATTTACATAACAAATTTTTTCAAGGTAGCAATATGCTCTGGACATATTGAACATACAGATGAGGTCTATCTTACATCCCATTTTTGTAATTTTGGAAATTATTCTTCCTTTTCCAGTGGCTCCTTTTTTATTATTATCTTTAAATCCCTGGCACTACTCAAGCAATGATGACAATCCAAAATATTTTAAACAACTTACTCTGAGATAAACAAGGAAGTCCTGGCAATGGAGTTGTTTCTGTCTTTCTATCACAATGGAGAAGTAATGATATGGTTGATGGTAATCAAAGAAGAGGGTCCTCTTAACAGCTCCTTTCTGTTTCAATGAGTCTAACTGCAATTCACCTTTCAGCACTAAAGGATACAAATAAATAAATAAACTAGTTATTGATTTAACAGAAACAAAATAGCAAAGAATTCATTATGCATTATAACTAATTAACCTAATCAAGTCTTTCAAGAAAAACTAATCCATGCTTTAAGTGCCTGTCTGTTTAAAAGCCCACAAGTTTTTGATCCAAAGTATGCAGGACATGTAATTTAAGCTTTCTGATTTCATTGACAGATCATATGTGTACAGGACTTCTGTCTCTTTAATTTTTTTTTTTTTCCAAAACAGAACATTCTCCAACAAGGTACATTCTTGGTTTTGCTTAGAAAATTACTAAATCTGAAACAAAAATCATTTAACTGAGTAATAAAAGGCTTGTGAGATATATACACACACACACACACACACATATACACATGCACTTTTTTTTAACTGCATTTTCTTGCCTTAGGAGGATCTCACTCCTATTGTCTTTCCAAGTGTAGGAAAAAAATACATCTGAAATGGAGCAGGCCAGAGTGAATTATAGAAATAGAAAACATTTCTTACCTATCTCATCTGAAATACTTTGACCTTCAAAATCTGCGCAGACTCTTACAGTAAAGCTACAAATAAAAAAGAGAAGGCATTCATTATTAGCTGAAAATGGACTGACCTGGGAATCAGCAGTTCCCGAGTCATATCTTTTAAGTTTTATTTTCATTTTCTTAAAAAGATGTTAATTGAGATCTGTATCTGGCTAACTATGATACTCCCTAATTAAGTCAGGAAGTCTCCTAGGCTGCACTAATAATTACAGAGGACAGTCTCTGAATACTTCCTGGCAAAGGTATGGAGAATATTCTCTGTTCCCAGTAGTTCTTGAGAGAGACCATGGAAATGACCCTTCTAACACTATTGCCAAAAATGGGTTCTTTATACTGAGGTTCAGCAAACCACCTTTGTAACAGGCTGTCTGCAGAAATCCTTTCTGGTTCATCATGGTCAAATCAGAAAAATCTTAAGAGCATCTAGTCAATGCTGAAGCTGTTTTCTAGCAAATTAAAACACTCAGGATACCAATGTGTTCCACTGGAATTACTGTAAGATTTTCATTATTTCAAGAGGCTATAATTAATTTGAAACATAAAACCTAAATTGTTTGTAGGTCAGCACTAAAATCAGCTTGAGTTAAATAAAAAATTTTGCTTTATTCATTGCTCTTGATCTCCTCACTACTGTTATCCTGTAGTTATATATATCCTGTACTGTTATCCTGTATACTAATGTCTCAAAACCACTAACATAACCATTAAACCAACCTGTAATCACATTCCAATTGCATGTTTGTTTCCTCTGACAGATGTAATGAAACTGCCACATTTGGCATACATGTTACTCTCATGACCTTAATGAAAGATTATTTTCTTGGGAAAAAAAGGCCATAATTTCTTGAGGAAAAAGAATGGCATTATGCCATTAATCTCTGTTTAACTGTAGCCTTTCTCCAGTCCATGCAGAAATTGAAAATTTATTCATATTCCTACTTCTTTACAACTATTGAGTTAATACATGAAGAACCAATTATTTCCAAATACACAAGGACAAAACAAAAAAAATGAGGAAATCTTGTGTAATTGTATAAATTCAATTTAGACATCAGACTTCACAGGCCAGTCTCACATGTCAAAGAATGTATTTTCTCAAATGTAAACTCAAGAGCTGCCATTGTATTAAACTCAGTTATCTTGCTTTGGAGAAATCACATAAATTTTGCCCTATCATGTTTGAAAAACGGTTGAGTTCAAAAATGCAGCTTGGAATGCTTTACTTGTTAAACAGAAAAATTTCAGTCTATGCTTTATTTACTGCAATGAACAGAATAATTCATCATACATATTTGATGACTGAAGTCATGTTCTTCTATATTACTGTGAGAGTCAAGATTTACTCCCTCCACTCCAGGCAGAGCATGTCAAAAAGGGAATGGCAGAGCGAAAAAGCAAAAATTTGGAGTGGCTAATCTCCCACACTCTGGCCACACAAGAAGCAAGACTACAGTTTTAGCAGAATCCTGCTACATATTTGAGATTTTATTATTTGGTTCAGAAATAGTTCTAAAGACATCAAAGATTTCAATTGCAAACCTAGATGAATTTAGATATGCTCATCACTTCAACAAGAAGATGTTGGGGAGATGCTGAGGGATGTTTTAGCATCAAGAAAAAGAAAAGCAGAGGGAAAGACAGACCACAAAAGAGGACAAGAGTCTAAAGAATTCATAGAGATTTGAGATCTGACTCCTAGGTACAGTAAGAAATAAAACAGCTGAGCTTTTGAGCTTGCTTGTAGGAGCAATCAATCAAATAACACAATTATCAATCAGAGGAAGAAAACTTCAGCAAATAAGAAACAAATGGGAAATAGTACATCATCCTAAAGCATATGAACTTTTTATATGCTATCAATCTTGCCTCTCTGAAGAGATCCCCACATCACATTTATTCTGCTGTGTCTGTCATCACTATGAGATTATGCTTTGAATAGTATTTGACTGTAGTTACAAAATAGAGGGAAAGCCTTAAAACTGAACACACTAGCTTTTCCTGACAACCTTGGGTCAACACAGCAGTTTGTTTAAAATAATTTTATGTTCTTCAGGTAGACAGAAATATTTTTACAAGAACAAGAAGCTAGAAAATATTCCTTTCTTCATAACTACTCTTGGCACAGATGGGAGCAGTCTCTTCAAAAGTCAAGCCTAATAAAATTACCTAATATCACCCGAAGTGCTCAATCCTTAGAAAATCAGTTAGTTACTCATGTACAATACTTTCTAGACAGGACTTTGTACCAGAAAGCATTTACTTTGGTCTGGCTACTCTAGCAGCTGAAAAAAAATAGAAAACTTCACGAGGTGAGAAGAAGGCATTAGCAGATCCTACCAGACATCATTTGTCATTGTTAACAATTTCTTTAGTGCACAGGTTTCCAGATGGAGAGAAAAATGGATAGTGCCTTAGCAGAAAGGCTAATGTAAGCTTTAATGTTAATGACTTCCATTCTGTGTGAGGCTTATAACCAACCTGCAAGGTCACAAACCTCCACAGAAGAAGAGAAGAAGCTGTTACCATCAACTGATGAACAACCTTTAACCAGTTTCCTCTTTGAAGTACAATATGCAAAAGCAAGTCAATACACTTCTATTACAATGCTCTAATACTTGCCCTGCTTTTAGATTCTGTTATGCCAAAGTCTAATCCAGTCACCATCACAGAGTTTTAATGCTGAAGGCATCTCATGGCTGATCTACATCACATGGCCAGGCTGCAGTAGCAGTAGGGCTGCTAGGTAAGTGACTGCCCTTTGGACAAATAGCCTTCGTCTCTAGGGCTACTGAAGCTAAAACCTGGCACAGAGGTCTCCGTACAGCAACCCAACTGCGTTGGTAGCAAGTGACACCACCTGCCTACCCCCCTTTCACCAGCCCCCGAGCAGTGAGGCATCCATCTTCTGACTCTTGGCCATATGGCTTTGCTATACAACCCATGGAGTCAGGCTGGCCAACAGCCTGTGGATAATTTCACACAGATTCATCTCAACAATGGCCCCATGGTCCATATCCACGGGACACCAATCACATCCTCTTTAAAATTATGTCAATGAGAAAACAAAATACTTGCAGTAGAATGGAGCTGAAGTAGAAACATAGTCTAACCTATGCAGCTAGGAAAGGCTGAAATATTATTATTTTGGGGTTTTATATCTTTGGTAGGAATTTTGTATTCAGCTTTTTGTAAATGTATGTAGAAATGTCTCATTTACTGAATCTAGCTGACTCAAGATTATAAATATTTTATTACTACTCTAGTAGTAACAAATTTGGAGATAAACAAACAACTTCTTTTTTTCAGAGTATCATTTGATAGTAGGAACTTGAATATCAGAAATTTTAAGCAGTCTGCTTCTTGTTTCAGTGGGTTTACAGAAGGTGGATAGCCTACAAGGCACATCTCAAATAGACATCCAAACCTGAAAAGCACTTACAAATAAAAACTATATTCTACAAATATAAAACAGAAATATACAAATATATATACAAAATATATTCTACAAATCGACTTTTTATCATGATTGGACACTTCTATGCAATTTTTGGTAAGTCAGGTAACTTCTCTGACTTATTGCTCCTCTACAAAATGGAATTAACAATATTTACCTTAAATTAGTGAGAGGTGAGTAAATAACTTTTGCAGCTGCAATTTAAGAACAAATACATAAGGTAGCTAGTGGATAATCACACCTCAAATGGTAATAAAAATGCCAGTGCATAGATAAATAAGACCTCCTGGTAGCTAGAACCCAATCTTGAATGTAATAAATTGCATGATGTGGAAACAGCTTTTGAAAAATGAAAATCTTCAATTTATTTATCTCTTTTTAGAGATATTAACTTCCATCTTTCACACCTGGGGGGTGGGGGGGGAGTCATTTTTCCATATTCTTTAATAGCTTCAAAGTTGCAGAATTTGTTCCAGATTTGCTGGTTTTGGGAACTCAGAAATAGCCACATTTTACACACAGCGGAGAATGAATTATATGTTTCTAGAAGTTCAGGACAATTCTCTTTGGGCTGTGCATAAAAATGACTTTTTGTGCACGTTTCCTCTGTTGCTTCAGCTTTGCAATTTATATCATGGCAGAAATAATATTTTTCTAATACTTGGAAATGTAAAATAATCCACATTATTCATGCACACACACTTCCTGAAACTCTTCTGGTAGGATGTTTCCTTTCATTCTAATTTTGCAGTGTCAGTCAGTAGAGTTTTTATACAAGTTGCACAGCTGGCTAAGAGATACAGAAATCTATCCCATGGGTCTGAGGAATTCTTTGCCTGTTGGAGTTTCCCTACTAATTGCTTTCATATGTACTATACAAGTTTGTATCAACTAAGGAGAAAAATTACAGTGTGGAAAAGAGCAGCTGCTCTTCAGTCATTTCATAACATGAACTAGATCTTTAGGGAACAGTATTTTAGAATAAAGCAGACAGAAATTAAATTATGCTTCTATTAAAGCTCTTATAGATATGAATCAAACATCTTCTGGCTTGTTGTAGTGGAAAAATGAAAAGAAATAAAAAAATATATGTTAAAGGAGTATGCATTTCTTCCTTCCTTCCTTTTCTAAACAGTATCTTGGAGCAAGAATGTTTTTTTAAGAGAGATGTTTTTCCTCCTGTGAAAAAAACCCACATTTTTTCTTTCAATACTCTGTTGATAACTGTTGTGGTTCCAAAATCTTTTCCATTAGGACAACTAAGCATTTTTTAAAAGTCTTAAAACCTGGAGTTGTGAAACAACATAATTTGGATCAATGAACATGCTTCAGCCAAGTGTCCATATTTCAAATTCTCTTTTACATCAACTGTTAAAACAAAAGGTACTTGAATAAAAAATTCCAGAAATGTTGGGGTCCCTCCCCCCTGCCATGCAGTCCTGGGAGAGGGGCCCTAGGGGGAGGCACGGGGTTTCCCTGTCCCTGGTCAGCCTCCTTCCCCATTGATTGTTTTGTGTTCCCCTGCGCGGGCAGGGACCCTCGGGTCCCGTGGTTGAGCAGTTCCTCGGCAGAGCCCCGGCCATGCGGCTGGAGAAATAAACATCTCTCTGAAACACCTATCAAGAATCGGTCCATAGATATTTCTTTCCACAGGCCTCATTGTCTGATACACGTGTTGCAGTATCACCACTGTAACACAGAAAAGCCAAAGTCTTGCAAAGTTCTGGGATTGCATGGTTCCACCAAGTGCCTTCTACATTGCTCTGTAGATGGGCAATTTTCTACATTGGATGTAAAAATGAGGAACATGACAAAGAATATCACAAAGTCCTCTAAAGTGTAAAAGAACAGCGCAAGAGTGAAAATCTCTTGACAACCCCCTCCCAGATGCATTGGAAGCCCACATATTTATTGGTTTAAGTGTATCAGAGTTTAGTTCCTTTACGGCTCTTACATGAACAGCTTCTCATGATTATGTTTTACAGTTCATATTTATCAATTAATTCTAAAGACTCTTTTGCTGAATCTTACATTTTAGATGATTTTTAGAACTCCTCTCCTGTAAAGAATGTCTCCAGTGTGAGGAAATTCTCCGACCATCTTCGGTTTAAAAGCAGTGCAAAATTTCTGCGATGATGTTATGTGCTGGAGTCCTCCTTTACACCTTAATATTGTTTTTGTCCAGCCCACATCCTGGCAGGCTTCCTGCTTCTAATGTTTTTATGCCTTAGAAATCTGTTCCTCACAGTCTTTCTTTCAAGACTTACTAGCATTTTATATTCAACTTGCACATGTTTATGCTCTGTTTTGATTTCAGTTTCCTCATTTGTTATACTTTCCACTTTTAAACAGTATCTTATGTATTTGTAATAGCCTCTTCTGTCAACTGTTTCTGAGGTCCTTTCGAAGTGACTTTTTTCTAGTGCAGTAATTGTGCCTTTATGTGCTGTTATGTGCTATTAGATAGCCTCCAACTGCCCTGCAACCATTTTGTACTTGTAACTGATCTTATATTTTTTTAATTAGCTCAAAGGTTGTTAATGTTTTTTTGGGGTTTTTTTGGGTTTGTTTTTTTTTTGTTTGGTTGGGTTTTTTTTGTTTGGTTGGTTTTGGTTTTTTGTTGTTGTGGTTTTTTGTTTTTTTTTTTTTTCTTTTCAGAGTTAAACACTACTGTGGTTAAGGGTTTCTCCTTTAAGGATAGCTGAAACATTGTCCTGTGTGATGTGCTAAAAAAACCTTTCCTCTGACCAAAGACACCCAGCAACAACATCCTGTGCACTTCTTTCAGGATGGCTAGCCAGATACCTTCTCTCTTCCACAAAGGACTAAGATCTGTCTTTCTCCAGCTGATAACTGGACACACCAGCTCTGCATCACTTTCACTGTTACATTTTGCCAACAAACACTTAACTGTTTACGTGTTTTGTCTGTTTTAGCTGTTTCATATTTCATTCATCTAAACATTGCATATAACTTTGCAGCTTGACCCTAGGAGACACTGAGCATCCTCCTATGCAGGAGACTCAGTGCGTCAAAGGACTCAACTTTTAGCTACCACAGTTAGTTAGACAACCTGTGAAGTACTGATAAATATCAAAAAGATCGCTTTATAGGGGGGTTTTGTTGTGCTCAGAGCATGTTTCAGCATTTTGAACTTTAAACACGTTCAAGAAAGAGTTGCAATAAAATTAAGGGACAAGAAGTTATTTGAGGAAGAGGATAAGGATATTTTCTGAGTAATCATAGACTTACCAGGCCACCAAAAGCTGAGAGTTGGGGAGTTGACAGGTTTTATTGTCTGGATTCACAATCATGGGGTTCAAAATAAGATGAGCATTCACAGTCACAACAGGTCTGGCTCTGGGGGACAGAAATAAGGTTCACCACGTAACAGAAGGAGCACTTTAGTACCTAAGTTGCAGCAGAGCAAACACTTAACTGAGTTGGCCACAAAGAAGCCAGACATGTAGGGTTACTTGGGAGAACACAGTTTTATAATGCTGTACATAGCCAAAAGAACCTTTCTTTTTTTTTGTCAGAATCCTACTGAGATTCACAAAAAAAAATCACAGGTTAACACATCACGGAAACAGTATCCTATGGTTAAGCAAGAGATGTGTCCCAGGACTGAGGCACATCAGACACATTTCATCACACTGAGTTTTCTCAAAGGGACAGAGTCTTCCTTTTTGGGTTTTACAGCAGTCCTTTAGCCATCTTGCAGATTTGTTTTGTACTGCCTCCATTAATAATTATACATTCAGACTTACTATGTCTGTTTTAAGACTCTTAAAAAAATAAACATGTTTTGGTTAAAGTAGAAGTTGGTGTAGAGTATCTCGAACCAATAATCAAGTAAACTCTGTCTGACATTTCTTGAGACAATTGACTTTGTAAACCAGGGATAATCATCAGTAAATTCTGCTGAGTATGTGATATATAGTTTTGGTGATGGAAACCATCCCTCTGAAGCTGTTACTAAGTGATGAGATAATCTATAAGTGCAAGCAGTTTAGAAGACAAATGAAAAGAAGGATGTGCCCAGATTCTGTTTCTTTTAAGACAGCAGTACTATTTACAGTAACTTACATATTTCCAGCTATCCCAGTTTTCTAACTTTCGTTCTATTTTAATCCATATCTGAGCTTTTATGATTACTTCTTTGTATTACTTCAGCAAGACATTAAAAAATAAAATGACTTTTTCACTTTTGTGCAACAGGGAAAACTTTTTTGTCCTAGAAAATTTCCGTAATAAAACTCTATTTCGACAATATGACAAGTTGTATATTTCGTACATTCTGGCCAGGAAATGGCCTCCTGCTATTCACTTTCTAAAATTGAATAGAACACATTTTATTGTTATTGAAAATACACAGTGGATATAATTCATCAGTGTTTCACATCCTGTGCAATCACTCATGGCATTGCAAAGTGATGGACTGCAAAGTATTTGCATGGTTTTTTCATAGTGCAGTAGGAAAATAGGGTCTTCTCGCTGCACCTACAGTGTTAGCTGAGATGAGCTAACATTCCTGTTTTACAAAATTCTTATGCTTTCACAAACATTCAGTTGGGAAGTAGAACATGCCTCCTCTCTGTCAGGTGCTGTTGGGAATACAGACAAGAAGCCAGAGAATCAGGTAGAAATGGATGGTGAATATTTAAATGAAATGAACTGTCAGCACGGCTGGACTAAGAGAGCATTAGCAGATTTCTGCTTATGTATTTAGTAGTTTTTAATTTTATATCTAATCAAAAAGTGCATTTAGTGAAAATCCATAGTCAGCAACAACATTTTGTCTTGTAAAATGGGATCATGTGCATTTTTTAAACTGAGGCTAAAAGTAGCAGTCTTTGTTTTCAATAAATGTTTCATGTCTTAACATACACAGTCTCCGAGGATTGGTCACTTTAAAATTTCTTACTAGCACCATTCCCCCAGAAACCACATTAATTTTCAATGACATGCCTTTTAAGTTTCTTATTTAAAATTAACTGAAGAGTCAAACATTCCAGAAGCTGCTTGAGCTAAGTCTAAGCATGGAAATTTTCATTGATAATTACCGGTTTTGAGCATGGGAAAAAAACATTTCTTTCTCACAAGATGTTTACTTTATCATCTCTAACGACCACCTTTTACACATTGCAACAAGGAAACAGGAATATGACATTTTTTAATATAATGATCTCCCACCAAAGCTGTAAAATATCAAATCCATTGCATTTACCACATACCTGTAAACAACTGCTTTTCCAGCTCCAAATGCACCCACAATTAAATCTGGAAAAAACAAAATGGCTTGAGAATAGCTATATAGAAATCTCTCACACATTTTTTTCCATCACAAATTAGATTATTTAAATTAAAACTGCAGTAACATAAAACACATATGGTAATTCCTTTCTAAGCAATTTTTTCACAAGTGTACATGAAAGAAAACATTTCACATGTCAGAGATGGTCTCATAAATGTCTTCATTGTATCCATTGACTTCCAAACTATTTAACACAAGGTAACCCATGCCACAATCTCATTTCTCTCCAGCTTGTATCATAGGGGAAGAAATGCCATTAAACTCTATGCATTTTATTCCAAATCCTTAATTGTCCATTAAACGAAGAGCTGCAAAACAATTTCTTGCCACTTTCATATAAGTCATGTTGAAACTTTATGGTGTCCCTTCCTGACAATCCTTCCATTCTGCTTTGTGTTTTAAGTAATTCATTCATTAATTTAGGCATTACATCTCTCTGCAAATAAATACAATGCAAGGTCAGAGGATGGCTGATTTGACAGCTTCTAATGTTTCCAGCATTGTAGCAATATGTTCTAAGGCTTACGACAGTTATCCATCTAAAGCCGTCATTTTCCCTGACAGATGGAGCCAACAACACAAGCACCACACTGGGACTTGGGCAAGTCTTTGTTAATGGTTGTTGCCTGGGGTTTGGGAATCTATAGCCCAGAATATTTCCTCTTTTTGCCTGGAGTCCCCACACAGGGGTTTCTGGAAAGATCCAGACTGGCTCGCTGGATCCATCCAGGCCTAGAGAAAAACTGGAGCCAAGCCATGAGGAAAAAGGATCAATTTTCCTGCTGCCTCTGCCTTTGGAAAGAGCTTTGTTGTATTTTCAAAGCCCCAGAGTTCATCTGGGCATGGCTTTCACTCCACTATTGCTATCATTCAACGTGACTGACGTACCCAATTCAGAAGACTGAGCCTTGCAACAGACCTTGCAGTGGTACAGATTGGCAACCTACATTGATATAAATTAGTTAATTAAACCAGTACTTAGGCTTGTAAACAAACCCTTACTTGCTGCTTCTATAGTTGGAGCACTGGTTTGCTTAAGAAGCCCTGAAGTCATCGAGCATGACGCAAATACCAAGCTTTGAAGTTAAATAGCTGGATGGGTTTGGTCCAGGGCTGGCAGTGTGTTTTCTAGTGCTCCTCCGTCTTTCAGATGGTCAGGATTTCACAAGTTTAAACAAATACTTCACATGGGCAACAGCCAGTCCTTCACTGAATTCCATTGATTAATGTCCTAATAGGAGCAGACACGGACAGTTTATGGATCTGATCCTCTTTTTGTACAACATTTACATTTTTCTAATTTCGTTGGCCTTAGAGAAGTATGTTTCAGGGTTAGGAACACTTTAAATAGCAGAAGAAAGTAAGTGTTTTTATGTCCTTTTTGGGACATTTGTGAGTAGTTTTCTTTAGTAGCTTTTATAGACAACTTGCCCACAGTACCAAAACCTAAAGATGTTTCCCTCTTAAATAAACAACTAATTGAGACAAAGCCATCACCATGAAGGCTGCACCACGCATATAGAGAACTTTTTCTGGCAGCACTTATAGTGGCACCCATAGTAACCCCTGAAAAAGCTTTAGTATTTTGCTGGTTTTTATTTTGCTTGTGTTTGGTAGCGTTTTCTTCTGTTGTTTTTTAAGGAAAAAGAAACATTATGCTATGAACAGAAAGTGAAAGACAAGACGGAAAGGGTTTCCATTCTGCTTGTCCCAGCTGGACACACTTTATGAATTCTATAGCAGACTTGACTTAGGGTATGTACTAGTTCATACTACACTTGATAACTCAAGAGGTTTCAGGGTTATGTTATAAGAGAAAAAACAGGTAGATATCCAAGATTTATTCAGATCTTGCCTAGTGATGATTTCATAATATGCTTTTTCATTAAAAAATAAAGGTTAAACACACAACTTGGGAGAGCTTAATAAAATGTAGCCTGTTAGAATCTGAAGGTGAGAAGAATGAGTCTGTCAGATACAGCTGGCCTCACTAGTGTGAGTGAATGCAATTTCAGTATATACTGATGTGCAGAGATCCCCTGTATTTCGGCATCCTCACTTTAATATTAAAGAGGATTCTGTATATCTGCTTAATGGTTAAATCCTGTTTTTTTGAGACAGAGCTCAGCTTATTTGAAGACCGAGGGTGAGGGGTCTGAGGAGCAAGGACAGGCCTCAGCCACCAAAGGACTGGTTCTCCATGAGCAGTCTTTCTGAATTGCCACCAAAGGACTGGTTTTCCATGAGCAGTCCTTCTGAATTGCCACCTCAGCCAGGTTTGGAGACACAGCAAACAGGATGAGGATCCTTAATCATGGCACCACCATGAAAGTCCTATTTGAGACTACTTTAAGGGCAGCCAGGACTGTGCTTATCCTGCTCTTGTTTGGAAGCTCTTACTTTTACCCTGATGTGTCATTTGTTTTCTGGTCTAAGCCATGCTTATTCTTGATCCAAAGAGCTTGAATGAGTGAAACTACTCAGTAAATAAAATGGAATTAAGAATGAATATGCAAAAACACCCCCCATATTTATAGCTAGTAGTAACTTCTACAATCTAGTGTACGGACAAAGTGATTATATATTCAAGCAGAGCATTCACTGGAAGTTTAATTAGGGATTTTTCTTTGCTTTTTCTTGTTCTGTTACAGAGCAGTAGTTTCACTCTTCTTTCTTTCATTGCTTTGTGGGGTGCAATTCCTATACCCATAATTGGAAAAAATAATTTTTGATGTTGATACCAATGCATGAGATTTGAATACACATCCAATCAGAGCAATTTTAGATGCAGAAATTTTGAATTTGTTGTGGGTTCTGTAGAAGTTAAGTTACTAATAATTTCTATGAAAAAAATGCACGAGATATCTAAATTATCTCAATTTTGCCAACTCTCCCCTCCTAAAAATAGCGAGAGGTTTTCTTTATTAATTCTTGTTAATGCTATGCATGCAATGTCACTGACGCAAAGGTCACTAGCTGAAAAACAAGGTTTTAACAAGCAATTAGATAGCAAAAGAAGCTAGCTTAAAAAAAAAACCAGCTTAACTCCTTATAATCCTTCTGAACAGAGCCTGAAGAAAAACCTATGAAAATCTTTACTCCATTGCATCAGTGAAGGGGTATTTTCAAGCTCAGATCAAAATGTGTGATTAAAACATAAAAACAAAGATGAACAAAGAGAATCACAAAATCTTCAGTTCTTCTTTTCTCATATTTCATGTTTCTGGGATGATGAGGAACCTCACTGTTTTCGTGAAATGACCACTTTGCCCACGTTGCCTGTTTGAGAAGATTCTCTATCAGCTGCTCCCCTGCAGAGAAGCCAAGATCTGTTAGGAAAGGTTGGTGGCAGGACCCATGTGCTTCTGCCTCATTGCATTTGAGGAATAAATGAGCTGCGGGGTCACAACCACACTGCAAAAAATTAAGAAAACAAGCATGGAGTGATTCCACAGGAATTTTAAACTTCCATTTTCAACACAGCTTGCAAGTTGTATGCATTAAAGTCCCAGCTGGTGGAGTTCACACAGTTAATGCTGGAACAAGTGTCTTTGGCACATATTTAACTGAAGTGAAGGGGCACTGCACGAAGTTAAACAATCCTAATGCAAACACCTCACTTGTCAGAAACCCAAAAATGAAACAACAGCTGAGTCACCTCCCCACTGCAACTCTACCAGGACGCAGGCAGAAAAGTGTTAACTTTGGGGACTCAGAATGATTTACTGGCAGCTTTAAACATAATTTCATGTAGTCTGTCAGTTTCACTGTACAGTATAAAAAGGGGCTGGAAAAAAATTATATTCTATCTGGGTACAGGTGCTAATGGAAATTTTGTTAAAGTGAGAAAACTGCCTAACTGTAAACCCTGTTAAAAAATCATTGTGAGCCTTTTTGCTTTTTATTTTCCTCAGCAGATCAGGTGCCAAAAAGGCCCAGGGTCATATTCCTATTTGTTTTCTAGGATTTCAGTGTGCATTACAATCCTAAATCTCAGCAGGAAATGTCCAGAATAAAATTTCCTTTAAATGGCCATCACTTCAGGCTTGACCATAGTAAAGGACACTGGCTTGCACAGTATAGCCAGCTTTAGTCCAGAATTTTAGTTAAATACTACAAACAGCCATCATTCAAAGCCGAGTACGTTCTTCCAATTCCATCATTCTCAGCTGCCCTAATCCTTCTCTGTTTTTAAACTGTTCTGGTAGCAGGTCTGTTACAGATAACACCTAAGGCTAATTCATATCAATGCTTCCCTTTTGTCTGAATGAATCCCTTTCACAATACAGCAATATTTTTCATTGTATTACAAAAAAAAAATCCCAAAGAGGACAGTTAATGCTTTATCATGTCAGTAAAACACTACTAACTGGGATCAATTGCTTTACTCTTATATTCTACTGGGCACAATACTGTGATTTCATAAAATATTGTGATGAATTTTAGAAAAGCATACCTATAAATTACAGAGATAATAATTTCCCATAAAATCAACATATTTGCACACAATCCTTGGCTTGTCACTACATTTTTGACTGATTATTCATGTGAAAAAATAATTAGCTGGTAGAAGCACTTCAGTTTTTCTGCATTTGCTGGCAGAACCCAAGCCGTTGTTCCGGCTCTCACACACAGCAGTCCTCTCTTACCAGAGCAGATGCAGCTTCTCATTGATTTAATTTGTTTGTCTTCCACAAATCTCCTGGACCAACTTCATGATTTAATCATCACTAGATTCCAATTTGTAATATTTTTGGCACAATGCCTATTGTTCTCAAAAAAGTTTATGAATCTGAAGAACCCTTGCCTCTCAATAAGAAATTTGAGGATTTTCCTCCTGCTGTTTGAGTTAATGTACTCAGCAGATGGAGCTGTTAAATACTCCTATTTTATTAAGATTAGACTGGATTACTGAAGTTCTGAAGAAATTTTGTCTTTTTATCACACTTCTTTTCTTCTTAAAATGTTTCTAGAGTAGTTTGATATTAACTACATGGTATTCTTAAGATAATAACTGAGTCCAAAATAACAAGGCATGAAGATGCCTTTATACATTTCCCTGTGCTGACAAAGGCTTGACTATAAAGAGCAACCAAAAGAACAGGAAAACAGCTGTGTTTGTGCTAAAGAAGGATACCTTGAAGATGAAGCTTCACTGGCACTGATTCCAGAACAATTCTCTTAAGTTAATAAGGAAGACTTACACAAGCATCTAAACAGGCAGGGAGCAGAGAAAATAGTGCATAATTTATTTGAGCAATTAACTAATCAACAGTCTTTGAATAGTGAATTCATCCAAAGCACTGAACCTACCCATACTGTTAAAAGAAACTGGTTAAATCATCCTGATTCACAAACACATTTGAAGAAACCACAGTCGTTGGGAGGATATGCCACAAGAAGAAAGCAAGTTTAATGAGTTGAGTAAGTTATTCATTATAAACTATTTACTCAGCTATAATCAGCCATCAAGTGACTGAACATATGCTGAAATGTGAGGGTGGAAACCTTACAGCCTCCAAATGCCTGAGCCCTGTACAGATAGATGAACCAGCTGGAAGTGCAGCACCACCACCTAGATAATCACAGACTCCAGGCATTTAGTGGGGCCAGCTTTGAACAGATGCCCAGAAGCCAAAAGAAACAAATTTCTTTCCCATTAAATAGATTAATGGATTTCTTTTGTTCCTATGAAAATTGAACTACGCTAATAGAAAAAGACAAATAAAATTATAAATAAAATAAGCTATAATTCAAAATGCATGCCTTTGCTTCATTCCCTGCTCCAGGCTTGATGACACACTTAAAGCTCAAGATGGAGCAAAGGGGCCCTAAAAGCCCCAGATTTACAGGACAGTGGAAGCTGCCTTGAAAGTTACCATTATGTGTCCAAGATGTCCCAGCACAGAAGACAGGCAGGAAGACTGTCCTGAGGCAGGTATTTCCGAATAACTTTACTGCAAACCTTGCACAGCTGTAGTTACAGAGAATCCCATGGTTATATAAATTGTGTTACAGCCCTCACCAGTATGGCCTCAGACACAGCATGATGCTGCTTTGCCATGCCCTCACCTCAGCACAGGATCTTGCACAATATTCCAACTACGACTGTATTTGCACTTAAACTGATGGGAAAAGCCCATCTTTTGCATTTTTTCAATCCTGTTTTCTCCTTTATTTCTTTAATCCCATCTACTTTTTTTTTATGACTGTCAATACAGGGTAATGGCATTAAACCAGTATTTACTATTGCAGCAGAAGTGAGATCAGATCTTCTTTGAATATCACCTTAGAACATGAGTTGTCAAAGAACAGTGAAATGGATCATCTGCTGAAAGATATTACGATTATGTCAGTGTTAGTGAATTAGTGGCAGAGAATGTGCCTGTATGCTGCATCTGTACTGTCTGCAGTGGTATAATTAAAAGAGCCCTAAAGCAGTTCACCCATGCCAATTAGATTCCAGAAGTGAGCATGCAGCAACCCTGTCTGGGCAAAAAAGTGACTTTCGTAGTGTGGACAAGGAGTGATCAGTGATAGTTCAGAACCAAAGACAGCATATTTCATTTTCTAGTGTAGATGTAACTTAGGAGAATTAATTGGTCTTTTCCTTCAAATACTGGGTACCTGTTGTATACAGGAGAGATACTGCGGATTTCACGTAAGTGTGGTACTAAGCTTGTCAGTGTCATGCTTAGAAGACTGGGAAAGATGCACATCATGGCTTGGCACAATCTATCTGACTGATATGCTTAACCTGCTTCCTTTCACTACTCTTATCTGACTATAAAGTTTAATCAGGTTCTGCCTCTTACATGACTACAAAGAAAGGAGCATCCACTTGTTCATTACCACCATCATCACTGTTTGGCACTGCAATCCTGCTAGGTGAGGAGGAGCGCTCCGTTTGGGGCTGAAGGTGATGAACACCAGCACAGAGAGGGCAGCTGCATGAGCGACACAGCTGTAAGAATGATCAGCACAGTTTTGTGCCTCTGGTGCTTCCCAAGGTTGAAAGTTTCCCACTACCTCCAAGTCTGCAAAGCAGAGACTACCATATTATCACCCCTGTCTGTGTTGATAAAGGAACAGTTCTGGGTAAATAACATCTGGAGTGTCTGTAAGTATGACACAATGTACAGAACTCCTTCCCTGGAAAGCTGCGGAGATGTAAACCAAAGGTTGTACTTAGTAACAAAACCTCAGTCTTCCCTGTTGAAAAAATCTCCGTAATTTTACAATGCTGAGGGGTCTGTTACTGTTACAATGCTAACATCTGTGCCAGGACAGCTGAAGGCAGATGGTCATTACACTGACAGGACTGCTAACAAGAAGGAAAAGAAGTTCTGTCTGCATGCTGACCCTACCAGAGAAAGTTCCATTTTTAGGTATGATGTTGACTAGTTAAGTTATTCAGCTGTCTGTATCCTGTGCTTGTGCAATAAAGGCAGGGCATGAGCTTGAGCACTGTGTTAGCATTGTCCGTATTTTTGTATTGTTAGCACAGATTATCTGTGATTTTAGCGTGTGCAAGTTAGTACTCTCCCAGATGGGAAAAGTCTGGGGAATCGCCTGGGCCAAAGACCTTTCACAAAAGGCAGTTTGGGTACAGTCATCCTGTTTCAGTGGTTTCATCTGATGATAGTGAGCTGGGCTGTGCCATGCAGCCTCAAGGCCAGACCACAGCTCCTGGCTCACTTTATTTTCTTGCACAAACATAATTACTGATAGCAATGAAAAACATTTGGGATTATTGTTTTTTCAAGTACTAATTCTGACTTTCTTCTCAGTAGAGAAGATACAGCTCTTTTTTTATGTTGGTTAAATATAAAACCCAGGTCAATGGTAAAATCTTCATTAGAAGCAATACTCTACCCAGACACAAGTCATAAATTACTAACTGCTCTTTACATAAAAATATATGAAGAAGAGGAGACGAGGCAGTGGTGGTGACAAGACTGAACGATCATTTGGTACAGCAGAACTGGTATGCCGTTCTCCACTGCACAAAGAACAATTAAATATATTAGAGCTCCTTCCACCTGATTGCTAAAACACATGGCTGAGGGAGGAAATACGTCAGAAGTCTGTAAAATAGCAGCGGACTGCAGGATTGTTCACTGTCTCTTCAGTACAAGAACTAGGGCATCTCCAAAGAAACTGTCCAATGGAATGTTCAAGATTTGAATAGGACACAGTGAGAATTACTTCTTCACAGAACATTCAGCTGGGCTGTGGGGTCCCTTGACAAATGCTGTGCGTGCCAAAAGTCTGCATGGGTTCTACAGCTGATTGGTCAAATTCATTCAAGAAAAGTCTGTCAAAGGATACTAATTTTGGAGGTGCCATCTCTGACTCAGGGCTGCCTTGTTACTCCGGTTGGTTAGTGCTGGGTGAATATTCTGGGAAATATCACAACTGTACAATTCCCAGGATATCTACTATTGGCCATTGTTGGAAACATGCTGTGATGCTAGACAGATCTTTCATCTGTATCAGTGTGGCTGTATTATGTTCTTCTTTGTCTGCTCTGCTACTACACCATTAAACCTGCCCGTGATCAGTTTTTTCCCAAATTTATTATACAACTGGGGTCATGGGGTACAAGAGACTCTTTCTCTGCCTTTCCTAAAGAAGACCAGAAATTGGGGGGTGAGGGAGACTCTCTCCCTTTGGTGGCCAGGAGCTGCAGGAAGAGGAGAAAGGAGAAATCACTCCATCCACAGGAAAGCTGAGGGATTTGAACACCGCTATGTACTAGGGAGTCTTCACCTACTCCCTATTTCTTTCTCTGTTCCTCAGCTTATACTGGCATTTGGATGAAGAGAGGAAGATATTACTTCTTGTGCCAAACAGCTGCTCTTCTCCAGAAGGCTAATACACGGATCTCAGCCTGAACTGAACTCCCAGACAAGACAGGATTTAACCTTTTTCCAGTGGGAGAAAAATTTCATCGTGATTCACCCTCATGTTTTTGTATTACCCAACTTGTAATCAAAGAGCACTGGTTCCTGGGGTCAGTACAGTGATCCCAGGATGAAGCTCAGTGGTCTGTGATAAGAAGCCATACAAACAGGTGGTATCTTCTGCCCTCTGGGTCAGTGACCTGCTCCAAAAACATTAATACATGGTCTGATTTAAAGGAGGTCTGAACCTCTAAAAGCTCTGAAAATGCTAAACAGTGCATTAGAAATGAAATAGCAGAGTAACTCCCATGTCTCAGCCTCCCATTTCCTAGCATGGATATGCCTGCCTCATGAACAATGTCAGGCACAAGGGCTTGAGTAAGCTATACAAACACAGTTATACAGGTCAGTCCTGAACACTTGAACTCTAGCCATGGAAGAGCTACACGCTTGGAGAATCTCACCTTAGACAGTGGCAATATATGTTTATACCTGCAGCCAGACATTACCAGCACCTGTCTCTCACCTCCCAGTCCAGAACTTCTGCGAACAGAACTTGTGAGAGTGGTAAGTCTTTTATTACATTTTTCTTTTTATAAAATGGTTGCTTTTAGAAAATACACATTAGAAAGCTTAAATTAAATTTTTTGTGATTTTTTTCCTAATCTTTCACAACCGTCTTTGAATCACAGGCACAAACAGTAGTTTGGGAAGCATGGAATTAAAGGCTACTTTTCTAGACCTTCTATAGTCAGCAAGTCTCCGTTTCTCTAAAATAAAACTTCCTTCCTAATCCTTCCAACTTCAGTACCTTGTTTCCTCCTTTTACAAGGGCTGCCCTTCAGCATTTCCGTCAGGAGGTGAAGAAGAAAAGCTCTTTGACACAAGAAGGATTACTTACTTCATTGCCCAGTGTGTTTGTCCTAGGCTCGCATTTCCCTGTATTATTTCCTTTCTTTTTTTTCCCCCTTTTTCCCATAGGAAGGCACTCTATTTTTGTGCTAGCACCATGCCATGTTTGCAGTATTTTTACAGCTCTGTTTTGGTGCTCCAAATCTTCATGAATTAAGGAAGAGGTGGTTTACTGATAGTAAGGGGTTTTCCTTCTCATTTTCAGAGAGATTTTCACCAGTATTGTGGACTGCTCATTCAGATATTCAACTGAGGGATGGAGGGAAAAGCTAGTTACAGTAAACTCAGGGTGGTGTTTCTTTTGTTTTGTTTTTTTTAAATTAGGTAATTCCTGTAATAAAATATCTAACGCATAGGGAGCTGATAACACAATGTGAAATTCTGCAAGTAAGATGCATGGTGGAGGCCACAATGGCAAGCAGAGAACTTACAATTACAGTACAATTCCTCAGTACACATTTAGAAAGACCGACACTCATCACCCAAACTTTCCACAAATTAGCTTAAAAGATGCTCCACATAAAGTATGCTAATACATCAGTGAGACTTCCACTCTTCTTTCTTCTCTATATGAGTTAAAGAATCTCTCCCTTCCCTCTATCTTTTCAATCTTAGAAATGTCAGGAATGCAATATCCTGTTTTCTTTGGTTTTGCTGGGGGCCTTGTTAGTGCCTTAGCAAATGTTTAAATGCTGAAACCTTAATAAAGAGCTCGGCTGTCCAAGAGAACCTCATTAGTCAGGGACAATGAAAGACTATTAATAGCAACATCAACAATATGCAAACAAAAAGTCAGAACAGTGTCTAAAAGCCCTTTCTTCTCTCAAGTGCCAAAAATCCTCTTACTTTTGTCTCATGATAGCCTCACTGTATTACAGCTTTTCTGTTTGTAAAACTGCAATTTCTATTGTAAACACCCCTTCCCAAAAATTCCCTTCTGCTTTTTGAAAGACACCTCTTTCAAGGTTTTTACAATCCATCACAAAAAGGTGTAAGATCTTATTTTTGTCCCTTTGAAAAATTACAATTTTCACTTTGAAATAATACAACTTTTAAGAACTCTAGCCTTGAAATAACCCAGGCTAACAAGAGTGATTTCATAGTAAGTCAGGGAAGCACAGACTGTTAGCATTTTACTGTGGATGAACCCTTCACAATTACAAAATATGACGTTTTACTGCACACCCTTGCTAAGGCTTCTGAATTGTGATGAAAAGAAACAGAACAGATTTGCTTTCAGAGAGAGAGTACATACAAGTACACTTACATTCAGGCTACTTAGATGGTAGGAAAAATTTTCTTTAAAAAATAAACATTTCACTGAGAAACTTAACTAATGTTACAAACTTGATAAATGTAAATATATGTCAGGTAAACTCATTAGGAAGAATCAAAGCTAACCTAAAAAGGAAGAGTCCATATAGCAAAATGAAAACATTAAAGGGATGAAAAGGCTCAAATAAAATAGCTGCTTTAAGCAATTTGCATTCTCTCTGCTTTTCTGTAATGCAATCAAAGCCATTAACTATATATAGCTCAGTGTCTCTTTGGTCAGCAAAAAACAACTTAGCAACACAACCAGATCAATCCCTTCTTCTACAATGCAACATGTTTTTAATTAAGAAAGAACGCCAGGATGAAGGAGACCTTACAAGTTCAATAAGCTGAGACCATTCAATTTTTGGAAGTGGGGGGAAAGGGTTAAGCTTTTTATTGTAAACTTCACATGCTTTATGTTAATACAACTATTTAAGCCCTTTCTTGACTTTCTGATCATGTCTTTTGACAGGAAAGGGAGTATTTGTTTTGTCTGATTTTAACCCTCGGGAAAGCAAACCAGAACTGCCCAGAAATGTCTATCCTTTATTCTGACCTCTGCCTTCCGAAAGGAGCAGTTTAGGCAAGATGCATTTACCAGAGAATGGAAGTATGAAATTCCCTTTCTAAAGCAAAAATCTTACCTGGGTAATCATTCTTGTCTACATCTGAGTCTCCTCTTAGAGTGAAGCCAAATCCCGAAGGCATGGACTGTGAGGCCCAGGCTCCATTGAGAACCTGGGAAGGGGTAGGGTTTAACCCATTACTGTATCCATTGTAAATGAGCACTTTCCCTCGTCTGTCTTCTCCTGCAAATGGTGCACCAATAGCAATGTCTGCAGTGAAAAATAAATAAATAAATAAAAAGAACGGACACAATTATAAATTAATTCCCTGCAGGAAAACAGACACAAATGGCTTCTGCTACAAACATGCAAGAACGTCAACATTCTTTACTTCTCAATGTATTCCAGTTTAAAGGCAAATATACAAGATGTTTGCAGTGTCTTTTCTGTGTCAAACTTTCATGACAAAAGCTTATAAAATAATCCTATGAAGAGGTTATTGAATTATACTAAATAGCCAGTCCACATTGAATTCCTCTACATATTTCCAAGGCAGTTAATTAGCTTTAATAAACCAAGATCTAAGGAATGCCTGCTTCTACTTTCATATTTTTAAACAGCCACAAATTTTCCTTGATTTCCTCTATCACCTAGATAATAAGGAGCAGCTGTTAGGTAAAACTAATTTTCTTTTTCCAGATAACATATTCTACATAGACAAAAAACTTCAACCCCTCAAACATCTAACACTTTAGAATGCAAAGGAGAACAGTGGAATATCATGTTTTCATCTATACCAATTCATCATCTTATTGAGAAATAGGAACATTACCAAGTCAGGAATTTCGCAGGAGGTCTTATGCACTATGGAATTAAACACTTCAATCCTTAAAAATGAGGTGCCATATCCAAGAAGCAGAACTTACAGCGCTCTTCTTCGTTTCTGTGCATGGGATGTGGAGACAGTCATGTCTAGATTGAGATTCAACAGCTGTACTAGCTGAGCTAGCCAATAGGAAACAACAGAGGGTATGTATCTATAGCTCTCATTTTTGGGTTCTGATCTAGGAGCTGGTGCTGGACTTCTTTATTACTCTTGAATTGAGCACCTGGACTCTGTAGCTTCACTCTAAAGGCAGACGTGCACCAAAGCTCATATTCAGTTACGACGCAGAAGACTTTGGCTCTAGAGTATCCTTAGTCTTTCTACAGTGACAGACAAAAGCAGAAATGTCTCCTGCCTGCCTCATCTGAATTCTGGAGAGAAGGGAGACAAATACTGCCTGCCCAGAGTAGCTGAGGGTATCTGCTGTTGCTCACTGGTAGGAAACAGGAATTCTCCACCATGATGTTCAGTTGTGCTGAACTCTATGGTGGGATGCCAGGACAAGCCAGTGAGGGTACTCTCAACAGTCACAATCCAATAGCTTCTACTCACAGGATGGTATTCATACTTTGTGCACTCAGAACCCCAATGCAATTCTATGACTCCTGACATGACTGATCCCTTGCACAGCAGCCACACAATGAGGACACTGCCCTAGAATCTAGTGGCTAGAACATTGTGAAAAACAGCCCTCAAGTTAAGGAGGAGCAAAGTCCACTCAGTGGGACAACTATTCTAAAGGCTACTGTGCAAAACAGCTCCTCCAGGAGAAAGTTTTAGATGTAGAGATACCTGCATCTAAAACACAGGTGTTTTAGATGCAGAGGTACCTGCTTTGAAGATCCCTAACATCCTGGAAATAAGAAGTAAGGAAATGCATGTAGGGAAAACCACGGTGCCACTGACCATGTCAAGGAGCTCAAGGTGCTCAAGGTATTCTAGCTATCTCAGGTAATCAAGCAGTTAGTTGTACTGTTTTCTTGAATGTAGGCTGCCAGTTAACTTACATGAACATTTTGTTGTGTGCATGTGCTATAAGCATTTGAGAAAGAACCCATTATGCACCTGTGTCTTTTAGTACTTAAGTACCAGTGGAAGGCTGATTCCAAAATAGTACTTCTGTACTTGCTCAATTCTTTCATTGCTGACAAAATACTCCATGTACTCAGGCCTCATTCAATTATCAAATTCTTCCAAGCATTTGAGGAGAGAATTCTGCTTTCAAAAAAATTAAACATCTTAACTAAGTAATGAAATGTTATTATAGTTATAAAGCAAAGATATTTTTATTCAACTAAACATACTAATATTTAGTAAAAAAATCACACTGTAGTCTATATGACTTATCGGTCAGTTTTTCATGATTTGGGTCTCAACATCAGTTTCATTAGCATTAGTGTAAATTCTCATGAATTTCAAAGATGGTTACCTGTTAAAAAGCCTTTCCCAGCACTGCACAGACACTTGATATTTGCTGTTTAGGCATTTTTAATTTGAATGTTAAACAGAGATGTAATACATTACATACAAATTACCATTATATCCGTCTTGATTGAGATCTCCGAGGTGTGTGATTGCACTGCCAAATCTACCAAACACTTCAGTGCCTGTCAGAATTTGTGCATCTTGGAAGAGGAATGCACTTTCTTGCAGGTACAGATAAACTTGCCCAACTTCTTTAGGCTTGCTCTCAAATTCTCGTTCCATAAAAAGAGGGGCACCAACTAAGATATCATCTAAACTGGAACAGTCAAACAAAAACCAGTGTCACTGAGAGACTGAGTGTAAACAACACAGTTTATACATTTTCTAAACAGGAAGCTGATAATTATTATACAGTCAGACTAACTGAGGTAAGAAGGCACTTCTGGAGTCCTAGCCCAAACACTTGGTCAAAGCACGGTCAATTAGGGAAGGCTGTCCATAGCTATACCCAGTTCAGTTTGGACTATCTTCACACATGGAGACTCCACAACCTCTCTGGGCAACTACTTCCAGTGTCTGATCATCATCACAGCAAAAATGTTTCTTTCTACGTTTAAATGGAATTTCTTGCACTTCAGTTTATGCCCACAATAGACACTGAAACTTACACTTTGCAATTAATGATGCTGAAGTCAGGAATCTAACTAAGAGGGAATCTATGTTACTAGAACAAATTCTCTAGATCTGTTCTGCTAACAGTTCTAGCAAGAGACAAATTTTAGTATAAATTCTAGTTTTTGCAACTTCTACATCAGTAAGAGACCAAAAGAAAAAAAACCCTGCCACTTTACAGTAGATTTTTGAGTAACATACATGAAACACAAGTAGAGCATCAATTAATAGAGAATGCCTCATCACTTCTTCAAATAGAAGCTGGGAGACAAAGCCAAAGCTCTATTTCTGAAAACACTTCTGTTCAGTATTAGGTACACAGGTAGGTGCAGTGCTCATATAATTTTCTGTACGGAGTATTAAAGAGAAAGGACATAATCAAATCACAAAAATAAGATGCTTAGAGGGAAAAGACTTTCTGTCCATTACGGTACTCCAAGGTGAATCAGTAAAAGAACACAGACTAATCAATGCATATTTTGCATGTTGCTGTTCTAAATAGTCATGTTTCAAAACATGTTACCAACATTTATTTAGAGGGAATAAAAAGACCCTTTTATAAACTGTGAAGAATAAAAACAAGTGTGATTGACAGACTCATAACAAGCAGAAGTATTCTTAATGGATTATTCTGAGATATGAAACGATAGTATCAGATTAACTGCTGAAGGTTGCTCAAGGCCATGTAATAAAATAATGTGCATTATATTCAGTAGACATTGATCATCTGTATTAAATAAGTCTGTTACTGCAAATAACTAGGACTACTTGATCCCACAATATTTAATTTGGAAAACATATTCTCTTGCTCTAATGTGAAGGTTTTTTAAAACTTTGGAAAACTCATAGAAAACTTTCTATTCTCAATTCATCTTATTTCCAATATGGGGGTTTATCTATTAGCAAACCAAATAGTAAAATTGCACTACATTGTTTTTCCCAATCCTTATAGAAAAAAAATCTGTATGATTCAGCAGTACCTCAGTTACTATTTTACCATAGATACATATTATGATTCTAAGATATATAGCATAGAATTTAGCACAGAATATGTCATCTAGAAAAAAAAATTAATTACCTTGTAGAACTTACACATTCTGTAAGTTGTGACAAAATACTTCTAGGACTGTTAATTTTCTACGAAGTTTTATAGTATGTTTCCATAAAGGAAAGTGTAATTCCAAATGTCAGGTCAGTTTGCTATAGCTGTCCTATTTTTTATGTTAGATTATACCCTGTGGCATAAATAACTAAAAAAGGAAGGAAGCAGATGCTGACTTGATATAAAAGGTGGGATTTTCCTTTCACACTAAACATCAAAAGCTCTCCTCTACTAATGGAAGTTGTTTGTGGTTAGGACAGAATATCAGCTGAAATGGTTGCCATGAAACAAAAGCAACAACGAAAACAAATTATGAATGCTCTTTTAAAAAAAAGTTATTTTACATATGCCATGTACTAAAAGCATTACACAGTAGCACTATCATTAATTACTATTTTAGTACCTCACAGTCCAGATACTCCTAGTACATTGGGACCCCATAGAGTTAAGTGCTGTAGAAACCATGAAATAAAAGATGAGCTTGGCTCCCTTGAATGTTTCACAAATGAGCAATTTTAAGACTGAAGGAAGATATCTTTAGAGGTGATAAGGAACCAAATCACTGAGAGTCAGAAAGCTCCCAGTATATTGATGTAAATTAAAGAGATACCCAGATACCTTTAAAACCCTGGTCCATAGAGCAATTAGAGTGCCTAAAATGGTGAAAAGAGAGAGGCAGACTATCTATCGTGTACTAAAATTCTCTAAGCAGAAGCTTAACCTAGAACACAAGATTGACCAGGTGAGACAGAAAGCAAGCAGACAGGAACTGGAGCTTGTTCAACAGGGAGCATAGCATCTCAGCTAGAAGTGCACAGTGCTGGGTTATTTTTCTCGTAAAATTTCAACTTTGCTAAAATAAATGACAATAACTGTGTAAAATGCATCAACAGTCCAGGGAACAGGGACCAGAATCCAGTAGCTAAGATGGCTCATCTTCTGATGTGCTGAGGAACAGGTGGAAGAAAGGCAGTCATCTAATACACTGACCTATTTCTAAACTGGTTACGGGCAGCAGAGCCACCTGGAACACTCACAGCACTTAGTTTGCCTTCCCTCCAGGTCTTCACATATACAGCCCCCACCAAGGCCTTCCTTTCCTCACCCTCTGAAATTTTTCCCCTTCTCTTTCAGAGCTGAGCTCTGTAGGTTAAAGCACACTGCTTCAGCAAGTCCTCTGCAAGAGGGAGCTCTCCCTTAGGCAAATCTAGAAGTTAGGGTTTAGAGTTTGGGGATTTTGTGCTGTCACAGCAGTGTACTATAGCTAGAAAGGAAGGATTTGTTAGCTACCCAACTCTCTCTGATCCTCATTTACCTTTTTCTGGTTCCTCTTCAAGTGGGTAAAATAAGCAAACAATTGCTGTTTACCATACTTTATACTCAGTTTTGCCTCCCAGCTTCTACAATTTGATTATTTAGGTAACAAGCAGTGAAGGGGGCATGGGAGGGGTGTGCACTTGTTGGGTTCTAAGTACCTATGTGATTAGTATTATGCATTTTTGTTGGTGAAGGAGGATATTTCAATTGGTCTTTTAAATTGTAGGAGTTTGTATTTACAAAATTGAGAATTCTGAGTCAAATTCAGTTCGATGTGATTGCTTCTAAAAAGCCGTAGGAGTAAATAAAAGCAAAAGCCCGTGGACAGTAATATTAAACCATGAAATGCAGTTCAATTTGCAGCAGTACTTTGAACTGGTTCATTAGATTTCATTACTGCACTAAGATGCTAGAGTTAACATAAATGATATATTAATTTTTTCTCCAACACAGAAAAGTAGCCAGTCAGTATTACTTCCCTTCTGATTAAAAAAAAAATCGTTAAAAAGCACAAAGCTGACCACCTGCTGAGACTGTGTGCCATTCCTTTGTATCCTGCAGACTAATAAAAAGCAGGAATATGGGAAATGTCAAGAGGTCAAAGTATGACTATGGAAAGCTTTGATAAAGGCCAAATAAAAAACCCAGTAAACAGTTTATTTCACTATTTTTACCGGACTGTTTCCAGCCTAAATTGAAAGTGTTCTCTTTTTCTCTCTTTACTAGGAATGTAGCCTGTAAGTTGATGGCAAAGCTTGATTTGTTATGTTTCATTGTGGATTTCTTATTATTAGCAATGGGCAACTAAAGGGTAGTTCAAACCATACCCTCGATTTCCCTGTTCTGCCTACAATCCTGATGTGGTACAGATAAAACTGCACGAGTCACTTTGGAATACCCACAGAACTGCTGGGCTAGGTCTACAGAGCTTTTTTCCTAAGATAAGCCTAATCTTATTATAGTAAAGCACCATTCCTAATAATCTTGTATTAATTTTTTCAGCAAATAACTTAATCAGGTTTCTCATACTGATAAGGACATCACCACCTCCTTATCTTTATCTGAATAAAATGCCTAAGCAAGTCTGAAGTGTTAATTTCCCTCTTGCTTTTTTCCTCTCTTTCACTCTTCCTTTCAGATAAATATTTCTATTGACTATATATGCAAACCAGCAAAGACAGACTACATATCTAATCAGACATGTTTATCAAGTAGAGCTTTTTGTGTTTTGTTTTCTGTGGGATGTTTGGATCTCAGGAAGAGTCTTTAGATTTCTTTTAAGATATAGACTGGGAGACCACACAGGCCTCAACAGCACTTTGATTATATTATTGACATAAACAGTGGTTTTAGAGGTACACAGAAAATATGAGACCTGCCAAGTAACCCTATGGTTAACAGGAAATAACCTGCACAGGAAATAGTTTGGTTCAGTGAGAAGTTAAATAATAAGTTCCCTGAAAGTCTAATGAGTGTCTATTACACCTTAGATTAATGTTTCTCCACCCTTTCACATTTGTAATACATCAGTAGGACTAAATTAATTCTGATTCTGTTTATCGTAAAACCAGAAATTTTCAAAAGCTGTGATACTATGCCAAAATCTGATCTCAGAAACTTGGAAAGATTTGAGTACTATGAACCCACCATGGAAACTGTTGAAGCTTCTGTTTTGTTGTTGTTCTTTTGTTTTGTAACTGCATTAACACTTTACCACCTTGTTACTTTTCTCTTCTCTTGCATTCCTCAGTCTTTAAAGGGTCACTAGTCACTAATAAGAAGCAATGACTATTTAATGCACTATGTTTAAGCACCTAATAAGAAATGATTACAAGAAAAAAATACAAAGTAGACATATCTGAGACATTTTGCAATAAGGAAGAGTACACTGCATCTCTAAATATCATCCTGGCTCATCTTTGTGCAGACTTCCAAGGCTGCGAGATTCAGGGATTTTTATGTCCTTGCTAGATAGCTACTATCAATATTCTCTGACTAAAGTCCTCTTCTCCTAAAATATTTAATCAGACTTCACATGACTTGAAAGTTTTGTTCAACAGAGCCTGAAACCCCCAAGTATCTTAGGGATATGATCCCCAAGCATCACGACCCTGGGAGCGGAGCATCATTCTCCCTCTGACACACACAATGCCTGCCATAACTATTGGACATAGACACTTGTTGGCCCTTGGGTGATAAAAATGGATGGCCAACCAGCAGGTGCTGGAATGAAGAAAGAAGAGCTGATGACATTGGAAGGCTGTTAAAATTGAGAAGTGAAGCTATGGATGAGAAGACTTACCTGTATGTGAGAATGGGAGAATTAACTTCTGACTTTCACCTATCTCATCCCAGTGGTAGCTAGTGCTGTTTATTCACTGTTTTTCTACCTAGATCTCTTTTCTAGGACTCTGGACACTCCTCTAAAACACTGCTTTCAATAAATATTTGGGAACATAAACTCACCCAAACTAGGCCTGCAAATACTCATGCCACTGTGACTGCACAAAGATAAGCCTACGTGAACAATTAAAATTAGAAAAGCAGAGAGCCAAGAAAAGCATTTTGAGGTATGAAGCACCTGAAAACCTACATTTATAAATAAGTATCAGGCATTGCTTCTATTAGTGTTCAGTGGAGCCAAATATATGTGGTAACCTACCCATCATTGTTAACATCAGATACTGCAACTGTGTACCCAAAATAAGACGCCATCTGAAAATAAAGAACAACAGATAGGCTTTCATATCTGATATCAAGTGTAAAGGTTTTTTACTGATAATCCTCTTTGTTTTTATGGTCATCAATACAAAAGAATATTTTATGTATTCTTGAAACTATGTTAATGAAACGACATGCTCTAGAGATACAATATTTCATCACATAGTTGCTTGACATTACCTGTTCACCAGTGAAATTCTGGATAAAGGTCAAGTCAGAAGAATTAATAATTGAGACCTGGTAACAGAACAATAAGGAAAGTTTCAAGCACACACGCAGATGCTACAGCATGACATCACTGCAAAAGAATGGTCCACACACTGAAAGATCGTCTAAGTGGCCACGAAAAAAACAATTATTTTTCTGTCTCACCACAATTTTCCTGTATGATCTTGAACAAATTGCTAAGATTTCATGACTCTCAGGTTCCCCATAAAAAAATAAGGAAAAGTATTTCCCTTCCTTGCTGGACACTGAACAGCAGCAAATCACAGACTATCAGCTAATCAGTGACTAGGCATGAAAACATAAACTTAAAACATAAAGAAGTATATACATACATATATATATATATACATACACACCTTTTTCCTAAAAAATTTTAAAAATGAGTTCCAGAGACACAAGGAATTTGGGGTCCACAAAACTAGTGAATGTGTCTGTGGCTGGGATCTCTTTTCCCAGTCAGGTTAGTTGTGGAATGTTTTTCCTACAAATTATAAGCTGTATCCACAAATGTATATTGTTTTCTCCCTCACTTCTAACTGCATATCATGGCTCTTTACATCTGGATTTCAGTGTACACACTTACAGCACTGAAAGTAAACACTGGGTATGAATAATCTGAACTTGGACTCCTCTGCACCATGGACACAGCACTGCACAAAAATATGCTAACCTATGAGTGAGCTTAGGTCTGATAACACGGTGGGTACAGGGATACTAGGCAGACTCAGAGCATGTAATTGTAATTGTGACTGCCTATTGAAAACAGACGTCAGAAGGGACTAAGTGCTTACTATTCAAAACCCAAACCAGTAAGGCATTTCAACCCACCCAGATAGCCTGAGGGTGAAAGTCAGTGGCAGTTTTCTCTGGTTTGAAAGTTTTGTATGAAAGAGACAGAAAATATAATGGAGCGTTTAACCTTACAAATAGCTTAATGGAGTTCTCATTATAAAAATTATAAAATGAAGGTACATACATAGCCGAAGTTCTGTGCTCCCCTTGGGACTCCAGCAACCAGCTCTGAAAGGATAAATGCAATCTGAGTGGTGCATGCAACATGTATGCCCTGCCACTTAAACCTTCCTTGATATATATATGTCAAAGCCCTTAGGATTTTGATTTGTCATCTGTATCAGAAAGACCTGTAAATCACTTCAAGCCATTATTTCATAAGACTATAGCATTCATTCAGTGCATTTACCTGCACAAAACGTTACACTCTGACTATTGAATACATCCATCCATGGATCTCTTTCTGTTTAGCATTGCTTAGCATAGCACAGTATAATAAAGTTCTTGGTACAATTCAGCTTGCTACCTGACAGCTGTGGATTGATGGAGCCAGAATTAGTTATGGCATCGCATACTAGAGCACAGAAGCTAAATAGAACTGTTCTTACAAATACTTCTTTTCTTTGTGCCTTCCAACAATTTGTCTCATCCATTATTTCACTTGATGCCATGTAAATCCTTGACAAGTTCTGCACAGTCTGCATTACAAGAAAATTTCTGTGAGTGGTGTTGGAGGGATCCACTGAGTAAGAACACCAAACATTAGACCTAGCTGCCTTCTAGGAGTAATTTTGCCCAATGGTGAAATCTTAAACAACTAGTAGAACAAATGAGTAAAAAAAAAAAAGAAGGAAAAAGCTAAGTCCCAGCCTGCAGTCTTACGGTCTAAACTTTCCCTCATTAGGATATCCACATCAGTAGACAGCAGCAGGAACTTCAGATAACAGAGCACCTCAGCCACCTGCTTGTAGTGACCTAGCCTTCCTCTGTTCCTCACTGGGATCATATATTCCCCTCTGATTGAATGTGTTTGGTCAAGAGGAAATGGAAGTACTAATGAAGGCCTGAACATGACACAGGATGAATCTCAATTCAGCTAACTATGCAATATTTTTGTGCCAGTCATTCACATGACATACTGATTCAAAGATCACTCATTATAAAACCTTGAGTATGCACTAAAAAAGAAGCAAAAAATGTAGCCTTCCCATACCGGCTGTACCTCTTTTTACCCATCACAGTGTTTGGCTCAAAACTGTGTGATTTTTTATTTATTTTTTGAACTCTTCATAATGCTGGACAGGCAACTTTAACTTCAGAGGGATTAAGCAGCAGCAGTTCTGGAGAACTGGGTTTACTTGTGGAAATGTACTATGTCTCTATTGGCTTTGTGAGTCTGGACCACAGAGCTGTTCAGCCCCTCAAGAAAGCCATCCCTTAAGGAATTCCGACTTTTGTGTTTAATTCTGTTATGTTACACTGTCTAAGGAAATAATGGAGAATACTGAGTATAGATAGCTTAAGTCTCACCAGTGTTTCAAATGTATAATAGGTATGTTCCTGTGCAGAGACCCAAAATGAAGAATTTAGTAAGTGCATGGCCATATGGTTTTCATTCAAGTACATAGGTTCTTACCTTGTTCAGAATCCCCAGTAAATTCCCCAGCAGTCACTGAGTATCCTGTTTAAACAATTAATTACAGATTAAAACAAACAAACCAAACAAACAACAATAAAACTTGATAAACAATTTCTTTCAAAAAATATGCAAGAACCATCAGATTTGTCTTTTCAATGGATTCTCTGAATGCAAGTCTTCTAACATTGGTATGCTAAAACTGTGTGGAAAAAGGAAAATTGTTTATCACATTATTATGACTAAATTAATGGTAGGTCTGAATGTATAAGAAATTGATCCCTCCTCTCCAAAAATGAGCTTCTAAATCATTAATACTTACTAATTTATCTGAAAAAAACAGCAGGTACTATGGTGTTTTGCCCTAATAGTTATGAATACAATTTAGGTCTTCATTATTGTACTGTAATGTGCGTGTCCTGGTTGAGCTTTATATGGAAAACAGATTGCCAAAGATGCAGTAAAGCACCTCTTGGAGCTTTAGTAAACCTGTGAGATAGCTACTATTGCAACAGTAAAAAAGACTTTTGGATTGTGTCAGGGACTTTAATTTCAGATCTATGGACAACAGTGCAAGGACATGTCTTAGCTTTCAAATTCCACTGAATCTTTTCTATAACTATGTGAAGAAAAACCTGCCTTACATGCAGAGACATGAGTATCATGAAAATTCTTAGAGATATGTACTAATTAAAAGTAGATAAGGAGCCTTTTTTCTATTAATTACATAATATCTTCAAATTGACTTTTGTTATTGCTTACTTCAATTGCATCTTTTAAATATCAGTGAGAATAAATTGGGTATTTGTGTAGTACTGTACAAAACACCACAGAACTGAATTTGAATTTATCTAATAAAAACTGAAATTGTCTTTTAATTACATTAAGTTCAATCCATCATCTTGCAATGGAAAAATCCATAAATGGGAAAATTTTGTACTTCTGCTTTAATTATTTAAAATCAAATAATAAGAACCCTAACAAGCCATTTAAGATCTCAACCTTCAAACCCTATTGCTGTACATCATTTCAAGAATGTTAATAATCTCACTGAAGTAACCAGCAAACTACCGATTTGCTGTTGTGCTTAAGGCAAAACATGTTCAAATCCTCTCACAATTGGGACAATAGTAATGTAGGGCTTGTTTTCATGTTTATATAAGACTCATGCTTTTAGAACATATTGTTAACTCATATAGAATTCAGCTTACCCATGTAATTGTCATCATATGAGGGTGGTGCCACTCCTGTTTGCTTCTCTCGTGCCAGTTTCCTCAGAATATCCTTGAAGGAATAATTTGCAATGATGTCCGCAATACTTGCAGTGATTACCTGACCTGGATTCAAACAGCTTCATAAATGAAAGGCACCTAAAAGAGGGCCAGATTCTATAAACAGGGCTAGCAGAACACCAAAACAGAGCAGAAAGGACGCTAACACAGCACAGATGCAAAGAGTAGATAACTTCTCTCAAGCTTTCTCCATTACTACCCTGAAAGTCTCAAGAGTACACATAAATCAATACAACAAGGCACTGAATCTCTATTGAACCATTACCAAAACAGCTCCAGACCCATTTCAATGTGCTAATTCAAACTAAAGTCACTGCACCGTATAAACGTAGTAGATCAATTAAAACAATTTCTCAATGGAGAATTCAAAGCTGTGAATTCGCTACAATCACAATCAATTAGACCTTCTCCTTTAAAAGCAATGAAAAAACACACATCAAAGAGGCTGACAGTGGGCAAGCTGGTAGGCAGAGGCTGGGAATCAGCTCTATAATACATGTAAGAACAAGTTAAAACAAAAATAACCTCTTAACCCTTTACTGAAACCACTTCAGGGTTTATCTGTGTGAGAAACTACATCTTGGAACCTACAGTGATGCCACAAATGAACTTAAAATACATGCAGATAGCTATAAAAGTTGGTGTTCAGAAACAAACAGTAACAAAAACTTTTAAAACTGTACATTTGCTGTACAAATATTAGCAATTTTTAAACCTGCAGTATTTCTACGGAAAAATTCAACTTATTAATTAAATGACAAATATACAAAATGCCAACATAAAAACAGTTATTTGTATTTGTTTAACTTCCTAGACAACCTACATCCTGGATTTTCACGGCTTATTTTTATGCTCAGTTGCTTGTTAAGCAATTATTTTGATTTACATTTGTTGAAAATAAGATCAGACACTTGTTATCTTAAACTGACATAACAGTGGAAATCTAGAACAGTGATACTTTCTGCTTCACTTCTTAGATCCAGTTAATCAGCCAGATGAACATACCTTGCCAATAAAAACTACCAGGCCCGCCTACTATCAGGTCTCCATTCTACAAAAAGCAGAATTAAATAAAATTACACAGGAAAAGGAGACAACAAAATTCAGCATGCATGGGAAAAAACAATGTAAATTACCAAAATAATATCAGAATCATGATAATGGAGAATAGCCATGTTCAAGGAAAGGATGTAGGTGCGTGGATGTCCAGGAAAATCGACACTTAAAAGAAGTTGAAATCACCCTAAATATCTTCACTTGAATGAAAGCCATTTATTTTGCCTCTAACCTAATACTTCAAAAATTGCCACTTATTCGTAACAAAACAAAGTTAACAGAAAAGAGGGTGCTCACGTTCAACGAAACAATAGTAATGTTTTATAGAGAATTACATAATGCAGCTGCAGAATGCTCAAAACAATGGCAATGGTCAAAGTTACCTGAGGTCCTGGTGCTGTAAAAACGGCACAGATAATAACAACCGTGCAAAGTTTATCCTTTGTCCTGTAACATTGTTTCTGGACCCTCTTGGCATTTAAGAAAAATCTAGTTCTTTGCGTTAAGTACTTTCACCCGCACATGACAATGGTTTTACCCAATGACTAGTCCGCCACCAAAAGTACCCTTATAAAGGCTATTTTAACTTTTTAAAACTAGTTGGTACCTGCCCCACTGCTTCCTGAAAGTCAAGTAAAGCATTTTAAGTGGGACAGAATAAGATAGAAGCACACAGAAGTTTTTGCCTAATTATCTGTTAAGATAGACTGAGTCAGATTGGAATGCTGCAAAGAGATGAACAGGTGCTGATTGAGTATTTCTTTTTATTAATGAAAGTTTGAAGCTTGAAAAGGAGGAAAGAACTTGCAACAACTTCAAAAAACTTTCCGCACGCAACAGCATGGGGATAAACTCATGATCACAGAGACAGCACTTGAACCATGGGGATATATCACAATGAAATTCGGTCAAAATACTTCAGAAGCAGAATCTCACCTTGTAAAAATCTAAGCTGAAACCTGCTTGACAAAAGCCTTGTCCTTCAGGATCTGCATTGCCTGCAATTATGAAGGTAGAAGCATTTTATTCATTTCACAGTGCATGTGGAAGATAACACAGACACCCCTGGAGCTATAAGGCTATGAAAAGCAAAACTGCCAATATATGTGAAAATATGTATTCTTTTTTAGAAGAAGAACAGCAAATCAAAACATTCTACAGGACCCTGAACATGCAGTCCCTTGTGAAGATTTTGAAAAATAGGACCTCCTACTTGGGACTTTCTCCTCTTACTGCCAAGAAAGGACCCTTGAAACAACTATCAGGGATTCAGTTTTAATTTAGCTGGAGATAAAAAAGCAAAAAACTCAACAAGACTGTAGAATGCTCACCACAGTCTGATCTGTTATAAATACAAAAATAAGTGTTTACTAAAGCATTCTCAAAAAAGGTTGACACAGTGGAAGGGTCAGAATGGGTACAGGGAAAACCAACCTTCCTGTTTCTGACTACTTTTATTTCTATTCTCCAAATCCTTATATAATTGTGCAAAGTGTGTTGGGCATGCATCTTATGGCAATACTATGTGTGCCAGAGAGCCAGAAGACTGCAGGCTTAGGAAACTGACAGTAGGAATGGCCACTTGAACTCTCTTTTCAAATGATGTAAGCCTTTGCCCAGAGAGACATCAGTAAGTAAATAAAACAGATCTTAAGGTCACCATTTCTTACAGATTCAGCTTCTTTCTGTACCTGTCCATGCAGGGACAAGGATGAGGCTTTAAAAGGAAGACACAACACAACTGCATTTAGAGCCCTACTACAACAGGCATAGAATGCTGAGCAAGATGAATGCCCTATAATAATCTAATCTGTGGTATTTTCTGTAGACCTCTAGGTAGCTGAACCTGGTTCTAAATATACATGTGGTTTATCTCTATTCCCCAAGAAGCAAGGCCCTGAGGTCGCTACTACACCTTCAGAACAGCACAGAGAAGAGTGTGGAACAGCAGTGCTAATGTGCATGGCTTTCTTCTGGGCTGAAAGTTCTTCACAAATGAGCTCTTGGGGATGATGCTGGCATGAGTGGTGATACAGGCTTGTGTGTTTCTATGCAGGGTCTGATCTTCAAATTGTGATCTTGTGATGAGACACTTATACTCGGTGTAAGTACAAATAATTGGTTTAATATGCCATCTGGTTCTTATCTAGATCTGTTTGCTACATATTAAAGCCATAAAAATTGAACCAATTATAGCTCATTACTATAACTGCACACACTTAATTTACTTAGTTTCTCCTCTTTCAATTAATTAGACAATAAAGCATCCAATTGCAGGCATATAGTTTAATATTGATTTTTCTTTACACCCTCATTCAATGCCATAACGTATAGTATCCTTCATTCAGCCAAAACGAAATTGTGTGAAGACTGAAAGAATGAAAACATTGAGTGCAAAATCGATTCCTTCAACACAGAACTGTTCATATTAATACTCACTGTTGCGACAAGGTGAATATTCAGCATAGGCACTGAAGTTCTGAATTGCTACATAGCAGGTGCCAACAGGGTCCTTCTCAGGGCTGTCTTTAAGGGTTCTCCAATGATACAAAGGAGCGCAAGCCTATAGAAACAGAAACACAAAACAGAAAACACACATACCTTTCACACACTCTTGCATCTAGCAAATGTCACTTTTAATAGACTGTGTTCAAGGATTCTCTGGTGTTGTATCATTCATATAGCAATGATCACAAGATACTGACAGAAGAAAATGCAGGACCACTGCTTTATCTAATTTCATTATAACCTGAAAAGCACACTGATGTTTCACTTATAGCCCCTTGGCAGCTGGTATCTGTCAGGGACTACAAGTCATATTTAAGCAATGTTACAAATACCCTCTAAGTTTGCTTCACAAGTAATATGTTTGCTCTATTACTGCTCATTGCACAGGAGCTGATCCTGTAATTTAAGATGCATATCACATATATGTAGCTGAAGGCAGTCCCAGTTCTGTCCTGGTATGTCTTAAGATAATAGGTGTAGCAGCAGAACTGACTCCACTTAGCAGGAGATTTGTCAGGATGTTGTATCATACTGTCAATAACAATCATCAGAGTGTCTGCCTTCTTATAACCCCCTGCTTCAAATATTCCTAGATAGGATACAGTTATAATGCATACAACAGTCTGAGTGAATAGCTTTCTGCTAAGGAAGTTTTGGCTAGATATTTAATCTTCTATGTAATGGCAGTAGTGTTACAAACATGACAGTGTAAAGATAAAAGATACACAACTTGTGTAGAGAGAAACATTATCTTTTTTTAAGGTAATCCAGATAATTAGAAAAATAAGAATGATAAACTATCAGGTCTGCAAGTCATTCCTCACAGTTTCCCTGAAAATCTTCATTGCCTGGGAGGGTGAAGACACCACTTCTCCCTGCAACCTTGCCTCTGTAAGATACAAATAAATCCTTCATTCACGTCCTATCTTGTCCTACTTATTCAATGACAAACCTGTCTACCTCTGGCAAGGTGTTGCTGTTATTTACAATATTGTATTAGCTTCTGTTCTGCAATCAGTACCAGCTCTATGAACCACAGTGCTACTCACTGCTTACCACAAAGGTCAGAGCTTCTGGAGCAATGGCTTAAAGAACAGGGACTCTTCACAGGCCCCTGCCTAGAAAACTGCATACTAAAACAGAGAGCAAAACCAGAGTGCAGCAAAGAGGAGCATGTGTCCTGTGGGGGTGATTTTAGGTACATCTGATACATCTGACATCAAGCCAAATGGATTGAAACAAGAACTCAATATAATCATAAGCATTGACTTAACAAAGTTTACTATGACATTCGTAGCTTAAAAAACAAGTTCCTGACAGTTTGATGACATTTTCTTTTTCTCCCCTTTCAGCCTACAAACCTTAACATATAAAGTCTTCCAGCTTTGCTGTCCAAATTTTTGCCTGAAAAGTGTTGACTCTATCTCAGTTTCAGATTCTGAGAATAGTTACCCCAAATAAAGAAAAGTTTGGTCAATATGGACACAGCACACCTGTTGGAGAGTAGATCTGTTGGAGATGTTGTTTTTTTTAAGATTTAAGATTAAGATTTAACAAATAGTGGTAAAGAAGTACTTTAAATTTGCGAATTATTTAGTAGAGAAAATGAAAAATGTTCACCTATTTTTAGAATTTTTATGTTTACTTAACTCTGTAAAAGAATAGGGGGATGTTCATTCACTACCTGTTTCATTTCAAAATCCTTCTGTAGGTTAACCACAAGGGTTACAATATAAATGAATGCATTTCCTTTCAATACTTCCTCCCTTATGACTACTTTTTAAGTAATAACTGGAAGTTTTAATCAAATTCCAAGGTACATTTTTGTTTCGTAATTGTAAAAACTAATAATGAACAAACCAATTATTCTTATCACAATTACTTCAGTGCTGTTTTTAATGTAAACCTTAATGCAAATGGAAATATAAAATCTCTGTGTAAAAGCAGCATCACCAGCACTTTACCACCTGCCCACTGCTGGAGGCCTCTATCAATACAGGTAAAATGTTCAGTGAAACTGGAAAGCAGATATTGCATTTTGACAGCCATCTTTATTTGGAGCTTTTTTATCAGCTGTTTTTATCAGCTTTTTTTTTGCAGCTGTTTTACCATGACTATAACACAGCTGCTCAAAACAATGTAAATGTGACAAAAGAGGCAAGTGTTTTCCTAACTGAACATCAACAGATGTTCTTGGTTTTCATAACATTTCACTACATTCAAGTACATGCAATTCCACTACATTCTGTATTTAATATTCCACATGTTAAATACATATCTTCATAATACAAAATACTTTAGAGCACAGAGCTATCAGTTCCTGTGTTATCTCTGAAATATGTCCATTATCTGTTAAAAAAATATCATCATTCACTTCCACAACAATATGATGTTCTGCTGTTTTCACATGGCAGTGGGATCATCTTCACTTGATTAGTTGAACCTGATTTTATAGGCTGCTTTCATTTTTTGAATTATATATATCATGTGTTTTATAATTCATGCAATAATCAGAGAGTTATTTCCATAATGTACACATAGACAGCTATTAAATATATACATTTGAGAAAAATAAACATTTTCTCCAAATGAATATCAAATGCATAAGACTTACCACAACTTTTTCTTTATGAGCTTTGACTGTTGCCCCAAACCACTGATTTGTCTTAAACTCAATAGGTTCCCTGGTGCCATTGACTTTAATTTTCCTGTTGTCTGACAAAGAAAGAAGCAGTATGTTGACAGCTTATTTTTAACAGTATTACCCTGTGAGCTATACAAGTGAAGAGATTAATGGATATATTACATTGAACCCACTTGTCATCATCCAACCCGTTTAACAGGCAATGGGCTTTCTGGTTTCAATTAACCTTTTCACTGGTCAGTAGAAACCAGCTTAAATTCACACATTAAAATTCAAAATAATTACACTTAAACTTTAGGAAAAAAAAATACACTCGGCTGGAATAAGAAATGCTGTGTTTCCCCCTGCCAAAAAAAGAGAAAAGTTTACTTGGAATTTATGATGAAGAATGAACAAGAATCTACAAAAATAGGTGAAAAGCCCTAAAAAGTTTTCTCAGATGTGGTAGAAACTTTCCATGTAAAAAGCATGTTCCATGATTAGTTTTTGTCAAACAAATGACATTTCTCAGCATGCTTATTCAAGGACCAACACTACAGATAGCAAAGGACTTAGTTTTTAACAGAATTACATGTGTACACACTGTCACAAGGGACAGCTTCTTAATGTTGCTTTTTATACACTCTTGCAGATGTCAGCAGAAGAGAAGCCATCCGGGCAAGGATTCAGGCCAATTACAATGCATTTCGGGTTTTAATAAAAAGCAGACATCCCCTCCTTTCACCCTCTGTTCTCTGAAGTAAACTGATTTCCCATATGTTCATGAGCTATGCTCTTCCCTTACCAGTCATTCCTAATGAACTTTTCAATTTATACATAAGCAAGGCATTACTCCTTCTCCCTTGTATCGGCATTCCCTTATGTTTGTTTCTGGTTCCTATCAGGAGGGATTTCTGAAGAATCAACCCTTTTTAGTCACTCTAAGTGAAAATAAAACCATATACTGTTTACCTTGGAATGTTAAAAAAAAAAAAGCAGTGTCAGACTATATTCTGTGGATTTACATACATTTTTAAATAACTGAGAAAAAATACAGTCAACATTTTAAAAAGTTATCACTACTTGGGATTTGCCCAGCAGGAATACAAGAGATACCTGAACATTTTCTAGGATGTTAGCTCACCACTGAATTCAGCTTATGGTAACCTCATAAATGTTGTAAACCAAATTAGAAAGAAAAATGCATCATACCTGGAGAACAAGGGTACTATATCTCTGTATTTTTTCCTAATAAACATGAGGGAAAATTGAATGAGAACGAATCTTTTAAAGTTTGAAAGTCTCTGAGGAAACATCTTCCTTCATACAAGTATTCGCTTCTGTGCTGTGCCAATTACAGAAGCTACTATTGAAGTCCATGCTTAGGGAGATAAATTTCAGGAATATTTAGCTCTTAAAAATTCAGGAAGTATAATTTAAAATTACTCTAAAAATAATAATTTTAAAAACATATTTTATTGAAGTTAGGCCTAAACTTGTGTGGATGTGAGAGACAACGTATTTGACACAGAGCATCGTAGGAGCTGCCAGCTTCTACCTAGTTGTTGGCAACACTACTTTCAATTATTTTTTCCAGTGAAGCCAGACCCTTTCAGACTTTAAAGGTTTCTTTTTTTAATGCTCCAGCAGATCTGAACATGATCAATGTCCACAGATGGGATCTTGATAGAAACAAAGCTTTTGAAGCTTGAAAATCAGCCACGGCCAGCTTACAGCAGCCGATGCTAGCCTGGCTCTGAGGATACTTGTGACCAGTATTCTAACTTAAAAGGAGCTTACATTTTCAATCAAAACAATATACTTGTCTACTGGCAAAGCATACCAACATTTGAAAAGAAGTTAAATTTTAAAACTTGGACAACCATTTGCAGGATTTATAAAACCACAGCTGAATTTACCAGTAAATCTGCAAGAACTGTACACACACACACACAGAATCCCACCCCATTTAGTGGCATATGGCATAGTAGGAATACTTCATCATGTGGCATGGGATTTTCATTATAAAATAATTTGAAAAATATTACAGACACGCAAATTAACAAATAGTTTTTTCCCCAGATAAATCTCTTTTGATATAAATTTTCTGATCACTTTTGTTCAGCATCCTTGCTAGACCTATGGAGTCATATTCCCAGTTTCTGAGGTTGTGCCTTAAAATACAGTTTAGTCTTTTGGATGTGACAACTGATCAGTATTTCAGAATGCTATAAAACAGCTACTGCTTCCCATGTAACTTTGGCAAAATAAAGCTCCATACGCAACTAACTTGTCTGAATAGACACAAGGTGTCATTACTGTACCCTGCTGCAATTGTCCACTTCTGAGCGAGTCATCCACTTACATCTGAGCACATGATCTAAGCCTGTTCTTCTCTTCCTAAAGCAAAACTCTGAGAAGGTCAGAAGAATCATGGCCTAAAGGTACCTTTTTTTAACTAACTGTAGATAGCCATGGATGACCATCTTAGATTAGACTCAGATAAAAGCTATTAATTTACCCAGATAAATTCCAATTCAATTAAAAAAAAAAAAATCTGTATGTTCCTCAAAACAGCATTATCTATGCATTTCAAAAAGTAGCATGCCTGTATCCTGATAACACCATTATATGACAGGGAAATATCTCTCTTTGTGCTATTTATGGGCATCTGAGGCCCACAGGCTAAGTCTATACTTACCCACAGCCATATTTTTGTGAGCAATGAAAACTTGGTGTGAATTTTTGCATTCAAATACCATCTTCTCTTCTGGAGGAGAATGCCTGGCCCCTTCCAGGAAGGAGTCCAGGCTATCTTGTATCATGTTATGTGACACTAGTGCAAGGATAGCAAGAGTACAAGGCAGCAGCTGGCCTGGGCACACAACGCCTGAGCCTGTCCACAGAGAGGTTCAAGGAGTGCCTGAGTACCAGCTGGATTGCTTCAGAGCCAGCCCAGGAGCTGTTCCAGATGGTCAACAGTCTGGATGACTCGCAAACTTGGCTTGAGATGCAGCTCCGGAGTCACTCATAATTGTACTGCCTAAGACTGTATTGCAGACTAAGGCCCAGACAATCAGGAGTATGCAAAGAACAGAGATTTATAAATATAAATTTAGGTATGAGGACATCCTTAAATTGCATTTCAGCAAACCCAAAGCACCTCATTTTCTACTGCAGGAGTCATGACTCCTGTACATGTACTGCCCCACAATCCATCTTCAGAAGCAGCTCTGGAGATACAGAAATATGGTTATTAAAACTATCATTCCTTCACCCAGTTTTTCAGTTGAGGTGCCTAGGGGCTACCAAAGGCAAAAAAAAGCCCCTTACATTGCCAAAACAGCAGCTGGACAAGTAGAAAAATTTGAGTTCGGACAGCAAAAAGCAAAGCTATGTTCAGAGCAATAGTGCAGATTCCCTTGTAGGAATTAAAGCCTGAATCTAGAGCAAGTGCAAATCCATCATTTACATATTAGGATAAATTTGGTGCTTTCTATGGGAACTGGTCTCCTCTGAGTCACTGTCAGCACATTATAAATAGTTTAACAGGCACGAATAAAACATTTCCCTTACCAGTATTTCTTTTTTGTATTAATCAATACCTGCATAAGAGATGTATGGGCAAACACTGGTAGCAACTTACTGTGATTCTTTCAGCTCTTGGAAACTGCAAGTAAAAAATGCGTCATCTTTTATAATTTGAAAATATTCAAATGAACAAAAGTAAATCAAGGTGGTGATCACTCAAAGGTTGGACTCCATTATCTTAGAGGTCGTTCCCAATCTAAGTGATTCTGTGATTCCGTGAAAATACTGTAATCAAACTTAACACAGGAAAACAATGCTTCTAATCAAAGTAAAATGTCTGTCTATGTAATACACCTGCAGCTCTTTCAGATAAGTTTTCACCATTCTGGAATTTTGAAAAGTATTATGTCTAAATGCTCTGTGTGTATTTCCCTGTATGTACTGGATGAACACAGATGTCCATTAACCAGGCATCTGCAGCAGGTTCTGTTACACTCAGATCTGTGCCTACATCCATGATGGGAAATCCCTTTCAAATACCAGTTTTGATATATCTGTGTATGTATGTACCTATGCATATTTTTCATCATATAAAAAATATAGGTGGAATAAAATGCAATACATGGATTTCATATATTTGTACATCATTATATATACACAGAGTAGAGGTGAATAATCACCTAAATCTATCCATATTTGTATAAAATGTGAATACAAACACATAAAACAAACAAATATTTCCATAAATTTATTCAGGTAAAGGAAAGTGAATATCCCTGACATGGAGACAACACTTGGAATGTTATGTACAGTTTTGAGACATCAGTACTTGAAGGTGTTTGGCCCAAAGAAGAGAAAAAACAAATATCTATTTGTGTTTCATACGCTGTTCAATAGGTAGAAAGAAGAGAGTACCAAACTCCCATTTGAGATATGCAGCAAAAGGAAAAGGGGCAACAAGACGCAAGTTGCAGCAACGGAATTTCTGAATAAATCTTAAGAGATTCCCCAGAGAGACTATGGATCTCCAGTCTGGGGTGAAGCTGGCTACAAAAGGCCCCGGGCAACCGCAGTTAACTTTGAAATCAGCTCCGCTGCATCATTAGTGTTCTGGCTTACAGAAGGGAAGAGGGAGAGGAAGGGTTTGTACTGGCATACTTGCTCCCATATTCTAGAAGTGAGGGAAACGAGGCAATCCTGACAATCCTACCACCCTATCACTACCCTAAGAGGCCAATGATACCACCCATTACAAAACAAAGGTAACTCAGTAACTTTCACAGGGTCATTGATATTAGACCCTCACCAGAGAGACAGAATTCAAATGCAAAGTTAAACACTAGGTATGAACTAAGCCAAACAATTGCTTTTAATTAAAGCTGGGGGAAAAAAGGGACTTCGTAGTGTTGAGAAACAGTAAAGATATGCAAAATGCTGTCACGATGAGAAGAGCTGCTTCTATATTTAGATTTATCTGGTTCTGCAACCATCTATTTTATTTCTGTTTTTTACTGCAACTTAGCTGCTATTCATATGAGTCATTTTAATTTAATAGATCATATCTAGAGAGCTTTATTTGGACTTTCATTCCATGATTTAAAAAAAAACCAAACTGAAATCATCAAACTCAGTAGGATTTTTTCCCTAAATAAAATCTGATCAAAAACAAATTAAGCCCTCAGGGCTTGAACCAACATAGCTAAGAGTACTTTTTCCTTTCTTTAGATAAGGCTGAGACTTACAAAAGAAACTCATGAGGGTCTATTATAAATCAGAATGCTACAAGTGAATCATGACGTTCCAGATAAGGTCTTACTGGCATAGTGGACTAAAAAGTGTCCACATTTAAAAGTACAACAAAGTTCTCTCTCAGCAATTTATCTTGAGATGCAAATTCTGTTTTATAACAGGATTCTAAGTTTTCCCCAGAATCTTACTATCTCAACAGCTAATGATTTTTTCATGTAACTAAAGCTCTTGAGTCCCACAATACATCTTTTCCTTATAGAGTACCTGGGTTCTGTTACAATCAGCTCAACTTCTGGCCAGATTAGCTCATGTTTTTTATCAACTGCGCGCTTGGTCAGAACTGATTTACATTCCCCTTCCCTGCTCCTCTTCAGAGGCTGTTCAGATTTTTTCCAGCTAGTTTAGAAAAATATAACCTATTTTAGTAAAACTGGTAAAGTTAACTGATAGCAAAGAAAACACCCCAGTGTGTTCTGGAAACTTAAGGGAAGTGGTATCTAAAATTCTGCCTTCAGAACCTAATTTAAAATATAAGAACTTGATGCAGTCTATCAAGTATTACAACTAAAAGTGACCTTTATAATAAGTTTCCAAAATCCAAACTATCAACTTTTTACCAGATTTCAAATGCAACAGTGCACTTTAGGGGGTATTTAAGTCTGCTTCTGGCTGCAAGATGCTTTGAACGATTCAGAAGTTTCCTAGTTCATCAAGAGAGGAGAAAGTTTTCTTGATATTGCTCTCCTGCTACCTCTCCTGGCAGCTGAATGAAAGAGCACACAGCTGAAACAAGGACCTGGTAACTCTACCTCAGTGTTAAGGCAGAAATAGTCATTGTAAACCCATTTCATACAGAAGAAACTGAAGTTAGCTTTGTGTAGGTAAGAAGGAAAGACAGACCACAAGCCTTTAATATGATGCCAATGCTTGTTTCCCCTGTCCTCTCATTGAGTTTCAGAGTATCACAGCCTTACACTGCAATGCAACCAGACAACTTCACAAAGTACGGAAACAAGGGAGAAGAGTCACTGCACTTCAATCTATATTTCCTGGAGTAAGGGGATACTAAAAGCCTTTCCATTATACTTTATCTCAGTTCCATGCTGCAGTGGAGCAGGTCAAAGCACCCATTGTGCTTTCAAGGGCAGTGCTTTGAGCTTCTTCCCAGAGCCTTGACCCTGGCACACAGATTTAGGGAGCTTTAAAGAAATGCAAACATGGGACTGCAGAGTCAGTGCTGTATCAACGGCAGGAAACACAGAGAGCCCCTGCTAAAGCCCCTTCTTGGCTGCAGGCCATTTCACTGGCCAACCCATATGGGAACTTCCAGTTACATGACTTGCTCATGGATGGGTCAGCTCTAATCCTACATGACAAAATTTCACCCTCCTTCCCTCCTTTGCCCCTCTGTTGCTTGTCAGGAATGCTTTTTCATCAGTAGGATTAATTATTGATGGAAGTAAATAATCTCATTGCTTTGGAAACCTCTGGGTTAGCTACTATGAAGAACAGAGATAGGTGGCCTGAGAAATTAGTAACCATCTGGGACAACTACCTCTAGAGCAATTTCAGTTGGGTGATGTGGCTTTTAGGAATGGGCTTCAGATACTCCTGCACCTCTACTAACTCCAGTTAAGCCATCTTCTCAGCAGGGTAGTGTAATCCACATACAGTTCCACAATGATACAGGTTATGCAGCTGCTCACAGCACTCAGACCATCTTGAGCATCCTAACACATGCACAGTGCCACAGAGATGATTTCAGCAGATGTCCTGGTTTTGAGTATCACTGCTAGTAGTAGGCAGCTCAGTCTGTGTTTGACAGGTTGAACATGGCACTCAGAAGTAGTCATGCAGTTTTTAAAGGTTTTTTGTATCATTCATTGGGAATACAGCATCTACTCCCTCACCTGATCTTAGTCTCTGAGGAAAAATTAAAAGAGTAAGGGGGCTTCATAAACCAGACTTTTCTTTTGTCATTTAAAGCTTACATGATCCAAAACCCAAAGTTTAATACTGAGTGCCACAGTCTGTGTGGTAACAGGGAGGTTAGCTGCACCTTGCCAGTGACTGTGGGTGCATCCCCTGCAGTGTCATATCCCTGATCCACTGGGGAACACTGCAGTTGTCTCCTACCAGTGTCAGGATGTCAGATTCAGTTAGGCCTGGCACTCGTGTTCTTCCTTCGGGATTCTATGGCTCAGGATATAGAATGACTTTTTTTTAAGTAACACTTCCGTTATTTTAAAAATAAAAATATATTTCTCACATAACTAATTAAATAAGCAAATCCCTTCAACCAAAGAGCCTTTACAGAACCAAAAACCATTCTATCTCAGCACTGAACATCATAAAATTAACCTAAGCAAGACTAAGTTTTTAACTAAGGTGTCTGTCACTTACTTGGTTCCCTCATATCCACACCATGATATTTGAAAACATTCAGAATCTTGACTAAAGCCATAACAGAATGCTAGTCAGTGTCCACACTATTTTCATTTAGTAGGACCAAGATAGTAACAGTGTTAATACAAATAACATGAAAGCCTTTGCAAACAAATAACCTCTCTTGAAATTAGGTGTGCTATTCTTGTGGAAAGAGAGAAATAATCTGTGCAGTTACATATGAATCTTACCAATTAGATGTCCACTTAAGTTACTTGTTTGTGGCAGTAAAACTCCAAGTATCATCCAAGTATACTCACTGTATGTTCTCTCAAGGGCAAAACATAACTTGCACTGAATGCAACATACCTGAGCTTCATCTGTGCATTCAGTCCTCAGAAACAGAAGACATGAGCCCTCCTGCTCATATGTAATTTAAGCCACTGTCTTGCAACCTCTTAGATTTGTTAATCTCTTGAATTTTTATGTAATAGTGAAAATTTTAGTTTCTGTGACCTGAAGCAATTTCACATATTGAACTTCGGATATAGTATATATGAATCTGCTTTACTTTAACAATTCATTAGAATTTAGAAGTCCTCCCCACTGACCTTCTGAGGCTGAAAAATGCAGATTTAGAAAATTCTTTATCTACTTGTTGGTTCACACTGCCTTTTAAGTGTTACATTATACTCTCCCTTTCTTTTCAGTTCCACTCAGTTTTTACTTCTGAACTTAATTAAGAATGCTACAAATTATTCAGTAGTTTTGTTTCTTTTATTGTGCTTTGCTTAGCTAATGGAAATGAAAGAGATATTATTTAGTTAGAACTAAGAAGAAAGTATTGAAAAATGGAAGCTTTGTATAAAAATGCATCAAAATGAAATCTTTCAGCTCTGAAGCAGCCTCTGTAGTTCTTCTGTTTTGTTTCAGAAAACATTTCCAAAGCTCTACAAGACTTTTAAAGATCTCCTATGAGGCATGAAGCATTAATCTTTAAAATTAAAGCTGCTACAACTGAACTTTTAGTCTTCTAACAACTTTTGAGTGTTTCTGTTTTGGAAGAAAGAATAATCTTGTGGTTAAGGCACTGGAAGAAGAAGAAAAACTCCCAAGTCAGTTACCAGTATCATCATCAACTTCCTGTATGATCTTCGACAACCTGGACTGACTTTTTTCTCTTTATCAGAATAAATATTAAAAGTGGGAATATCAATATTTCTGAGTGATGTTGTAGGAGAAGATATAATGAGTACAAAATGTCTGTACAAGAAAGAGCCATGAATTGAAAACACTCCATGTATTTACTAAGGACTAAGTCCTAGTAGGCATAAAATAGCTAAAGGCTTCAAAAGAAACTGTGTGACAGACTATTTGAAATAGCTTCACCTAGGATAGAGCTCATGTGTACTACTCTGCTTGGCGGAAGAGTGGAAAAGAAGGAAAACTCGATCCTGTAAATAGTGAGTTTGGGAGAGAAAAAAATGACATGAAATACACATCCACACATCAGCAAAAGGAGTCACCTAAAGCTTATTGGGGATGGCCTTTCTGTTGCTGGCAATGAAGAATGAAGGGGTTGGTACAAGCCATGCAAACCTTCCTGGGGTCCTTGTCTACAGGACATTGCTGAATTGTGCCAAATGACACCTTTACTGCCCTTGGGACTGGAATAAGAGAGCCAGGGACAACACTGCAAAACCTGTCTATGCTGCCATCCCTCCCACAAGACATCTCTGCCTACACAATGGTTGCTCTCTGGCTGGACTTCAGCTGTCTACAAGTCAGGATTCTACCTATGGACACAACCATCTCAGCAAGACTGAATGAACCGCCCTCTGGAGATTCCAAGCTGAATAGTTGTGTGATACAGTCCAAAGCCTTACTGATATTCTTCAGTTTGTTTGTGCCTTTATTCAAAACATAGTTTTCTGCAAAAGGACATCTCTGCAAAGAGTATGGAACTGTCCCATGTTTCCCATAGGAAAGTCAGATGTCCTTCTAGTTTCATCACTAGACTTTCATTAATTTTTCAAAACTCCCCTTCAAAAACGTGCTGGAATTTTCATTTGGTCTGTAAGTTTTATATTCAAACTTGAAATTATTTTGTATAGCTAATACGTTCCACTTTTGTTACACGAACTATCTAACCATAAGATGGGAAATACATGAATATTTCCTCTATTTCCTCATTTTATTTTAAATATGTACACTCAGGACATATCACAATTAAAATAATGTGCGCATACTGTCTATGTACATTTCCATTTCCATACATAACCAGATGCTGTACATAGCTTTACCTGCCCAAGTAACCATATACACGCACCTGAACTATCACTCACTCTGGGAAGAATGCTCAGCATCATGGGACAGTCATCCTGTTCAGTGCTCCTAGACACTAACACAGTAATAGGATGTGGGTTGTGGGAGTTGGGAGGAGTAAAGAACTGCTGTGTTTATTTGCTACAGTTAAGTGAGCTCTTATAATTTAACTTGTGCTTTCAGAAAAAAAAATTGTGTTCCCATTTCAATAAACCACAAATATTAAGATTAAATATAACCTAAAGAATAACTTTTGCTTAATGGTCAAACTGTCAAAGTCTGCCTAAATAAAGGAATCAGTTTTGAAGACTCTGCAAACACTAGGTTTAAATTATTTTCAAGACCTATAAAGAGACAACAGAAAGCATAAACAGCTTGAATTGTTTAAAACGTGTGTTCCCTCTAATTAAATAAGAAACATCTGTCATGGGATTTTGGAAGTGGATATAATCTATCCACATTGTGCCTAAATCGGTTTACATCTAGCTTCACTGTTCTGAAACTCTTGCTTTCTGAATAGAATTAAATAAGTATCCCACACGAGGCACTTCATCCATCTGAACAGCCAGAAATCCCCTCGTTGAAACTAGCAGCAAAGACTAGAAATCCTGTTATTTCCAAGGTTCAGAGACGTTTGAGACAAGGCTTTTGGGGCTTTGCCTTCTGAACATGCAAAAGTGTTTTCAAAAGCAGGAATCTGCAACAAATGCCCTTCATAGAAGAAGAAGGAAAAAAAAAAAAAAAGGCAGTTATTAAGATGAACTGCTCATGCTGGAGGTCACAGTCCTGTTATTTCCCTGGGGACCATTGAACCATTCCCCGCAAGAGCACATGCATTCAGACTCCCAGGAGCGGGATTTCTCCGGCGAAGCGCAGATACTCGGATCAAAGCGACCCAAGTAAAGGGATCGCGGAAGGAGCCGAGGGGGACCCGGGCACGGCGGCGCGACACACACCGCACTGGCCGCGGGACAGCCGCGCACTTACTGGTGTTGTCGAAGGGGATCTGCCTGCACCGGGCGGCGGGCCAGGCGCAGTAATACACCGCTCCTCCTTCCACGATATCTGGCTGCGTGGTGTTGGCTTTGGGAGCTCCCACCAGGACACTGACCCTGCGAAACACACCGGGAGGGCACCGGGGCGATCAGAACAGGCGGGCGATGGGCACTGTCACGCCGCGGGCGCGATGCCGCCGTTCGCCCACCGCCTTCCCAAAGCGTTCCCCGGGCCCGGGGGCGTCCCGGCCCGTCCCCGCCACCCCTGGCGGCGGCACTCACGTGCTGGGGTCGGGGATGTAGAAGTCCACCGAGTATCCGAAGTAGCTGCCCGGGGGCCCGCTGTACACCGTCAGCTTCTCCTCATCCAGGTTGAAAGCCACCAGCGCCGGCGCCCAGAGCAGCGCTGACAGGAGGAGCAGCGGGTGCTGCCGACGGCGGGGCCGCCCGCGGCTGAGGGGCAGCATCCTCGGCGCCTCCGCGGCCGGCTCCCGCTGGCGCAGCGGAGCGGAGCGCAGTTGTGCGGCGGCCGTGCGGGGCGGAGCGCAGAGGTGCGGGGCGGTGCGGAGCCGGGCACTGCGGAGCGGAGAGGAGCGGTCCGGCCGCGCCGTGCGCGGGCGGGGGGCGGCGCGGGAGGCTCGGCGCCGCTCGGCCCCGCTCGCCCCCCGGGGGAGGCGCGCTCGGGCGCCCCCTGGCGGCGCGCGGCCGGGGCAGCGAGTGCCGCCGCCCGCAGCGCGGCCCGGGGAGGCTCCCGCGCGCCGAGCCGAGCGCCCAGAGGCCCCGCCGGAGAAGCTGCGGGAAACGCCGGCTGAGGAGGAGAACGCCGTGACTGCCCAGCAGCTACCGATGGCTGCCTTGGGGCGGCCGTGCTCCCAGCGGGAGATGTCGGGGCGTGGGCTGCTGGTTTCTAGTTGAACTTCTCTCGACTTCCAGCATTTTCAAGAGTTTAAACTGAAGAGCCTGGTACTTGAAAATCTCTTTTAGGAAACTGAAGTGCATTGAAAAAATGTAAACCTTTACAGATTGTTATGTGGCTGCTCGGCATGGCCATTATTAAATAGAAACCAAACAACCCCAGTAACGAAAAAACCCCTTCCAACCAGAGGAAACATGTAAAGCCGGGCACAGAGTTCAGAACGCGTTACAAGATGTATTCCTCTATTCCTCTCAAAGTTTCTCCATGAGTGCCTGACTACGTAAAGCTTTAATAAGCTGAAGGAGGCACCTCGCACTGGCGCAGAAGCGAGCCTTTACCACAGCTCCATGCAGGAGCAGGTGTCATGTCGCTTTTCCCACAGAAATAACCAATTGCACGTGGCACAGAAATGCAATGGTGCTTTTAGAAAGCTCCTCTAGTAATTTCTTCGTAAAAGTAATCAAAACTGATGGGGCTGTATAACTCCTGTCTTGAACTGTTCTGCCCCTGCAAGCCCCACAACGGAGTTTTAACTGGTTTTGTTAAGAATATATAGAAAAACCTGACTGCCTGAAATGCTCCCTTCCTCTACAAAGCTAAATGTGCCATTACACCCACATCTTAAGGGGACAGCATTATTTATATTTTTTTTCTACCAACGCAAAGGTAGGAAGAAAAGGAGAAACATTTTATTTTCCATGTAATCAGCTCTGTGACAACAAGAAAAAAGAATAGTTTTTCGGCATTTATAACGCAGATATGTCCAAAACAGAATCAGAGAAAGAATAAAAGAATAGAGAACCCATTTATAAATATGCTACAGTGGATCTACCTATGAAAGCAGCTGAGAGCAGTTTGTTTTGCTCTGATATTCTGGTTACTTCACTTTTGTGTTTATTTTATTTTAAGTGCTCTATGGCAAGATTATTCAGATAAGACTAACATGCCTTTTCACAAAAATAGAACTGTGTGTTTATTTCCAGCATTAACTGTGTGATCCTTAGCTGTCCCCACAGGCTTGTAATATCCCTTAATTCTGCTTGCCTTATATTTATGTCAAATTTACTTTGTTAAATGGTGAAACATCACCATTGACACTATTTCATTATTTTACATAGTACAAGTATCTCTTAGATATCTAAGCACCTGTAATAAATTCAGAAGTGAGGTACTTCTGAATGACTTTAGGATTAACACCTACTCTTAAAAGTCATGCAGTTTTAAGACAATTGAAGGCATTTGGAAGTTGTGTTGCCTTATGCTAAATAATGATGATGATGATGATGATAATAATAATGCTCTTTCTTAGCACAGCAATCAGTTCCAGGGCTGAGTGTCTCAAATGTAGTTTCTGGGGCTCAGAGAACTACTCAGACTGCTCAGAAGTGAGAAGGCAGCACATTCTGGTGCTGTAGCCATTTCGTACAGATCCATCCAAAACCGTTAAAATTCAGTAATTAGCACACTTGAAGATAGGTCAGTGTTCACACCAATGAAGCTGAAGAGGCATAAGCAAGAATACAGGCAGTTCTCATGTGCTCCCCTTGTACCTGCCGTTCAGTTAGAAATACATGCCACCTAACCTGTTTGGTTTGAGCTGAATTTTAAAAAGTAAAAAAGTGCTTCAAACAGCTATCAGAGCTAAAACCTGTAGGAAGGCAGGGCAGCATGAAAAGAAGGAACTGTCTATCAAGATCTTCTTACCTCCAAAGTGTTAACCTACAGCAGTCCCCCTCACACTTTTCCTTTTTTTTTTTCTCTCTATAGAGACATATGCATGCAGGATATTCCAAATCAATTTAAAGAGATAAACAAAACCAACTAGTTTTGCTTCTAAGGATTTTGTTTCTCTACACAACCTGGATCTGTTCTGATCACTGGAAGCTTATTTCACATCTTGCTTTCCTCAGACTTTAGAAATGTTTGAAGTGGACACTGATCTGTGCTGTGTAAGTGGTAAGCAGCTCCCCCAGTTGCTGGTTGGCTGAAGCTTGCACTTTAGTATACCTGTGGTCTGATACATTAACTGCTTTGAATATCTAACTAAAAAGTCTTAATAGGCTCTAGAACCATACCTGGAGCCAGGACAGAGAGCTTTTATAAGAACATTTAGCCAAGAGTCTAAAAATCATTATCTACCTTACAGAATAAATGGAAGGTCAGATGTGGGATTAAGTAATTTATGAAGAAAAATATAAGATTAATGGTGTGGATTTCTACAGCTAATATTATGTGCAGTTGGTGATGTTAGTATGTCATTACGGTGTTTCCAATCTTAAAAATAACTGAGTCAAATCTTCTATGGAAAGTTTTGCTGAGGCAAAACTTAGTATTTTGCAGGAGGCTTCATTATCAGGGCTTTAGTGTTATTTATGCTATTACTTAGTAATGAACCTGCTAGCAGAGGAACAAGTATTTCAAAGAATCGTATGGGTTTTTAACATAAATCTTATAAAAATTAATGACAATTTTACTGTTAAATCTGTTACTGTTTCAAAACATGGCAGTACAGAAGCTGAAATGTCCAATTCCCACAGGAAAACTTATCTTTCAATTGTTTCCTAGTTTTGTTTCTGTAGGCCAGAATCCTTCACCTAACTGTAGTTGAAACCACTACATAGACAGTATTTTGTATTGATTATCCTGTCGCAAGGGGATAAAATGAGGATGTGACCATGCTTTACAAACAGAGCGAGTCTGTGGGATCTGAATTCAGGATGACATGCTGACAAAAGATGTTCAGCATTCCTCTTTGAACCTTACCTTTGTGAACATTGTCCAAGTTAAAAATCTCAGCAGAAGTAATTCCTACATGAAAAGCATTAAAGTTAATTTTAGATTGAGTAGATTAAATCTTATATCAATCAAAGCATATAGTCTGCAGAAAAATGTGTTTCTTTTCAAGAGATCTCCAGGAAATACTGATTTTTCATTAGTTATAGGTATTAACTAGTTTAATCACACAAAATCAATGTAAAACAGTCTAATGAGCAATCCACCATGCTGGTAAAAGCAGGGACTGGCTGCTTTGTGTGTGAAACCCCAAAGGACGGGACATTGCAGGGGAAGCTGTGGCTACACTGTGTTCCCACTGCACCTCTGGCTGTTGCCAGCAGCAGAGCTGCAGCACAGGGCTCAGCACAGCCACGGGAAGCTGAAGGTGCTCCCTTGAACATGCTTGATGTTTTGTGCTGAGCAGACTTGCTTGCAAGCCGGAGCACCCAGAGTAGCTGTCCACAGCCTGACTGCAGACGCTCATCTAGTTGGACAGCAAATTAGTGCATTGCACTAAGGGAGGTTCTTGTTTCTGCTCGAGAACTGATGTGTAGACACAGCCACTCCTCTCCCCCAGTGGATTTTACTCCCACATCAGTTGCCTGCTCCATCAAGGCCCATCTTGGGTTTCCTGGACCTAAACTCATCCACACAAGGAACAGAAGAGGTAAGAGAAAGCATACAGATGGACCAGATAAGCAGAAATTGTAACTGTATGAAGGAACAAAACTTCAACAAAAGTATCCAAAAACCAAAATGCCCAGCATGTACTTAAGTGATTCACTGTTTTAAAGGGCCCTTTGTGTGGATTCTAACAAGGATATTTACATTTGGGTTTGTACTGGCTGCTTACCTTTAACAGTTCAGACTTTAACAAAGCAAATATGTATTTGTTACCCTTCAGCCTTCAAATATAAGTCATGTGGGCTAATATGAAGCACTAGAAGTAGTCTTTCCATTATTTACTTAGATAACTTATTTGAGGCTGACTGTGAACTTCAGTATACATTAAAGTGTAAGAATAATTTCTTTTACCATTTAGCCAGCAGCTGACCCCAGGACCCTTTCCCCCCCAGTCACCTCTTTTTTATGAAAGTGAATTTAGAGCAAAAAGACACCAACATGTATCTGAACAATGTTCTGTCTCAAAGGGATCTGAGACATGGGAAGCCAGTTTTCCAGACCAACTGTCCGATGTCCTGCTAACTGTACCGTGCTGCCAGCCAGGACAGTAGCCGTCTCCCAGAAGATAGTCCTTTCCTTGGCAATTAAAATTGAATGACTGTGCAATATGTAAAAACCCCTAGGGTATTAATCAAAATGTCATGTAATTGCGTATTTCGCTCACATGCTTTCTTACAGTTAGCATTATCAATTTGGTCTGGTTACTTAGAGCATGTGTTTAATCCCATAGAGTGCTCTGATATTACCGACTAGGCTTCAATTTGCAAACTGCAATATATACATACACACAGAGGCAGCACTTAGAGCAGAAGAACTTGTGGAAATTGTATAGGTTCCTAGACATTTTTCTATGGGAGCAAATAAAAAGTAGCAAACATTAATGCCTTGCATGTTTTAAGTCTGCTATCTAAATAACCACATTCTTTTAGGGGACGAAAAGTGAATTTCCATAAAGGCAGAATCTCTCCCAGCTTGCTCATCAGGGAAGAAAGGACAGAAAGGTTCATTTGGCTGAGGTTCTCAGATGAGCTGCCTAAATGCCATAAAGCACTGTTAGTTAGCCTCTGTAATCCAAAAGTGAAGTAAACCAGAAGCCAGGTCTCTAACAACTAGGCAGTATGAAGGAAAAAGGATACAGGAATGAGGGTTCTTATATCACACCATCATTGGCTAAATGTCTCTGGAGTACAGCAGAAGTTTTAATCCAGACTAATGCTTATATACAGATCTCACATCAGCTGGGCTTCTAATTGATTTTTTTTTCTGTGAGATAGAACATAAATTTTATGAGTGGGCTAGAAAAAAGGATGCATATTCTAATAGATTCAAGCTATGATTCAGTGCAAAATCTGGTGTGAGATACTCCAGTACAAGCAAGCCCAGGACAGACACCAGCATTTAAGACAAAGAGCCAGAAAAGTGAATTTTTCCGTTCCAAGGTGTCAGTGGAAGTCTAAAGACATTTATGTTAAATGTGCAAAACCAGCTAAAACAAATACCTATCAAGCTTGACTATTTTTTGAAAAGTAAAGTTTCATGCCTGACATGCAGACTCTCCTGATTTGTTATCTATAGTTTTCAGCAGTAATACCACTGTTGCACAAGCTTTTAATGTCAGGCCCACACCACCAGACAGAATACTTGTATTCTAAGTAAAGCAAGTCCTAGGACAAATTCAGGAGTCTTTTCAAATCATTGTTATCTGCAAATGAAATTTTTTAGAAAAAGAAATCTAGAAAAAAAAAACCAACTCTCTTAATACTAAGATACTCTGTGGTCAGTTTGCAATAAGGAATGGTCATCACGGTAATTCCAGAAGTTAGGAAATTACCTTTTGGTGTGGGTTTTTTCTCCCCCAAGATGTGTTCAACTTGAAAGCTAACATTTCTAAACCTGTGGTCCCTTTCCATCATCTCAGAGAAGCAGCAAACAAGTCCAAGTAAACCAAACTTTGAATAATATATGATTCAAGGAAAAGATTTTATTTTAGGGCTAAGAAGTTGATAATAAATAAAGGAATATAATAATGTAATAACAGATGTTCTCATGCACTTAACACATACAGTAATGCTGGCTTACACTGCTGTTTGGACAAATTAAGAAGAGGTATTTGGCAATATTATAAGTTTGAATAGTTTAAAGATTATAGAACAAGAAATTATTTCTGCTGTTTTTACATTTCTTTTATACAAATTCAAATAAATATTAATATATCTATTTTTCCTCAGATTTTCTGTTCACTTTTAACATGCCCAATAACTAAGCCACAGTAATATACAACTGCCAAGAAAGATTATTTAAGAATTATACTTATTCCTAAAAATGTATCATATTTATGTCACATTGTGCAAGCTCTTTAGGTAAAATTAGATTTTAGGAAAAACTGCAGAAAATTTTAACTCATTATAACATATCCAGTGCAAAGGCCAGTTTAGTCCACACATTATGGTACTGTAATGTAAGCTAGTATAATTTAAATAATAAAACATGCCTATATGATGCTGAGAAAGCTGAATATGTTTCATGTTTTAAAGATCTGACATCTAATATGCAGATTCTGCAATACCAGAATTTTTCAAATCTTCATGAGATGGCAAAATAATGGTAAGACTTTATAAGTAGGCTTTTTTTTTTTAGGATAACTCACATTAACAGTACTACAGTGGCCAAAAAAGACAAACTATTATAATAGAAATCAATCTGATTAAAAAATTAAATATTCCAATTAACACTGAAAAAGTGTTTGTAATCATTATTTACAATTCCTCAATGATACCAGTGTATAACTCCACACAGTCAAAGTATACCACTCCCCAAGCAAATTCCAATTCCGTCTCCCCATCCGAGGATGCAACGGCCGGATGTTGCCCATGGACACCACATCAGTTTAGGGAAGGAGATCGGTCTGTGGTCCAGAGCAGTTCTATGTACGGCCACTTGGTCTGCAAGCAGCGTTTCACGGGAGTGTCGTCAGTCTGCAGCATTGGTTCTTCAAAGCCCATAACAACTGCTGTGCCTTCTACATACATGACCTGTCAAAGTAAACCCAACTCTGTCAGCCTGCTCAAAAACTGTAAGATGAGATGATTATTATCACCAGTTTAGGAGGGGAGTTGTTACGATACACATTAAATCTGTGAAGTTTTACATACTTCTTTTTTTAATGAAATGGAGGTATGAAATCGAAAAACCCTAATCTTTGAATGCTTCTGCCTACATTTTGGGGTATGAAACCGCTGGATATTTCACAGGGGGGATTTTAAGGACTTAACTGCAAGCTATTCCAAAGACTGAGCAGGTATATTGTCTGGAAGAGTCTTCTAACTTGAAGTCATTCTTGTTCCTTATGGCTCTTAATGCCTTACAATCTTTTACTCTAAATTCGCCTTCAGGAACTTAGAATCAGTCATATTGTGTTTGATATACCCCTTTTTTCGAGAACACTGAAAATGAAACAGGTCATTTTTGTTTCCTCAGTAAATGGCTCAAAAAAATACTAATTTTTGATGCAAGCCTGGACTACAAAAAAAATTACATGAAAAATTCTGAACACCTAATTTAGATGTAGAATTACTTCTAAAAGTTGCATTTTGTGTATGTTACATCTCCACTGTCCCTTACAGTTCAGACCCCCCCTTATGACGGGTAGGTGTGAGAAGTGCTCTTTTCAAAACGCAGAGTTTCAGAGACCTGGTCTGGCCAAGTAATGCAGTACAGTAGCTCAAATATGATCAGGAGCACAAAGCACCTTCCAATTCCAAATATATCATTTTGGAAGAAAATTATCAAAATAATAGCTTTGTAAAACATCTGTTTCGAGAGTATTTTGCTGTAACTGTATTCAGTTTTGCATAGCTACTGTTATTAGGGCTTAGAGGTACATCTTACCTTTTCATTATAATTAGATTGCTTCAGTCCATTGTAATGGTAAACAGTAAATGACTCTGAAACCCTGGAGTCCTAGTAGAAAGAAGACAGTTAATTTCATGTGGCATACACTGTGCCTTGAGTCTCTTATTTTTACAACTAGACAGATGCATTCAACCAAGAAGACTCAAGGAAACTTAAAAAGTACTATTTCTTTTAGGTGACAAAATCTTCATTTTACCTTTCTTATCAGAAATAAAAAAACAGGTGCCAGTAAATTAATGAGTAATGGCCCCAAGAGCACGTCATGATTTTCTGTGTTCACCTGGACACTTTGAACTACAACTTCAGCACTAACCATGTAGAAGCTGTTCTAATTTTTAATGTCAGACACCTTATGCAGTAGTCACATGCATGTTTATTTATCACTGTTTGGATGCTACAAAGTTTTTTACTAAGGACTAGGTCCAATCTCTGGCCCTCCATCTGAGAGCTAAAAAGCTAATATACTCCCCTGCCTAAGTAAACTAATTTTGAAGACACCGGTTCTGCCAAGGTCCAACAGCAAAAGTACTGGCTCTGGTTGACCTTTACTGTTCCAGGTGTTTAAATGTTTTAGTCCTAAGAGGACTGAAAGCTTTGGATTTCACTGAACCAGGAAACACAAATCAGGTGTAGTATCAGCTCTTTTATGCCTACCGGACCAGGCTCCAAACAAAAGCTTATCCCTTTTTTGAGCACATGGAAGTAAAGGCTGGAACGAGAATTAATCTGCTCGGGTTACAGTACATCCATCACATTACAAAAACCCTCATTCATTTTTCTACTCTTGAATGATTCACAAACTCTCTCTCTCTATGGGTCTCTCACAGCCATCCAAGCTATTCAGTGGAAGGAGGGTGGTGAAAAGGAAGATAAGTGGTAACTCTGCTTACAGAAGTTGCTTCACAGAGATAAATAAAATTAAGCTTTGCTGGGAGGAAAGAGGACACATTCATTTCCCTGAGGAAGTTACGCTCACCCAGAAAGAAAAAAAATGCTGCTTTCCACTTCCGGTCCCATGGAAGTTACGAATTCTGTGCAATTATTGTTTAAAAAAAAAAAAAAAAAAAAAAACGGCTAGCAGGGAATTCAGGAATCCCCCTCTCAAGGTGACTGCCCTAAGCACTAAAGAGTCAGGCTGAATAGCTTTGAATAATTTATTTCTAAGCCAGCAGCTTTCAGAAAGAAAGCGGAGATACCCTCCTACTTCTGAGGTGGAGGTGAGTACTTTCTAGGAGAGTAACAATAGGGGTCTGAATATCCTCAGTGAAGAAGGAATTGAATCGGGATCTCCCAAGCCCTAGCTACATGTTCAAATATCAACACCAAAAATTCCAGCCATCACTGTTATCTGCTATTTCCTCAAAGTATTTGAAAAAAAGACCTTAATCTTCATTTGTGCTGAATTTCACTTTCAGAAAGAATTCTTTCAGGTGTCAGTATGGGTAAAAGCTACTGCTACCTGATCCACAGAGTACAGACACTGAAAAAATGGATACTGGCAAGTTCCGGTCCAAAACATGCAGATTGCTCTAATAGCACCCATAAGGCAGTAACAATTGCCATGTTTTGTACTGGAGCCAGTGAAGGTTTAACAGGACAGGCAAAACTGAGTGGTGGGGAATTAGCACTTAACAGACAGGCATTGACTTGGGGGCTCCAACTTTACAGCAGGCAAAGAGTTCCTCCACCAAGGTGAGCAAGGCAGGGTTCTGCCCGTGATTGCACTGTGCTTTGTTCTCCAGCTTCCCTTCTTCAGTCAATGACGCCCTTGCAACAGGAAAGAGAGGCAGCAGCCCCATACAATGGCTCTTTTCTCCCCCAGCTATCTAGGGCCCATGGTATTGGACAGTTTAGACACAGCCAATCATGGAGGATGTTCTTTGGCTTTCTGAACTTCATTCTAAGCATCTGGGGCCTAAAATTAAGCAGTGGAGTCTTCCAGATTTGCAAATGTAATATAATTGTAATAAATAAATTATATCAATTGTGCATCTATTTCCACTTCTGTATAAACAAATGGAAGGAAGAAGAAACAGTTGGCAAAAATACAATGCAGATATAATTCTGTAAGTCCAGAGAAAATTAACACTAACTCCTCTTTCTCTTTCCTCTAGATAATGAAAGCCTCTGAATGATCTATTCAATCCCTACCATCTATGGCAGTGCAATTCTACTGTCTTCTGACTGACCAGAATGTTTCATAGTACAGAATACTATACCCAGTGCTGCACAATCCTTAACAAAATATATCTCGCTGAAGGCACTTAAAACCCAGCAGTTCCACATTTCCTTGATTTTAAAAATTAAGCCACATAGTTTCAGTGACACATTAAGCTAAAAAGCCTTTAAAGAAGTACTCCTCTCAGGCCTTTGTTGGGGTGGGTCAGCCTGCTCTCGGGCTGAAACCATCAAATGTCAGTCACCAGAAGAGATCACTGAGGTCTAGGTTACCTCGCCCTGGGTGGCTCCAAATCCTAAATTACCTCCCCCTGTTCCAGAAAGTTCTCCCTTTTTTAGTTATTAATTGGTTCCCTGTTATGACTCCTGCCTCCCCGTTTTCCCCATTTGTTCCGAAAAATTGTATCCTCCCCTCTGCTTGTACCCCATTGGTTGTTTTCCCTTTCCCTGCCTTACTCCACCCCCCCATAAGGGGGACTAGCCCGGGTCTCCTCGGGGCTTTCGCTGGTCCCTCCTGCAAATAAACCTGTTGGAACTCACACCAGAAGCCCCTCCCGCCTTCTTTGCCTCCGGGCTAACGCGAGCCATTCCATCGGCTGCCCGACGAGCTTCCTCTGAGCGCCGATTCCACTGAGCCGTCCAGCGAGGACGCTGTGGAGGCCAACGCTGCGTCCCCTCTTCCCGAGGGCACGCCGGGGCTTGTGCTGACAAGCCCCCGGTTGCGTTAGGCCTTCTCCTGCTTCCACCAGCCTATCCTTCTATCTCCAGGTAAACCTGCTCTCTTTTGCCAATACAAGCATGTGCATGGCAATGGAACACACCCCCAGACACCTGCAAAGAGAGCTCTTACCCAGACCAGCTCCCTGTTCTGGCTTACCACATATCTGTTTAAAGAGGCTCCTGGTGGCAGGGAGGCAGCGTGAGGGCAGGAAAATGTGATCCAAAGCAAAGGGAAAAGAGGACAGCAGTGCTAGGTTAACACCTGCCTCTCGGTAGTGGTGCAGTCTTGAACAATATACGGAGCAGACTGAGAGTTTGAAAATAATTTTCCAATACCCTAACTTCCACATATGTTAAACCTAAGTCTATAATGACTTTTTGTTAAATGTCAAAAATTTTACATTATTAAGAATTGTACATAAAAATAGTTTTAAATATGTTTGCAACCTTTTCCCATTTGTTGGCAATATTTTTAATATTCATAAAACCAGTATGGTCATTTATTCTCATAAAAACCAAACTCCGATGAACCTTCTGTGTAAGGAAACAATTCAATGTCACATGCAAAATGATTAATTTCCTGAACTCAAATTTAGAACGTGTTGCTACAATGGAGCTTCCTTCCAGAGTAAGGCTGAAAAAATCATGGACATGTTACAGAAAACAGAAGTCTACCATTTGTGGTGGAATACAGAAGTTATCTGCTGAACAGCTGAGTTGAATGAACGCAATACTTACTAAAAATTGTGATACTGATTAAAGTTTTTAATGAGTCACAAAGCCAAACAGAATAGACAATGCTCTGCAGCAATAAAGCTATATTGATTACCTGCTCAGGGAAAAATTCTTGCAGAAAGGGACCCAGTAGTATGATGCCCAGTCCTTCTGGGTCTAATTTGGTCTTCATGAGGTTTACACTAAGATAAAAACATTGAATATAAAAGTATGAGTAAGACACTTTTATTCTTGCATGACGAAGTTATGCTGTGCTACCACAGTACTGACTGCCAAGTATAGCAATACTATTCTATTTTTAATCACAAGTGACAACTGCACCAGAATGGTATGCAAGTTGCCAAAACATGGTTATTTTTAAATAAAAGTAATTTGTTATTTTAAATTAAATAAGTGATAATTCTGAAGGACCACCATATTTGGTAAAATAATTTGAAACCCATATAATCTAAAACCAGGTTTACAGCCCAAAAGGCATTTTGCTGTCTTGTAAGCATTCTTTAAAGATACAAGAAACAGCCATCTTTCAAACATAGCTCTGTCACTGCCAAACAACCTGTTTTTAAACACAGATTTGAAAACCTTCCAAGATTTTCTAAGTACACTGAAATAAAATTAAATTTAACAGATACATTTCTACATTTACATTTACATCATGTACTTGATATCAAAGAAGCCAGAACCAACAAACAATGGAAATACTAACAGTACTAATCTGGAAGCCTTACTGCGTGACTATGATCTAATTTCAGGTCACTGCAAACGAAGGTCAGTTATAAGTCTATATATCTATTTAAGCAATATATTTCTACAGGCAGCAGCTTGTACCTACGTGCATCTACCTAGCCCTCTGCTTTAGTTACAAGTTGTACCGTACACAAGAACGTCCTCATTGGGTCAAACCAACAGAGCATCTTGCCCAGTATCCTGTTCCTGACACTGGCCAGCAGTGGATGCTTACGATACAACAGGGCAAACACACAGCCTTAGTTTACCCTCCCCATTTCCAGCAGTCTGCTGCTCAAAGATCTCTTCAGTGACAGGCAGTATCTAAAACACAAACATACATATTTTTTTTTCCATGCATGTGCCTAATTAGCTTTGAACCCATATATACTTCTGGCTCTTAATAAACTCCACTCAAAAAATGAAAACTAAACTATGGATTCTGGGAATAGATGTTCTCTGTTTTGAACCTGTCAGCTGATAATTCAGTTTGATGATACCCCATTTCTGTATTGTGTGAAGCAATTAACAATCACTCCCTATTTACTGTGTAAATGGTTGTCTATCTTTTCCAGGTCAAACAGTCCTAACCTACCTTTTCCTTGCACTAATGGCATTCCATATCTTTAATTAGCCTTGCTGCATTCCTGATACCTTTCTACAATATTCTTTTTCCAAGCTGAAGTGAAACAGCAGGCATTTATACAATGACATAACTCCTACGAATGCCACTCCATGTCTATCACTATCAGTTTAAATCTAGAGAGGTTTCCTGACCAGTAATATCTAGTTCATAGACCAACAACGTGTATGTGAAATCAGCATTTCTTTCTCCCTTGAGTGACCAATCTACATTTACTGTACTGACACTTCTCTGTTACCATATCTTCTAGTAACTTCTGCTGCTCTTACATATTGTTTTTTTAACATCTCAAACACATTTGTATCAGCAACAATCACACAAAACCCTACTGCCAAATCCTTGCTGGCAAAATAACAGAATTCACAGACTTAATACAAAATCCTGTAAAATTCATCTAATTATCTCCCTCCATTAAGAAAAGGTGACATTTTTATTCTTTGGTCAATTCTTTATCTACAAAAACCATTCCTTCCTATTCCATGTTTACCCATGAAATATTTATATGAAAATTTTCCCTCGACTCGCCTTCAAATCCTTTTCTAAGTGCTGTTGTTCATTTGTCACCTTCTCATTCTGATACTGTTGGTACCAGCACAGTTCACAGTGGTAAGTAACCTAAACCAGTTCAGCAATGTCCTTCTGATGTTTCTTCAGGATTTTGGTTTTTTATTACTTCTTTTGACACTTCAGAACCTTAGTTACTCTGACCACCCATAAGAAGGCTTAAGCACAGAACCCCTCAGTAATCTCCAGTGATGAGGAGAACTGCTCCCTGCCACCTTCCCTGGTGAATATAAAGAACTCACTGCACTTTTCTAATTGAGTACTTTTAAATACTGGGAGTCGTCTGTCAGAACTACAAACCTCTTGCAAGCCTCTTGGCACTGACAGGCTCAGAAGAATACTATTAGTTTTATAACTTTGCTGATTAGTCTACAGAAGATTTTAACTCACTTCATATTGTATTTACATTTAACATTCCATAAATCCAGATTCTTCCCTTTTTTTTTCATGTAGGCACTATGTTTTCCTCTCAGAAGACACATTCTTAGCTTCTCACAGATGCCTCTTTTACTACGTAGGCCCTTAACCACCCCAGGTCTCTTTGTTGGGGGCTGTGGGCAGAAGGTGTCATTTCCAAGGTCTTTTTGATTGTTGTACAGATGCATTTTGTCCTTCTGGCTACCCCTTGCATGTCTTCTTTAAGTAACTTCCTTTCTTGGTCCTAACACAGAACTACTAGTAAATTATTTGGACTCTTTTTGTTTCTCCCTCAACACACAGAGGATATATTATGCAAATCTTAAGAGAGTGGCTCTGTTAAGGCCCTTGGAAGACAAATTTTAAAATTCGTAGCACTGACTGTGATATCCTATAAACCATGCTAATTTACCACCTTTAAAAAAGTTCTCTACTCAAGTGAAACCATGACTCAGGATTTGCAAGATACTGTACTTCAATCCTTCTATTCCTCATTCTCACTGCTCTCAGAGTACAAAATTTTGGTATTTCAGTGGCTGTTTGAAACCTGCCCAGATTCCTGAAATGCTGCAATAGAGTTGCAAAAACACCGTGTTTGCAAACAGAACCATGACAGATAATTTTTAAAATGCACTTAAAATTATGTAGTAAGATTAAAGCAAGGTATATACTCACTAAAGAAACACAAGAACTGTTTAAAAATAACAGAGCCACCTAAGTTTTTAAATATGGTCAGTGTACAGAATTTAATCAGTTAAGCAGGAGGGTAGATCTAATAAACTTGGACTGTGTTATGTTTCAACTGAGGCTTTTTCCTTCAGCAGATCCCTAGCACCTTTCAACGTTACTGGTACCACAGCAGAGCTACTGAACACGTGTGTGCTTGTGCTTCAGTCTCCTCAGTGCAAAGCCTGGCACTTGAACCGAAGAGGTTACGAGTGTTGGGGTGATGGCCTTTGTACTGTTATGGCTGAGAAGTGTGTGGGGACAAAAGCCTGCACTACTGGTCAAATAGACAGCATAAAGTGTTTTAAACAAGCTAAGTCTAGATTGAGAGATGTGCTCAAATTGGCGCCCTAAAGGGCATCAAATGGTTTTTAGAAACAGGCAAAACAAATGAGACAGGTGGGTTCTCAGACACATTCACTAAAAAACTAGAAAATTTTACTAAAAACACATGCAGTGGCATTCAGTACTGGCTAAGTCACCTTGCTAATTCATGTCTGCTCTACAGAGTTTTCCCCTCTACAGTTCTAAAATCCTAATTAGGTCTGATCTTCATACATCCTGAGATTCTGAGAAACTTAAAGCCTTGGACTAGATCATCACAAATTTAAACAGTACATTTGAGGCAAGGCCTTTAATTTTCCTTAAGAACAAACAAACAAAAAATAAGCAAAAAAGCCTGTATGGAGTTTGAAATACATTATTTGTACTTGTGTTCCACACTAAAAAGACAGAACATCTAGAACCAAAAGAGAGTAGGTTCTCAAGATAAAGTATTAGGCAATATATTTATTTAAGAGGAGATGATTTAAGACTGCATATTCCATGGTTTCATCATGACTTTTCAATACAGCAAGTCTTTCGACTGGCTTTTCATACATCAATTTATATTTGATGTGCTATGCACAATAAAATAAGACAGGGCTATGCCACAAATGTCCTGAATGCCAAACAGCCAAATGGAAAAACTGCTGAATGAAAAATGAGGATTTCTGCACACTGATTGAGACCGCAGAACAAAAAGGCAAAAGAAAGCTTCTCAGACCTATTAAATGATGGCTTTTTTCTTTCCCTTCCTTTAAAAAACAAATATTTTGAAGATTTCACCATTTCCTGTCATAATATGAACATGAGCCTTTTGTCTTGTACTTTCTTTTGGTTTGGGTACCTCTTTATTTCAGTTTTCACTCCTATCCTCCAGAGAACAACTCAGTAAACTTCATTACACTTCAAACATTTGGAAGGACAGAAAATGGGCTCAATCACATTTCAGATGGCTGTCGTAAGTAAACTTGCAGTCTCCACAGTCATTCCAGTTTTGACCCAAGTAAACTAGACCAAATGTTTACAAGAGAGCAGAAGCATCTTTTGGAGCAGTAAAAAAGTTCAAGGCCTTGGCTCTCCTTTCTGGGTTAAGCATTTAGTCACAAAACATGGTAAGTTTTGACACTGAAAGTTAACTGTTGTCACTTAATATTAGTCTTGTCTGTCCATATTAGAGTTAAAACATTTGAGTTTTAACTATAATCCCGAGAATCAATGTGTCATTTCTGAAAATAAATGGTAATTATAAACACTATAAGGTCCTGAGTGCTGGTGGAAACAAAACTGCAACTGAAGCAGTTTCAGCTTCAAACTCTGCAGAAAGATCCAGTGGTAATCCAAATCTGCCACTGAATACCTTGATTGTTTAGTTCTTCTGTCACACAGTTTCACCCCCATTAATATATAGAAATATAATCCTGACTATCTCCTCAATATATAGTAATGCAGTAGGTCTGAGGGATTTTTTTGCTTCTAGTTACCACTACCAAAGTTAGAGACATCTTAATTTTAATTCCTCCCCTTTAATTTAAAGCTGACTTAAACATTTAAAAATAACATTCTGTGCCCAGAATGTAAACTAGGAAAAAAAATCCAAACCAGGAAAGAAACCAAAACCAACCCTAAATTATAACAGGTATGGGTTAACTGAATCCAGAAAAAAAGCCTTAAATGATAATTAATGTGATTAATTGATACTTCTGCAGTATTTAAATTTTATTATACTTACTATTCAGGATCTGAAACAAGGTCCAGAGCCTTCATTACATCTTCTAGCAGAGTGTCAGGTATAAAACCATTATCTGAAGAAGTAGCAAAGCTTCTTGTGAGGAAAAGAAACAAAATGCTTTCCAGGAGAACAAATTTCACTCAGAAATACAAATACTACGTATCTTTATCTGTAAAATTTGCAAGCAAATGGTGGGGTTCTAGAAGGAAAGCAGTTTTCAAATGCTTCTCTCACACTTTAAAAAAAAAAAAAAAGAACAGTGCAATACAGAAACTGGATCTACCACTCACACACTTAGAAGCTTAATACTTGCTAAGAATGCAATCTTTGTGTAGAGCTCTCCCCACTAGGTCCCTTGCGGTAATAACTGTACCATTTTCCCCTTTTGATTAGTTAAAAAAGTACCCGAATGCCAGACATCCTGTTTTCCAAAACATAAGAAAATTTTCTGTGTATGCTGCATACATTCCAGAACAAAATCTCATGAAGAATGATTCATATTAGAACAGTTTTTTAATGAAAATTTCATATAGGAGAAATAAATTTTATTTAAGCTTTATGTTAATTACAAAGAACATTACAAGGTTAAAAAAATCTGTTGAAAATTCTACTTCCTATTTTACAACTGCCCTTACTGCAGAATTCTCAGATAATTTCTTCATAGAATTATGGAATGGTTTGGGTTAGAAGGGACCTTGAAGATCATCTAGCTCCAACCTACCTGCCATGGGCAGGGAAACCTTCCAGCAGACCAGGGTGCTCAGTGTTGTAGATTGACTCCTTCACTGAACGTTTCTTAAGGACTAGGCATTTCATTCCTCTCTTAATGAGTACACTTCTATTAAAAAAAGCTTATTTCAGCACAAAGCACAGCCCTTACCCTCAGGGTCATATGTCTGGAAAACTCTTCTAGCTTGTTCTGAAGGCGCTTCAGGAGCAACAAGGGCCATGTCCTATGGGGGGGGAACCACAAAGAAACCTTACAAAATATTCTTACTTCAGAAATAGATTACTAAGAAAGTATTTAGCAATACTACAACCAGTTGGAACCTAAATTAATGAAAATTTCAATACAACAGAAGACAAGTTAAGGTGATTTGGCAATTTTGCTGAGTGACATAAAACAATCAAGAAATATGCTAACGATTACCCCATGAACTTCTAGACAAATTTTATGCAAGTCTTTTCATGCGGATGTTGTGGCACAAAAGCTAATTGGAAATTACAATTCCATTCATTTGCACTCAAGAGCTTCAAGCGGGAAAGAGCACAGAAGAAACTAATTTGGGAGGAGTCCCTTTGTCCTGATAATCTCTTCTGGTGAGAACAACTTGAAAATTGCTTACATACTGGAAAAATAATTTCTAGATTTTTATATTAATTCAGTATCATAATAAGGTAATTTTAACGGTCCATAAATACTACTTAATTGAAACAAACCCACTGTTTAATGAAAAATTTTCAACTAATTTTATAAATGAATTATAACTAGAACATTTAGAGAAAACCAATATTTTAACAGTTTTTAAACTGATTTAACTCTTTTTAAACAGTTCATGTTTACATATATTCTAAAATCCTTTAAAGTACTTTCAGATAAAAAGTCCATATTAACTCAACACAATTAGTTTCATGATGCCAAATAATGTATGAAGTTGTGCAGTTGTTGAGCACATACCCTGTCATAATGGGTAACACGTTATTATATAAGGTACATACAATACACTATGAAATTTTGTAGTATGTGATCAACTCTTAAATAATTTGGAACACAAAACATACTAAGCAGTAGATTTCATTATTACAGTGTATTACAGTAAACTAATGCAAATATTTCTCGGTTTAAAATCACTGATGCCATGGCATGTAAAGCTTATTAACAAGATGATCAGTGATTTCAATATTCAGGATTTAACTCTGAAGAAGGGGCATTTTAGTAGTAGTTTCTTATTAATGAATCAGCAGCTCACAAAGGCTATGCAACAAGGGAGAACTCTTAAACTTTCCAATAGTATGGAAGGATATAACCCAAAGTAACTTCCAATGGCATAGACATATAACTTCAAATGTAAACTACGTAGTTCTACTTTGGTTTATGAGTATGCAGTTCTTTCCACACAATCTTAATGTAATCCAAGAACAAAGACTATCATTTGCATTGTCTTCCCTACCCACAAATTATCTTGTTAATGTAGTACTTTCCACACTCTCATGTGATGCAAAATGGATTCTTTAAAGCAAGTGTCCTGCAACTACCAACAATTTTTTTTGATAGTCCAATTGCAAACACTGTGTATTTCTGTTAGCATTTTAATTTTTCAGGTCCTTAGTTTTTCAGTTCATGTATGTGTACATGGGAAGAACTTAAGAGGTGAAGCCGCTGAATGCATTACTCAATACTGAAAATTCTCTCTTTCAACAGAACTTACAAATACGGTAAAGCCTCCAAATTGTTACATATTAACACTTTTTATTCACTAAATGTGATTTACTGATGCTCTAAGCAAGTAACTTCAGGTGAAAACTTAGAAAAGTCTGCCCTAGAGAGATGACCAAAAAACCCACCTCTGTTATCTGTAAAATAATTCACCTTTTCACTGAGACTGCTGTCCTATAAAAAGTTTAAAATGCAAGATCCTTTACATATAAATCCCATACAACCTCTAACTTATCATGTCATTCATTTCCAGTATCCAGGTAACTTTAAGAGTTCAATTAGTCCATATATTTGTATCTAGGGAAAAAAAAATACTATAGCTCCCTCATGCAATAAAGCTGAAAATGTGATACACATCTAACAAAAACATATTTCAGCTGCCCAAGCTGATATTTCACCATATGTGCCAAAATATATTCCCCACTCCAGCCTTATGAATTGCATTTTGATGTAACCCATGCATTGAAAGTTCCATATAAGGGAATCCCATAAACAGTTAATTACAATAATTATTTCCAATACTAAGTACAACATGTCCCAAAAATCATGTTTCACTCATTGGCTCTTGTGATACACAAACAAGTCATTTTATATTACTTTGAAAAGTTATTCTCATCAGTAGTACCAGTTATTTTAAGATCCCATGTTTAGCCTCAGAGGCAAAAAATATTCTTCATAAGTTCTAATGAAAACATTCCAGAAGTTTTCATTCTACAAATCAAAAGCAGAACATAATGGCTAAGCCACACTGAAATCCTGGCTATGAATTTTTACAAAGATCACACCCTGAAAGACCAATTGCCCTGAAAAATGAAATCTGCTCGCACATGAACTTTATGGTTCTACACTATCACTATTGAGTGATACGGGTAAGAATTACATATTGTAATACTAACTTTCTTCTTCAGAATTTATCTAGAAACAGTATAGAAACACTGGTTATTTATCAACTTTTTAACTTGCTGTAACTTAATCGCATCTGGAGAACTGAAGTTTATTTAATCCAGTCTTGTATTACAGAGAAAAGCATGTACTTTTCAATACTATAATCAGTGGCTTTCAAAAGGCATCAACTTTTCCAAAATGGCTTCCTAAGAAAACAAGGTAGATGGGACCTCTGAAACTGACTTCCATGTCTCTAACTGACTTCTGAATCCATTGCCAAATTTCAATTTTACAGAGGAAACAGGAGTCTCACAACTGGTTGTTGAAACTGGATGCCAGGCAGAGCATCTCAGTGAGGAGTTGGTTCAAAAAGAAAGCTGATTTCATGCGTCAGCAAGGTTCCTCTGGAGATTTTCTTTTGAAAGAGAAAAGACACTTCACACAGTCCTACTGATGTACTATGTAACTGTATCATTACAATTCGGACACACAGGTCTTTCACACATGACCAGAATGCATTTCAAATTGATAGTGGTCTGAAGTAAGAATGTGCAACTTCAATTCCTCCTGTGGCTGTAATCATTCATTTGCAATGGATCTCCACATCCACTGTATGTACCCCGGAGGACACAGAGAATGTTCTTCTTCAAAAGGTGAAGGGATCCTCCACCTTTTGAAGAAGAAATGTTCTTTTAGCCTAAGATATAACAACTCATTTAATTAAGAGAGAATAGACTTGAATGCAGCTTTATTTGAAGGCAAGGAGCAGAAGTGCCATATGCATCAGCACATATACAAATTCAGTTGTGTGTCCTAAAGGCATCAGATAGTTTTACTTGTAGGGACTGGCTAGGAAACAAACCAGAAAGTAAAATTTAACATAGACAGTATCAGTTGAAAAGCAGGAAAGCTATCATCACTACAGTAGCAAAAATACACTCAAAGTCTTAGAGTGATATAAAAATCCAGTTGTTGATTCTCATTAAGATGAAGAAGGCTCAATAGAACTTGGGCATTGCTTGAAATGACATAACAGCTTTTTTGGTAGATTTTTCTAGGAGCTATTTATCAAACCAAGGAAAAGAGAGGCCTTAAGATGTAAAATGGGAGGCTATTATTACCATCATACAAAGAACTGAACAGTTATGGAGAGGTTATAGATCTTGTTTCCTCTTAGGCACTACTAAAGCAGTATTGAGACTGCTGAGGTATGAAGTTACTGGTTCTAAAAATACTCTAAAAATACTGAATCTACTGTCAATTTAGGCAGGCTATTGTGAAGGGCATGTCTGAAAAGGGACAGTTAGACAATTATGCCGTGGTAACAAAGTAAGTAAAATCCTAGAGCCCTTACCTGCAAAGTCCATCCTAAACCATTTGATGTTATTGACATAAATGCAGTTTAAAAGATTATGAGTCTGGCTCTGAACAGAGGGATGGCCAATGAAGACTAGTGAACTAGTATTCAGGGACATCATCTGCACCAGCAGTTCGCAGGGAGCACTGTCCCTGGTTGTTGCAGTGATAGCAGCGCCCTGCACAGAGTGCTTACAATGATTTTCTTGTGCTCGCCAATGGAATGTGATACTGCTCTGCAGCATATTATCTTCCATGAGTGAAGGCATTAAAAAATGCCAAACAACTGGAATATAACCAAAGAATACTTGAAGGAGTATAAAATTTTTCCCACTTGAGAGCTGTATATGGAAAAACTGAAGGAAAGGTCCTTGACTTATCTGTCACTATACAAGAGCTCTGCAGCCACAACTATTTCCACTTCAGAATGGCAGGTGTAAAAGATCATATACTGTATCCTCCTAAGTCTTGAAGAGGGGCTATGAGTCTATCAGGGATTCAGAAAATGCTCAAAGAAAATACTTTTCTTGAATAAGAGAGGAAAAAGACACCACAGGAAGAATGCCACCCCCAAAGTAGCAGTGTTCTTATCAGGGGTCAGAAAATACAATATCGACCTTGTAGTTTAGACCAGGAAAATACAACAGTTTATCTGAAAGTGTTCATCAAGGGATAGTGGTGGTGGAGGAGGAGGAACATTGACGGCAAGCAATTTGTTACAACAAGGTGGTTAAAAGGAAGCAAACTGGCTCTAGCTGCACACTGCCTTGCAAAAGTGAAAGGACTGTATTTACTTCACAGTACCTGCAGTACCTTGCTGAGAACAGAAGAGAGTTCTCCATAGGGAAGAATGAAAAGCTACATATGGACTACTTCAAATTCTATTTCACCTTCAGCCATACTACCAGACAGAAAAGAGAGCCTAATCCAAGAGTGGGGTGAGGCTCTGGAGGAAAAGTGAACACAAACCAAAGAGGAAGAATTAACAACAGAAAGCTGAGGACCCTGTCAGCCTATTCATCTGGAAAGTGGGGTTTTTAACATACACTCAAGTAAGTTATAGAAACCACAATATATCCTCCATTCCTGTGGGAGAGGATGGTTTAATAAGACAGCCAACAAAAAAAGCCACAGCATAGCAGTTTTTAAAAATAAGAGAAACACAAAACTACAATTAATAACTGTTTAACAGTTACATTGCCAGAGATGTTGGTGGTTTATTTTAAAACATCCCAAGAAGGCAACAATTCACTTGGTGACTCATGAAAAAATAAGAGCTTCTTCAACGTGTTCCTTGCTTTCATGGACTGATTACAAGAGATTACTGTGAACCAATAAAGATTAGGCATATAGTATTTTTCTTATTCAGTTAGTATCTTGTTTTGCTCATCAACATAAAGTCTTTGTTTTGAAAGCAAAAATAGATTACTGGAATTATAGACCAGGAGTCAGCAAATTTGAGTTTACTGGAATTCTTATCTAATAACTAAATTATATACTACCCTCAAGTCGCAAGCTTAATCTGAAAGGGCAGCTTTTCAAATTATATTCACATAGCTTTTTTTTTTTGAAGACAGAATGCAGTGCTATGCAAACACTATACTTTGTTCCTATGAGGAATCAAGCTGGAAGTGGACAAATTCCACACTTTATGACTTCCAAAACCTCCACAGTATAATTCACTAAGATGAACTTTAGCTTCTATTATTATGCTACTCTTTTTCCATGTAAAAAAATTAATATCTAGTCTTAAATACTATTTCTACATCTAATACCGTTTCAGTCTATAGACATGAGGTTATTGCCATACAACGCAGTGGTGAGTATTAACATACTAATTCTATTTGGGAATTACAATAAGGAGGCAGGAAATGAACAAGTATGTCAGGAACATTTGATACCAAAGTTTACAACAAGTGAAGATTCACTGGAGAAATTTAAAACTTCCTAAGTACAGTTCTCACAATCCTGAAAGCTGCACTTAATGTTGGAAACCAGCTTACAGTATTCAGTTTCCCACTTAAACCATATAATTCTCTCTTGGGATGACGAGAACCCTCTGGCTTGCCCCAATCCAGAATGATGAAAAGTTTTTGCAAATAGACTGGATCAATTATTTTATAACTCAAAACCAACAAGTGTTTCTAAAGGACAATTTTTAGCATGGTTAATTAACCTAACAGTAATATTTTATGGCTTTTCACATGAAATGTACAAGCTCTGGGAAGCAATGAAGAAAAAAAGTATATTAATAATGGCATGTAAGCCACTGTTATTTAGTATTGGTAAGGAGTATTTTAAGAAATCTTTATATGCACATTGCTACGTGTACAGAGAAAATACTAAATATTCATAAATATTATAAAAACAGTATTGCTGTTTATGATCATATTTGAAGTATATTATTTCAGGTAGCTAATTCCAACAGTAGCAGAATAGAGCAATTAGCTTCTATAAAAACCAGTATGTTTATTCTTTTATCAATACAAAACTTGTGACACTTTTTCATTACAGCTGTATTATACAGTAAAGCCCATCTCACTTCACTCAAACTGCATGAGCTTTCTTAACTATGCATAGACAGTGACCAAATTTCTCTAAATACACCTGCACTGTTTCAATATTTTCATAGCCCAGTCTCTTTGACTGACAACTTTGGCACCCCTCTGTAACAGATATTCTTAAAGTACATATATAAGATACCCTAAACTATCAACTGGTAGAGGAAAATGGCATTGGACTCCCTGTAATACAAAGAGAAAACAGATTTCATGTGCTTCTTATGTAAAACACACTAACACTGAAAAAAATGCACTTAAATATTGAAACGACATTACTACAGTTTTACAAACAAAAGAATATATTATTCACATAGCTAATCACATGTAACTTCTTATGTTCTGTAAGAGGAGAAAGATAGCAAATTAAAATATGACTAAATGTGCTTCACCTTTCCTAGGAAGAGTTCAGAGGTCCCTCCTCCATAGACAATCCCTGTCCCTGCCTATTCTCTGTATTTGTATTCTTCCACATTCAGACTTTCAAGTTTGAAAGTAGAGCTGCCTTATCAAAAGAGGTCAAAGATGTTATTTTCATTTTGGATGCAACAAAGCTGCTATCTGTATGAAAGGACTAAATAAAGGGAAGAAAAACTTATTTTTCAATGCTTTTAAAAAAGTGGTTAGAAATTGGTTGCTAAACATCTTTGTGATTGTACTTGGATTAAACCCAATTCTGTATATGGATTCACCCTATTTTCCCAGGGATTCCACAGCTGTCACATGTACTAAGGTTCTGTGGATCAAACAACAGCTACAACCCAAACCAGTTTTAACCAAGTTCCTGCCATTTATAAAATGACCTAAAGTCTTCTGATAGAGATTCTCTACACAAGTTCAGTCTGTCATGTCACATGTTTATTAGGCAGTTTGTGAGTTTTGCAAAAAGCAGAACTTGGCACAAAGTTTCAGAACAGGACTACAACAGTTACTATTTTAAAGTGTATTTTTATTACTGAAGCATATGTTGTCATGTTGGCAGTCTCATTTACTGTTTCTAGTTCCTGCATCTATCCCAGCAGGGTTTGGGCACATGGGAATAAAGCAGGCTGAACAGAGAATAAAAAAATACGTAATCCTCCACTTCCAAGGATACATGGTGCCCTGCTCAGCAAGAACATCTGGTCTTCAGACATTTTGGAAAAAAAACATGCAGAGAGACAAATGGCCACAAAATAATTTCCCTGTTGTTTAGCCCAAGAACACTTCACTTAAAAATATCTTTAATAGGCATTCAATAACTATATTTAAAACTGTCTGTTTCCTAAGTTCTGTAATACATTAATGACTTCAGGACATTTTCTCAGGTAGCAAAATTGTAAGGGAAAGAATGATTCCTCAGATTCACTCCAGAACATGTATTTATAACATGTGAGCAAGGATTAACATCCATTCACAGAGATTCATTTTCTCAAACAGAACACATAGCAGGTAGATAATCAGTTCATAAGCTGGAACTACCATTCTGTCACGTGGTGAATACTACATTCCCAATTCTAAGTCTTAGTATTCCCAGTATCATTATCTGGTATTAAAAATATGCAGTCAGTAGGCCACAATTAAAAGATAAAGTAAAAAGGAAGGTGCTTTGTAAAGCAAAGAATGGATGGTGAGAGTCTGGAACTATCAAGGTTTATGATTTCTACCTCTTGCCTCACGTAAAAGTACATGGAATATATGGAGAAGTTGTTAATTTCATTTGCCTTCTCTTCATCGTGATACTACAAGCATACTAAATTCCATATTTTGGAAGACAGTGGTTTAGGTTTTAGGGCTTTGTTTCTACCTAGCATCTTTGCTTTCAGAATTTATTTGATAGAGTGACTTATAAATTATAAAATTGCATTTAGAAATTTCTTTGATGTATTTACTATTTGCAAGCCACTCTGCATATACTACAAAAAAGAATAAAACAACTAAAATGTGTTTCTTTAAAAATCAGTCCTTCCCTGGGTAGGCTGATGTACATGCAAACTAGATGTTGCTCATAGCCTCCTCCTTCAACACACAGGAGGCTGCAATTCCTTCTAGAAGTTCTCCTACGAGGTAGGACCCAACTTGTTACCTTCCAGCCCCCAATTTCAGTTTACATATGAGAGTCATACATTCTAATATGAGGAAAAGGAAAATGTACTCCTCAGGACAGCCCTGCCTACAAATGGGCAGGAAATGACCCACCATTTCTATACTGCTCAGTGCATTTTTCACAACAGCTGCTTTACATGTTCACCACTAAAAGCTTTCCACTAAACATAGAGCTAGCTCATGTTCAGAGACAATGTATCCACCTAGCTATTGCCAAAAATTGTCTCATGGAGATGCCTACCCATTAATCTCAGGTTATGTTCCCACAACCTACTGCTAACCTTTAAAAATCAGACAAAAGTTTGTTTCTTAACCAACTAAAATGCAAACTCAGCAAGCAGAAAGTAAACACAGCACACACTTTGAAGGGAACTAGGAAGCTGGAAAAGTAAATTCATGGATGACCTCTAGAATCACTTGTCTTCCTAAGTGCATTTAAATAGACTTGAAATGATTAAGGAGACATTTTTCCTAAAAATGTTTAATGTGATATTTGTAGGCAGATCTTCCTTGTAAGTTTTCCGATTCAGAAGTGCTCCTACAATACACTAAATTGAGAGCTTAGCAATTTGCAGGAAATTCGTTCATTTTCGATTTGTGGATCTAGAAAAGGTTCTCTTACTGCACTGGTTTTCTATCCTTTATTCTCTCACCCTTCCTGCCTTCATTTCAAAGAGTATCTCATGCAACAAGTGGTAGTGTTTTATTTTCAGTTTTTATATCTAAACGTTGCTGGATCGAAAGTTTCTATTGGAACTGTGAGAACTACTCCCCACCCCGCATCTTACAAGTTTTCATCTAGGTGTGGAAACAACGTGCCCAGAGTCAGTACAAAGGCATTCTCTCATCTACCTGAGCACAGAATAGTATCAAAATGTGTAACATTTCAGGATAAACTCTTTTCAGTAAGTATAGCAACTCAGAGGAGCTTTGCCTTCTCCAGTATTAAAAAATTATTCTAGTAAAGCTGATGTAGAGACCATCAAAAGTTGTGAGCAGACAGGGAGATCTGGTATTTCCTAGCAGCTATCAGAGTTGGCTGAGTATTCAAACAATGCGGGAAACAGGAAAATAAAATGAAACAAGTATTTGTCCTGAGCAAAGCTAAAAACTGTATGATGGCTGAAGTTTCTCATGAAAGCCACCTCCACTTAAAACCAAAACTACATTTCTAATTAAATAAAAAACTGTAACCAAACAAACCCCCCCACCCCAAAAAAAACCCCCAACCAAAATAAAAAAAATCCCACCAAAAAAACCTCGGAGACTTCATAAATGACAATGCACCATGACTTTGGGCAAATTGATGTCATGGACTGGTTTAATTAGAAACAATATGCCACCACACACTGTTGCATCACCTGTAGAGTCTCTTTTACTAGAATGAAAAATTAAGACAAAATCTAAAAGTTACTTGATAAATGCTGGTGTGCAAATCACTGATGTGAATGTAAGAAGTACAAGCTCTCCTGTAAAAAACCTTCCAAACAAACTATAAAAAATTGTCCAGAGGGACCTGTTCAACGAAAAGGACCACACACCTGTAGTATGAACAAATCAATCCACAAGTAAAATCAGAATAGACCCACAAGGAGCAGAACAAGGTTTCACAGTTAAGCTCTGTGATCTCACAAAGCTAGAGTAAGGTAGAACTTTTCAGAAGTATTTTGAGATGTTCCCTGACAACAATGAGACCTCAAAACTGGCCTTTCTACTACTTTCCAAAACTCATTTGGAATTGCTTATGAACTGCTGTGTTATTCAGAACAACTTAAATTCATTTAGCAATAGCATTTACACTACAGATCTTAAACCAACTAGTAGAGTAACTTAAATTCTTTTTGGGAGCCCACAGTTCCCAAAGGAAACACTCTCCTTTAACATTCATTTAAAAAAGGGGTCTCTTCCTGCAGAAAGGAGCTCTCAAATTAACAGCCAATAGAAATATTTGAAGATGCAATGTTGATTTAGTCAGGTGACAGCTCTTGTCAAAAACGAAACAGCATTTGCCTCCCTACTCTTAAATAGCACAGAGAAAATGGGAGTCCTACTTCAGCCCAGAAATGATTTCTGCAGTTGCCTCACACATCTACATCTTTTCCATCAGTTGTCCAGACTGTCCCAACCAGAACCAACTCCTCTTACTCCTGAAAACTAAAGACGCTAAATCCACACGCTCTGTAACCATTTCCTGAAGTGGATTTTCAAAATGTGATTTTATTCTCTGATGAAAACATACTTTACCTGCATTCACTGGTCATGGGAGCGAAAAACAAAAGGAAACGTGTAGATATTTTTCATTACCCTTCCAAAGCAGAAGAGTTCTTAAGTTAAAGGAAACACATAGGTTACTTTTGTAGAAACCAAACTTGTTAACATATACTAATAATGACTGAATTTTTTACACATGCATCTTATTTTCTTTCATGACCACTGACAACCTCTGTTGGTGTTCGGACCTTAAATGCTGTACCAACTAACACTCCCCCTCAGTCCAGTTCTTGTAAACACCACTGAGCCACATTTAGGCTCTCCTATAGCCGTGTCAGTGTTCGCTGCGGTGCCCCTCAGTTGAACTCTGATGAAAAAGATTGTTTAGGAAGAGAAGTGAATGTTCTTTCTTCTGAGAGACAATACTATCAAGGATGCAGAAAAATGGCCCTGAGAATATGTAGAACAGGTTACAGTGATCAAAGTCAGAAAAATAAAATCTGAAACCAGTGTGGTTCCAGGACAGGACATTTTCCTTCAAAAGCAGTAATTTGTAACTTACTCAGATTTCTCAGACAGAAGTTTTCTCTGCTTATCTAACTCTTCAAGTCTAGAAATGCTACAATGCTGTAACTGAAAATGGATAGCCAATTCTGTTGAGGCCTGTGTGCTCAAAGACCTAGAAACAAACTAACAGAATTTAAAAAAAAACTTACACAGCTGAAATGTCCCACAGTTAGTTTCAATCACCTGAAGTCACCAGACCGACCTTCATCCATGCTGTCTTTTCACTTTCAATGGCATAGACATATAACTTCAAATGAATTCAAACTTCAACAGCACGTGGATTTGCATGTCAGCAGACAGTATTTAGAAAGCACCTATTAACCTCCTGTTGTTCTTCCTATTGTTTGCACTGGAACATTTTCTTGTTATATTTTGCATAACATTTCAACTTGTTGGTATTGTTTCATATAGTCTGACCACACTTTGACATTCCTAGAAGTTCTGAATTGTCTCAGCTTGTCGTAACTTCCTATATTATGAGTACCATAAAAATAATTAAGAAGTGCCCCTACAACATTTCATCCAGAACATCACAGCCTTATTTAGAGCTACCCCACTTCCTACTCTCTCTTATCCTTACAATAAAAGAGTAAAAAAAAAAATACAAAAAGACTGTAATGATAAAGCTGATTTTTAGAGGACATTTACAGCACCACATATTTCCCTTTGCACCGTCTGAGAGAGCATGCAGGGAAACTCAGTGTGTCAGATGAAAGCTTCCTTGTTTGCTTTTGTTGGACTGAAGCCATTTGAAAGTCTTCCTATTCACTGAAAGGAAGGGTGGGCAGGGAAAGGCAGAAATGATGGCTGATTAGATTTAGTAGCCTATGAAGAATCTACATACTCACTTTTTCAGGCAAAATCTACCTTGTTGCAAATGCATAGCCTGTGACCTCTAAGAGTAATAGCCACACTTCCTTTTTTGGAAAATGTTAAATCTGGCCTGCTGAGCATTAAGCAGCTTTCTGACTTTATACACACATATTTGTGAAGAAAAGAAAAACAATGTGATGGTACTACTTATCGTTCTTTGCTATGAACTCCCCCTGCAATGATTCACAAAGTTTTCCAACTCTATTATGACACACATAAGTATCAGAGTTCTGAAGAACTATTTAAGTAATGCAGATGTTCTCATGTCCTTTCTGACTTCAACATTTACTCATGTGCAGAATAAGCTGTAGTATTTCTGCTCAACCCAGCCTACCTTAAAAATGAATTTATGGTAACATGCGAGGTTTCATTTCAGATATTTCCAGATTCTATTTTCTTTCCAAAAGATCTAACTACAAGTAATTATTTGGCTGATGAGAAACTGGCAAAGTCCCAGACATCACAACTATTGATACTGTCTTCAATAAAAAGTGCTTCAATCAAAATTGCTGTTTCAATGAAGAAATTATTTGTTATTTCTCTCTACCTCAAATCTCTCTATTGAAACAAGGCTAATAACTCACAGAAATGCTATGACAATCAAGATGTGGAGATGAAGACCATGCAGGTAGAATAAAATTTACTCTTTTAGTAATAGGAGAAACTGCTGACCCACTGTAGACTTCTCTTAGAACAAGGAATTGACTCAACAGCCTCTGTTTAAGGCTACTTCATGCAGCAGCAGTTACAAAAGAGCTTAAGACCAATTACATACTTTAGTTAACTCATTTTCACTTGAGGCTATAAGTGTGACCTTTGGCCAAAGATACTGTGCTGCAGTTTGCTCACTAAAATCCATTGAAAATATACAAAGTTTTAGGATGGCAGCTATGAACAGGTTTATTTATTTTACAAAATAAACCACTTCTCACAGTCACAGCTACAAACGAATGGTCCACACTTAGAGTAGCGCAAATATGTTCTGGCAGACAGCAACAGAAGTCTACAATATTTAAATCAAAATGTTCTGAGATAGAAAAGTGCGGTGGTTAATTCTTCATTCCACTGATAAGAAACCAATGTTTATCATTCATCAGATGTAAAAAATCTGAGTACTAAAGAACAGCAGCCAGCTTTCTTTACGTAAAGCAGTATGCAGAATTTGAGTAAAACCTTTTGCTTGTTAAACCTCCATGCTCAAGGAAAGATGGCAATGAAGATTCTGCTCTGTTCCCTAATTTTCCCATGCTAGTTGTCTATAGCAACAGTAGCCTAGGCAGACTGCTGTTTCTAGATTTCCAGACCAAATTACTCAACTAATGACAGAAGTGACTACTGTTCCGCTTAATAATTGCCTAACATTATTCTATTTAAAAATACGGCTTTATGATCCTGTAAAATATATGCAGCTTGAAAGAATTAAAACTTACTTGGTTTTTTCAAACTTAATCTGCACTGGTTTGGGCTCCACAGTTCATTTTTCTCTTCCCATTCTGAAAATTACTTTCTCATGTAATCAAACTCGCCATCCTCAGTATCAAACGGATGATGAACCTACATCCTCAGTATCAAACACCATCTACACAACTACATGTGCTACTTTAACAACTTGCTGATTAACCACTGGCAATGAATTCAAGTTTTTTCCTGTAGTTTTTGACATGTAGCTTCAATTGATACAATAATGGTTTGTCAACACAATTTGTATTTCCACTGTAGCTGACATCTCTGCTCCAACAGAAATGCTCAACGACTGCTACTTTAGAAAGGATGAGGTTAGATGCAAATTCAAAAACTATGAGCTTTTACACATCTTCAGCTCCTGCTCTGCATAATAGTAATAACAATGACAACAAAAACTCTAGGAAATTCTTTGCCAATACCATGTCAATTCTTCTGCTTTTTATTAATCACAAGCTGAAGTTTTCCACAGCCTAAGTGGAGTTCAGTAAAGAAAGGAGAGCCAATTGGAGACAGCAGATATTGATACCCAGTTACTCTAAACCCAGGAAACAGCCTTCAACACTCCAAAACAAAGAGCATTAGAAGTGGATTTCTGTCTGGAAATGGTCTCTGCAGACACTAAACATTAGCTGTAACAACACTGTGACAGGAACACTGGACTGGCATAACAGAGTGATTATACCTATTTGCACCACACTGCTGTCTATATGACAAAGTACTGACTTTGGTGGTATCATTCAGAAAAACTGTGGATAAAATTTCAAAACTGAAATAAAAAAGCTTTACTAGGAAAGACTGGGGAGAGAGTAAAGCAGAAAAAAAACATCCAGAGGAGAATAAGGATTTTTCTGTTTCACGAAATAAGGAAGAAAGAATATTTATCAGACATTAGGGATTAAAATTTGAAAAAAAAAAATTCAATGTGTAACACCGGCTAATTAATTTAAAGGATTTTTTAAAATTTAAGTTTAACGATAAAAAAATACTACTACAGATAAACTTCTAATATACTGTGGAGGTTTGTTTTTTAATAAGAAAAATCTAAGCATTTATGCTGTCTTTCTAAAGATTAGGCAAAAGTTTTACTTAGGGAAATTCAACAGCTCGAGAATTTACAGCTTTATCTTTGTCGTATGTTCTAGTATTTATTTTCAAGATTTATAACTAAAGTTTTAAATAATTTTTAAGATACTAGGTACAGGAAGGTTAATTTCTAGTAAGTGCCAATAAATATACTAGTAGGTACCATTCAAAGTTTCAATAAAACATTTAATCAGAAACAAGTGTTGTATAAAAATAAAATTTAAGAAAAACAGCTTACAATCTTCAACTAAAGAAAAAGAAATTGTCTCTGGAAAATCTGGTCTAATATTTTAAACTGAGAGTCCTCCCAAAAGCATTTTATGTTTCACAGGCTACAGTAGATATCTGATAGAATATCTGACAAAATATACATAAAGAATTACTGTGACAGTCCTGATGTCTATTTTTAATCTAGAACAACCGACTACAGATTAAAAATTGTGAAAGTACTGTCAGGGAGATGAAATGACTATGTAACTCTCTCTTGCACGACAGAAATTTAAGACAGTACTTATCCCAAGCATGGTGTTCCAAAACATAAACTACCCCCAGCCCAATAAATTAAGCTAAAACTGAAAGGCTTCACACTGAAATTTATGAGATATTGATGAAGTATGGAACAACTCGGCCTTCAAGGGAAGGCTTAATTAAAAGGTTTAGTGACTACGTTTTTACATTAAAGCCACATAAAACTCACACTGTAGCAAGATCTGCACTTTGAATTTATGTGGTGTTTATCTGCCTGAGGTTACCAAAACCACATCTAACATACCTTGGCAAAGAAGACTGTGAGGTGTGTTTCGCTGCCAAGTATCCAAATGGGAAATTTTGGAGATTTCAAATAGGAGCCAACCTAAAAAGGTACAACAATATCAAAAATACAAAGCAAACCCAGAAAGGCCATCTAGTTAGTGACCAAGTTAATGAGAATTCAGTTCGTTTTCAAAACAGTTGGGACTCCACTGATATAAAATGTTCAATAAAATGACATAAGTGTCTAACTTGCATACAAGCAGTATTAACAGTAATAATGTTAAAAAAGCCCGAAACAGCTTAATGAAAGAAAACTTTTAAATGATGTAGAAAACAGCTTACCTTACAATATCTCAGAGATTCCATCAATGTCAAAAAGCCTACTGTTGCCTGTTTGTGTATGCCAAGAAGTTCTGTTCAAAAGAAAACACAAAACTTATTCAAGAAAAATCTGCAAATCCTATTTTAAGTCATTTTTTCTTACTTTCAAAACTGGTCAAGTAATAACAACTTTAAGTTTTGCAGTTTTAGTAACAACAGCAAATCATAAAGATACGGTAAAAAATGGTCATTTCTCTCTATATAAAATAAGATTTCTCTATATATCTCTCTATGAATAGTATCTCTCTATAAAATAAGATCCAGACTCATGGTTTTAAGAGCTTCCTGTTGATAGCCTCTTTTCAAAAACCGTTGGATTTTGTGGGGGATGAAGTACTTGCAACTTACATCACAATTATTCTTAGAAAAATCTAAGAAAAACAGCTATCTCGAAGAGGAGAAAATCCCATATATATCAACATATGAATGTTTCTTCGCTCTCCCTCTTTTTTTCTTAAGAGTTCCTTGGCCATATTTATCTTAACCATTTCACATTCTGAATAATAAAACATAATTTTGCAAATAATAGTTTTGTTAGCAGAAAAACTAATTTGATTTTCAATACTGACTTCCACTTAAAGCTCTCTAACACACACAGCTGCCAGGAACAGCCGAAATATTTATGTACTACTGATTGGAAAAGCACTTACAGAGCCTTACTTGAGGTCCTCTAATAAAGAATGAGAAAGTACTTCAAAATTCAAACTTCAAACATAATTATACAGATTTGGAAGACGCTCTGGGCTTTCATATACGTCATCTCAAGAGCTCCAAGTACTGTCTGCTTGGAACAGCTCTGCTAGATCCCCAAACATTGTCTAACGAGCAGCACATACCTGGAAACATACACCATGATCAATTTAAGAAGATCTGGATTTCCTTTTTTTTTAGTGAACACTGACTTTCATATTTGAAAGTTCCCTCTAAAACACTAAGTCTCACCCATAATTTTTCACATCAATTATTTGTGTACAACAGCATAAAACTGACATCTTTATCCATAGGCTAAAGCCCCAGGACCATAGCAAGTGAAAGAAACCACTCTGAATTTAAAAGGTTTCTGGATTTGCAGAAGTCAACTCTGCAGCACCAGGCATGCCATACTCCCTTCACCAACTTCAAGTGTACCTAACTGAATTTCGCAACAGTGCAGAACAATTACAGTAATGGTTTAACTTTTTCCTCTACTGTTAAGCAGAAGTCCCCATACATCCAATTCTGAAAATCAAAACCCAAAAAACTTCCAAACATGAGCTTGTTCACTACCTTTGTGTCTGCAAGTACTCCTTCATTAGAGTGTCAGCTATACGTATTAAAAGGATCTTTTCAGTGTAGAATTCTTTCATCTGAAAGCTGTGCTTTCAGAGATTATCTTCAAACTCGCTTGGAATTAAAATATTCAGGGGATGCGTAGATTATCCCTTGCAAAACCCCATTATCTCACTGATTTATAGCTGAGTTACTATAAATTGACACATGCTGGGACAATTCATCTTTTCTTTGAGCTGAGGGAAAGAGAGCTATAGCCCAATTAAAAAAAAAACTAGTGAAGATTCCTGCAATCTAGGGAACAGCTAACATACGGAAATAGCATACTTATATGCGCAATGAAGTAAACAAGTGGCAGAAGTAAGCAACAGTACATGAGAGAAGTAATTTTACACACCACATATATTTCTTAAAAATCATTAGCAGAAATCAATGTAGAGTTCCGTCTGCTAAACAAGGGCTTCAGATGTAGGAGCCAATGCCTGGGTGCAGAACAACAAAGTCACGTGTAAACAATATTTATTACGCAGAAAATTATTCAAAATAATTCTATGTTCCCCTGACAGATAACCTCATGAGAACTGTGACTGATGACTAGAGAGAGCTGGGATTTTGGCTACAGCAGTAGCCACACAGTGTGCGTATTCTTTATAGTTAGTAGTCAAGCTACACAGACTGTGTATCTGGAAGCTCCTAGGTTAACTTCAGTTTGTAGTCACTGGCCTACCCATGCCTCCTTCAGAATTAGCCAACAGAGAAGAGAGACACAAAAGCAAAAATCACTCTCAGATGATTTACAAAGAAGCAAAGGGAAACTAGCATTAAGTCAAAGTTTATTCTGTGAATATCCTCATCCCACAAAGAGAGAAGATGACTGGAATGCATCTGAGAACACCAAAGATCAACTAAGAACATGAATATTTATGCCTCTTGCCACAAAGTTAGTTTCTCTTGCTTGGAAAAGCACTTTTGCGAAGCACTCAAATTCCTGAGCACATTTCTGTTACCAACCGCATCAGCACAGCGCCACCGAGCGGCCACACCGACCCCACAAATCCCTGGCACTGCGTGGGAAAAGCAGATCCAGCACTAGTTGCATTCATAGGCAATTGCTACAGCGCATGTAGGAACAACAGTCCTAAAAAAAAGTGGTAAAAAAAAATTACCTCCCCAGATCTTCCCACTGTGGACAGCTGTGGCAAGAGAAGAGATCAGAATAAGAAGAAAGGTTTAAAGGAGAACATGTAGATAGTCAAAGAAGAGATATCATTTCACTGGCGTATTTACCAGCAGTGGCCAAGAACAATTCCAGTTAATAACTTCTACCCTATCTGGAAAATATGCAACACTGTGAGAGTCAGTGCGCTGAGTACAATCTGCAAACACATGGTAATTCCTCAAGTTTGCAATTCAGTATGTTCTTTTGTCACTGCTAAAATTACTAGCAGTACCTTTAAAATGCCTTATAAATAATTTTAATAATTTACTTATTAATTCAAAACTGCTTATCTAAATAGTTGAACAAGAGGTTAAAGTGACTTTAGATAACTTCTGAATAAAAATGTATTCAGTCCTTGTTATTTTGATACCTGCAACCCTTCTACATGAAAAGCTCATAAGCACTGACAGGAAAGAAGCTAAAGTTTTACGCACAGAGAGAAACAAAATCCATGAGAAATGATCGAAAAAGAAAAGATGACAAGAAGAATTTTTAGGTAAAGAAAATTTGACAATGTATCCAAAATTCAGTCTTGCTAAGAAGTTGTGAACAGTAACGGCTGCTCTTTATCTTTCTTTTTGATAGACAACAAATCACTTGGTAACAGATATGATTATAGACTTAAGACAGTGAATAAGCAGGTTCTGACTGTAATTATCCAAGGGCTTCAAGAAAATTGAGGGCTCCCAGTAAAGTCCAATTACTTCACTGGTCAGGAGAACTAACAGGACACAATACCAGATCCTTAAGAAGTAGTAAAGATCATTTTTTGCTCCTCCACTCCCCACAAGAAGAGACAGACTCTATGGGAGTTCTGGTTCTAGGTTTTTAGGGCAGAACTGACTGAGAACCTAAGTGTGGACTATGACTGTGTCCAAAGCAAGTTCAGCATTCTCAGAAAAGAAAAAAATTCCAACTTGGATAACTAAGCAACAAGGCCTACCAGAAAGATAATCTGAAAGGCAAACGAGGGAATGAACTCACAGTATTCAAAACCAATACACTGAATTACAGAACAGCAACTTATCCTAATACAAAGGAAAACTGCAAGAACAATTCAGATTGATTGATCAATCATAATATAAAAATTCAGACTGATAAATCATAATCAAAAAGGGAAAATTAAAAATACTGAAGAGAACACAGAGATAAAACCCAGAAGGCTAATTGAAACAAATTTCAATTAGAAACTGGGGTGGGGAGGGGATCAATGACAACAATGTCAAACAGAGGAAAGTTAGACACAATATCCAAATGATATTCTGTAAGTCTTGAAGTACAGGCTGCGTGGAATCATAGCCAACTGCAGTATGTCTCAAAGGAGATTATACTACTTGTTCATTGCCAAACCAGAGCATTTTGATTCAGGTCTTGCACGGATCTGTCCTGAACCTCATTTCAAGTAAACATTTTCAATGTTAACTTAGATGATGGAAAATCATTGTAAGAAATGTGCTGACGAACCTGAGATGGACTTTGTAGCAGTGGAAGAGAAGATGTGAACATTTCCACAGTTTAAACTGTTCCTGTTTTCATATAATCTCTATTTGTAAAATTAAATGCAAAAAACACAAAAGCCCTCTAATCATGAGCCTCCACTGAACTCACTCCCCTTACGTCAATGTCTTTCCTGCACTGGGGAGCCTAAAACTGGACACACCACTCCAGAGCTTGTCCCACAAGTGCCAGATAGAGGGAAACAACCACCATTTCTCTCCAGCTGCTGGCTACCCTCCTGCACAGCCCACAATGCAGCTGCCCTTCTTTGCCAGAAGGACACACCTGAGTACACCTCAATGCCCACAAGGACCTCTGGTCCTCTTCTACAAAGCTGCTTCCCAGCCAGCCAGTGCTGCCCTGTGCTGTTGCATAGGTTTATTCCATCCCGGGTGCATCTCAGGAGATTACTGTCAGTCCATTTCTCTAGCTTGATGGGGCTGCTCTGAATAGCGGCCCTGTCTTCAAACTTCCCAAATTGCAGAGATTCCACTCCCTTCCATCATCCTGGTCATCAGGTAACTCCTACGTTCAACTGGCAGCTGACAATCCCATGTTCACTGATACTAACATCAGCAATTTTGTGCTAGTATGTTTTATTTCCATTTGAGGTCTACTAAAATCAAAGGGCAGTAAATAAGGAGACTATCAAAACAGAAATGGAACACATTCCAAATCTATAGGTCAGCATCCCAGAGTATGTAAAAATTATGAACAAGCACAAACTAGAATCAACTTACTCATTCCTGAACATTCTCTGTCTCCATCCCACACGTTAGAAACAGCATGTCCCGTCAACAGCAGATTAATCAAACTTTGGCTATACAACAGAAAGAAATTATGTAAGACATAAGAAATTAAAAACGACATAAAATCTATTTCAAAAAAAGTGGTTATCTGTAACAAATTAAAAAATTATTGGATTATCCAGACAGCCAAGCAGACATTTTATAACTATTTTCCATTTACTAGTGTGTATTTCTAATTCAGGAAGACTAATAATCATCTCCACTCTTTCAGACACAAGCTTGATATGGAATGTAGCCCTGAATTTGAGAATTATTCTTCTGAAATTTCAGCAAAAACAGAAGCATTTCCTCAGAACTGATACAGTAAATGGAGTTAGCAGTGAAAAAAACCCACGCTTTTCAGTGTTGCTTTTGGTTATTTTAAATTTGTAATTGAATCTGTCTTTTAATGTCAGTAATTCCCTAAAAGAATGATCAGTTACATAAAACATAAAAAATTACCCCACATATCTATTTTAAGTGGTAGCAAATGTATTTTACCTTCCATGACCATAAACAGGATCTATCAATGGCTCAGTTGCATCTTCAATTTCATTTTTTATGTTTTCAATACCCTGTAGAAAAATTGCAAACATTTTTGCTATCTTAAGGAATGAATTGCAACATTTATACAACAACAGAATGTAACAGTAAAATATTGGGAGGCTGATGTTTTTACATGAGTTGATAACTAAACAGGCTGCTTTCTCTTCAAAGGAATATGTTTTCAAACATCTTGTAAGAAAGTATGTTTTCAAAATGTGTAAGTCTCCCAGATCAAAAGAGAAAAAGACAAACCAAAACCCAAAAAGACAAAAGGCTGGAGCCTTTCAAATTTTTAGGCTGGAACTGTACTGCAACATAAATGAAGATACCATTTCATCCATTTATCTGGACTTAGTTCATCAGTTACTGTTCATCTTTTACAGAAAAACGGTTACATGATCGAAGTTTCTCTTAACAAAGAAATATAAACCACACACAAAATGTATCAGGCAAACCACAAACCTTTGTCAGTATTACAGAATACAGAAAGAGCAATACTCCAAATCTGTTTGTCCACGCTGAATACTGATCCCAAACTGCATCCTTCAGTTCAGGGAAGCTTTTGAATGCTCGTTTGCTAAAGACAAAAAACAATAACAAACAACAGAAAAGAAGTATGTATTTAGGTGAAGCATTAGAATAGTGTCACAAACAAGAAATACTAACACCTAACATGAAAGTATCAAAGTAAGAGTAGAACAGATCTGGTGTTATATACAGAATGACACAGCAGCTCTTCTGGAGTTACTGAAACTGCCATAGAGTCATTAGTATTTACCCATCTGAAGATGATAAATAATTCTGGAGCAAAATGCAAAAATGAACAATTTTGAGATGCAAACACTAACCATAAAGTTACATACACGTGTGAAAGAGCTGAGTGGCTTGCACCACTACTGTAACTCTATAAAACACTGTTACTGAAATTGCAAATAGATTGTATGTCACCAAAATAACATACGCATTATATAGTGTTCTGAAAGACATTCAGCCCATAAACAAGGGAGAAAAAACCTTCTACTTAACCAGGTAAGACTATCTTCCAGGCTTTTGAAGAAATTATTGTATTTCCCATAAGAATTTGAATTTGTTAGACTCTTGCTCTGGAAAAAGCAAATTGTTCAAAATATTGAACAGTGCTACATTAACATTTGGGACACTATCTGGCTGCGTAATATGGTGACTATCTGGATGATAAGGTAACACCATGCGATCATATGTTTAAAAAGAAAAAAACTGAAATAAAAACCAAGAAAAGGAAGAAATTAATCAATATCCCAGTGAAGCAATACACTTTCAGTTTCTTGGGGCAGTTAGAGCTAAATACTACATTTCAGAACACAAGCATTAGTTTTTACTGAGTAATTCAAACTAGATCATAGTCTCTGCTTATCTTACACGAGCAAGTATATTATTTTCTTTCTGATTTCTTGCACACTTTTAGTAAGCTTTGTTTAAAAAAGAAACATCTACAAAAATACATTCATAGATGGGTTTACTCTGGCTAATACTTGATTTCTAAACATCCTTTCTTCATCAGTAGACACATGGCATACAAAGTATGCAAGGCAAAGCCAGTTCTGAAATTCATCTGATGTCTAAAGGTAAATGCCAGAGCATTCATTCCCAGTGAGAACGACAGAAAAAAATAAAAGTGGGTATCACAAGTGCAAGGAGTGAGGGGGTGAGCAGGAGGGGAGGGGGAAGGGCAGGAAATTACTGTTTTGATCAGATAAGGTTATAAAACTTCTACGGACTCCTCTTTCTTATTTCCTTATATGACAATGGTTTAAAAAATAAACTATAATTACTACTGATAAAATAAACTGTGGGTATTTCAGTTCTAATTAGCAATATTTTCCATCTCAGGTGTTTTTTGGAATTCTGCTGCTCTTTATTTCTTCTTAGGGGATTGATTTGTATAATATTTACCCAACTGTTCACTGTGAAAATAAAAGGCTCTTGCCTTTAATTATAAACTCACTAGAACTGTCAGTTCTGTGTTTACACCCCAAAAAAAGAACAGTGTTTAAAGTATGAAACAAAAATCAGTCTTGCATATGAAACATTTTAATAAATGTTTCTTACGATATCCCAAATCAGGAAATATACTAGATGACATTACATAAATACTGAGGATTAACATCTTTATTATAAAATATTGATTAGCTGTGTTCATATACTTGAAATCCACAAACTATCTGGCCAATTTATCACATTACATTGCTTCAGTTTTATTTTAAAGCCTAATACTTATGCTCAAAATAATATTCCATTTTAAATGGTTAAAATGCAAAGAAAAACAACAAAAACCCCCAAATCAAAACTTGAAATCCATGTTTAACCTGATGAGTAACACACAAAGTTCTTCAGCATACCCCTTTCAGGCCTGTGAATATTAGTGTAACTTCAAAATATTGTATTTTAAATGTTCCAACATATTACTTACTGAATTAATGCATGAAATCGCTCAAAGCCAAGCTCTTCGACAGCCAAGGCAGCTATACACAAGAGACACTTTTCAGCACTACACATGGCAAAAAAATGACACAAGATACACACAGCAAGCTAGTATACTTTCAAGCTCTAATTATATTTTTAATCCTCCCCTGACATTTAAAATTAACTGATTAGTATAAACTAATTTACCGCAACATTAAGATTCCACCATACAAATTAGTGAGAACATTTCTATTTCTACTAATCAATTTATTAAAAGCACAAAGCCACTGGAGTGCGTAGTCTTGGAAATATTTGTCATATACTAAGCTGTTGATTTTGTACAAAATGTGGCTGTCACAAAGTCACCAAGCATATGCATACTATAGATATAATTTTGCAGGTCAACAAGAAGTACTACTTCCTAGAAAAGCAAGCACGATTATTTGGATCATTTTATCAGTGTAGATAAGCTGTATTTTTTCTCTGAATATACACTTCTGTTACTGAAATTGAGGGCTTTTTCTTCCCTTTAAAGCTTACTTATTACAAACAAAAAAGTAGACTAATTCTACACAGTGTTATGCATTCTGTTTTTAAGCAAGTTCTTGCTGTTTTCTTTCAATAATGGGTAAACACCCTTTCAGGTTAGTGTTGCGTCCCGGACATAAAAAAATACAGCATTAGTGTCTTCCCAAGTTCAACACAGGCTTTATACCTTTCTTTTTTCTTTTCTTTACATTTTTGCTAGTAGAGCAATACACAAAACAGACAGATCTGCTTTTTGATAGATGCCACTTGATGCTGAATATTTAAACAATGCCTGATCACCTAGCTACTGAATGTGATTGCATACAATTCGGTTAAGATCTGAAGCCATTAGGGCTAATTCTACTGATTGATTCTTCCCACCAGAATTCCAGAAAAGGCATTTTATGCCCATTCCAATTGTATTTTGAAAGATGCACTTGATTTGCCCTATATGCAAATACAACTGATTCTCAGGCAACAGATTATTTTCATTTTCTACTTCAGAAATACAGCAGTAGCTGCCTTAAGAGTTTTAGTTTTTGTCATTTGAATAACTATAAGGAATTGCTTAGATTACCAAGACCAAAACTGGACTTAAAAGAATATATTTTTAAGACATTTTTATAAAATAGGAAACAATGAATCTAAATTGCAGAAAATTCTGCAGAAACTGACCTTGTTTGAAGAACACATGTTTTTGTAAGCAGAAAGTTAGAGGGACTAACTCATATAAAGCAATCTTTGAACCTGGGAACTTGCACTACTAAGCCAACGCGTGGCCAACAAATGACTGCTATACACCACAAAAGCAGATGAAAAATGCTGTTGCATTCAGTAAGTGTGCTCGAATCCACCTTTTGTTCACACACCAGGATGATAGGCAGTTTCATTCTGTTACTAAAGAACAGAGTGAAATGCTAAGAGAAATACTATTTGAAATAAAGGGAAAGAAGTAGAAATTCTAAAGAGAAGTAGAGCTATACATAACTCAAACAATGCTAAATAAAAACAGTGCTTAGTGGAATGAAAAAGAACAAACAGCAAAAGAACATGAGATGTATGAGAAATACAATTGTATAGAAACTCTGTAAAATTATGCTCTATCATGCTGTGTCTAACCATATTTCATGGCTTTATTATAAACATATCACCATATTCAATTCCCAAATAGCCTGCCATATGGAACTGTATCTGCAATACTCCCTGCTCACCCAACTCATCTCTTAAGTTCTATCAACTATGACAATGCCAGTTTCTATTTTTATTGAGTACAGCAGCCAAGAAAGAAATAAATTTATCCCTTTGCACTAGCAGTTACACAACTCTGCATTACTATAATATCTTCTCCTCAACATCTCTGTCCCACCCCTAACCAGGTTAAGAAGACGGTTCACAGTTAAACAGCAGGACAGAGGAAGGGAAAAAAGCCCCAACCTAACTGACATATCTGAAGTTGGTAAGTGTATTGCAATATACATAGAAGGCAAAATACTGTACATATGAGAGATGCATTCAGCGTCTAGCAGGGAATGTAGAATAAAAACAATGAAAGAGATTAACATTGCCTATGGCACAAGCAGACTTTACATGGTAATATATCCTGGTCTTCCTTGAGCACATTCTGTGTTATTAAGGACAAGGCAGGCAGAACTTGAAGACTTAGACAGAAACATGAAAAATGTAGTTATGTAATAGAATGGATTAGTTCCTAAGTGTCAGTGTTGAGAGTAATTATTAACTGAGTGTGTGTTTAAAAAGACTGTTGAACATTTTCTATGGTTAAAAGCCCTTTGGAACTTTGGAAGGCAATACATTAAAAAACAGGACAGTAAGATCCTGTAGATAACTAGTCTCTGCTTCACTTTCTCTTCAAAGCAAACTCGTATCATCAGCAAGAGCTTCAGAGACAACTAAAAATGCACAAAAACTAGGACTTTCAGAGTTACAACTGCCTTATTTTGCAAAGGAAGATTTTTTTTTTTTACAGCGAAGTTGCAGATACAACTTTCTGTATAACACTTTTCCTTACTTAAAAAAATGCTCACATTGGAACTCTTATGCACTGGCCTTCTGTTTTCCAATTAAATAACATTTTAATTATTGTTTGAGCCTTCTAAAGCACAGGGAGCACTCGTTGGAAGCACATGAAGATGACTTGTAACAATGAGCTCCAGCACCACAAATTTCTGTAACTAGCTGTGCACATAAAAAAATCTATTAATACAACTTTTACTTTGCAGTTATGCCACAAACTGATGAATAACATACTCCTTGCATCAAAAGATGGCACCTCTATAAGCAACATGTTCTCATGTGAGGAGTTTTTCATACTTAAGGGACCCATTGCGAAAAAAAAACTGTAAGAAAAAGCAGCTTATCTTTTAACATATCAGATCTCTCCTGTTAAAAGATTAATAAATACAACTCTCTGATCGTATGTGCACAGATAAGCTTTCCATGTCACTGGCTCTGCAGTAGTTAGATATGACTGGATGCCTCATCTTAGTGCAACAGATGATGTTCCCCGTACCCTTGATGTCAGTAACTAATGAAGGAATCAAGCCGTTTGCAAAAAGCAGGTAACTGAAAAATTCTAATCTACAAAAAAAATTATTATAATTTACTAGAAGGTGATTTAAACTGTTTGGTACTGCACAGACAAATGGAAAAAGGCTATTTCTCCATAACAGGGGATCCAGAATATTTTAGAACAAATAAAGCATTGAAGAATTTCCTACAAAAACTCTTCTAAAGCAACAAGTGACAAGTTAAAGTATTCTTTCAGTGTTAAGAAGCATGTAGATGTTTCAAAATTAAAGATATATCAGGTCCCAATAAATTACAAAATAAAACTGAAGATTATGGAAATTGCTGAAATTCTAAAGAAACATGTATGTTAGAACTCCAGTGATAGACAGCCCATTGCTTTCAACAAACAGGATCAATGCCTCAGATTTGTGTGTTGTAATTAGTCTTTTACTAGTGGAATCACTAATGCAAAAACTCCACCTGTGAATAAATAAAAAAGCAGTGGGCCCTCAAAAACTATGCAATACTTCACTAAATGATGGGCAATTTAGCATAGAAATGCATCTTACAAGGTTGTTCCTCTCGACGACTAGATTCTGCAGGACTTTCAGAAATACTAGCAGTTTCTTCAGTTGTTTTTCCTCTTATCCATGTTGCCAGACAGTATGACTCAGAATTATCAGAGCAAGCCATTTCCAAAATATCACATAATGTATGACAGAGAAGGTTCTTCTGCTCCTCTTCTGAAAGATCAGAAACCCACATGAGTTTGATTGCTGAGAACCACTGTCATACATAAGCTACTAGTATCTTTTGTATACATTAACACTATCTAAATAATTATTATTTTTATCTCATTAATACAATGTTAATTGCTCTTTGACTACACTGGACCAAAGATTATAAAGCTATCTTTCGAAAAATATGGTTTTATAGGATTTCTAACCCATTCCCTTTCTTAATAATGGATTTCAATTAAATATTTATAGAACACAGAAGCATTAAGGACAAGCACAGAACTCACAGATCGGAGTTCTGAAGCATGTAGTATACATATGGTATGGAAGCATGCAAACAAAAAGAAACTGTGAAGTATTTTAAATTCTTTGAACTAAGATATGCTTTACAAAAAAATAAAATGGAAAAATAATGAGGGGAAAAAAAGAGGTCACAGTACCTGGACAGTCTCTCCAAGTAGACTTTTCACTGGTAAAAAGCCTCTTCAAAAGGAATGCCTTTGGTATCAAAGAATAAAATATTATTAAAATACAAGACACCACCAACTTTTACATCATGTCACAAGCTCTACACCAAAGCATTTTTGCATGTTATTAGAAGAGTTTCAAGCTGCTTATCATTCATTACAAGAGTCTGAGCCTGCCCTGCTTACTGACTTTTCCCCATCAAACTAGCCACAAAGGCGGCCTCATAACTACATTCAACACTAATGATTTGAACCTCAAGTACGCTTCAAATACACATAATGCAGACCTCCAGACTCACGGGACTGCAATAATGGAGGCACAAATATTTTTCAGTATAACTGATCAGTAGTACAAGACATCTCTAGTCACTAAGACAAATCCCTTTAGTGGTTAACAAGCCCAACTCTTTTAATCATTGCAAATAATAACCTGCAGATCAGGTTAAAGAAATCCTATGCATCTCTGTATCCCTGCTTTGTTTTATCATCAATGCTAATGCTGCAATTAAAAAAAAATGCTCCAAGTTACAGAGAGGGAACAATGAAAGAAGAAACTTTGTGAAACAGTCTTGGGTTTTCTAATTACTCTATAAGATGCCATTTCAGGTATTTGAAGCACCTTAAAAACAGCTGGTTCAACTTTCACTGCTTTCCTGACATGCTCACCCTGTTCTCCCATTACAGATTTTTTGCACACCCTTCTAGTAATTCACAGCAGCAGCAGGCACTGCAAGATCTGTTTGATCCCCTCCTCCTTTCCTAGCTGGAACCCAACTCACTTTTAAATATGCTTTAATTACTTAATTTCAATGAAGTTTACCTATGTATCATCTAAAAAACCATTTGTCTACAAGAACATTTTATACATTAAAGACGTGGCATTGCCTTTAAAGAGCTGGCTGGTCCTATTCTTTACTCTCTCCAATCCCCCAAATAAAAGATTTGTAGTTCTAACATCAAAGACCAGACACTCTGCATCTGGTTTTAAGACTAGAGAACTAGAGAGGGCCATGCTATGGAGTGCAATTCATAATAAAATAGCTTTTTATTGATTGTTTGCCACTTAAACAAATGGCGCTTCTTCCTGTGGTACAAGTCTTTTGGTGGGACCAGCATTTAGAATGGCAGAGGTTTTATGACATTGTACACACCAGAGATGAAAACAATTCCACAGCATCAGTTGTCTGACCCAGTTACCTTCCAGTTCATGGCCAGATTCACTCTCTGTATGACTTAAGTATGTCCCAGATCAGTGCACAAGGCCTCCAATCAGATTGAGACATACCTACAGAATTTGATCTGTGTTTAGGAAGAGTCAACAGCAGGTTACCAGAAAAAGTAATCTCGTCCATGACTCAAAGCCTGCCTATCTCTACAAGGTGCTCCTACAAGAATGAAGAGCAGTTGCAGTTAAACAAACTGCTCCAGCAGAACAGATCCAGCCTACAGGTCCTACATCCACCCAGCAGTCAGAGCTGCCCTGAAAAAGCATTGCAAAGAGCATGCACAGCCTGCGAAGGTACAATCGAGTAAGAGAACAAAAAAATCACAACCACAGTTGGTTGAGCGTATCTGCAGCACAAATAAAATCCTAAGCACGTTATCAGGGATAAAATATATTCACCTGACATATTTCAATTTTCTGCTAATTAGAACTTTAAAAGTATAATGTTTCCCTTTCAGTACATGGCAAACCTTGTTAGATTTGAAAATCAACTACTTCAAATATTTCTAATACAGAGTTACAAAAAAAAGGCAGACATTGTGACACAGGTATTGCCTTAAGAGCAGGGAATTCAAGAGATGTGAAAGGATTAGTATTAAATTTCTATCTGATCTTTTCCTCCTCCCTTCTATAATGCATTCTTGATTTTGAAGTTACTTCTACTTGGATCAGCCTGCTTCATTTCCTCAAACAAATGTCCTTCTGCAAAATTATAGTTCAAAATCAGCCCATGCCCATCTCTGCATTTTTACAGAGATTTTGCCTCCTCCACACTTTAATTATGATACAACTGATCTGCAATTTTGTTCGTATTTGTTTTAGCTCCAAATACATAAAGAACAAATTTTGGGCTCACTAATTTTAAACCATTCCTATAATAAATGCATCGTACCTGCACGGGTGCTATCACTGCACAAGGGCCACCTTCAAATTGTTCTAATGCAGTTGATTCAGAGTCGCTAAAAACAAATCCTGTCAAATGAAAAAGAATTTTATTCAGTGAAATATGTAAACAAACACATGTTTAGGTATACTCCTTCCCTAAGAGAAATCACCTTTAAAAATCAGGTTTTGGTTTCCTTGATAATGCAACTGCGTATGGTTAAACTGTCTGAAGAAGTTATGAGTACAGATGAAAGGACAGAATTATTTATATCTGCAATTAAATCATGACCACAAAGGTCCAGCAGCAAGGGTTTTAAACAAAAGAATTTCTACTTAAACCATGTTTTTTATTTTATTATAGTTTCTTATCAATAAATTAAAATTTGTGTTACTATTTTGTCTCACATATGTAAAAAAAATACATCTTGAAACCTTCACTGAACATGTATAATACACTTCCATTCCTGATGAAGGGCATGGTATGCCTCCCACTGAGCTCATTTTTGACCTACCAGTGCATCCTATTAAGACTGAAATATGCTGACTAGCTTTACTATTCACTTGTAACCACTGAATCGAGCCTCTTAATGGTGTTCTTTCACAGAAGATACACTGCGTTTACTGAGATGCAACATCACCTATTTTCCCCCTCCAGCTTTAATGTATTTGTATTTCAGAATTATCTTACAGTCACATAAAAAAGCAAATACTGGAGCAATTACCTCAAAATTGTTTCATTACCACCTTGCCCTTAAACTTGTCTTTAAGATAAGGTGATTCATAGCTTTCATTTCTCATGGATAAATGCACATGCAATTACCTTGATGAAGATGATACATGGCAACTTACAGCGAGTGACGCTGTACATTATCCTTTAAAGGGATGGTAAGACTGTGCCAAAGTCATTCTAGTTCACTGTAATCTAGAAACCATGCAACTGTAGTCAACAACTAACCAGCAAACACAAGCAAGTGGGGGCAGGCAGAAAGGGGGATACACATGCATATTGTCACAGACTGACACTGTCAGTCTCAGCACAAAGAAAGTTCAAAGCTACTTTCCCACAACTTCTCCTTTTCCCAATTCTATATGATTACATGCTGCCATTTCAAAAGCATCTCTAAGCCCTGGATGTGAGTTTGAACTGAGGAAATGCATCCCCCCACAATACAGCATGGCAAGTAAGTCATCCCAAGCAGCAAGAGATAAGACTACTGCATGTTTTGTAGGCCATATTTCATCACAGAATGGTAGCTGTTCCCCAATAATGTGAATTTTTTGTTTTAAAAAGGATCAGCGTAGCCATGGGATTTCCGCTGGATCTGACTGAAGGCTCCAAGTTCCTTTTTAACCACATGGAAAATGTGCCTTACAGAGATATATTTTATATCCAAAACCTTGGTGCCTATGTCAAGCCTACATACTTAGATCTGGCATCACCTGATGTCACAATGAAGCTCCATTAATTCATACTTCAACCAAAATTTGCAGTAATGTCATTTCACTTCCTTGTTAACATGCTCTACTAAGAAATATCCTCAGCCCCTTAAACTTTCTGAATTGGTTTGTGCAGGCTTAGAATATTAAAAGATAAGTCCTCCTCTGCTTGTAAGTGTTACTGCATGCTATCTAAGCATACTGCAACTAGAAAGCTTTTTTAGTTGTTTTAATGATTTGTTTCTGCAGAAAAACAACATACTTGGGTGTGGTACCACTAAACCACACTTCAGAAATCTCGAATTTGCTTCACATTCTTCAGGCTTCTTACAGAAGGCATGAACTGTCTCAGCTTAACCCTGCCCTGTTTTTCAAAATTGCTTCCTAAAAACAAAGAACATCAAGTGATCCACCAGAATGAATACAAATTTGAGACAGACAATGTAAACTCAGTATCACAGAAAATTTCACAGAATACAACTACAGGCAAAACACATATATAATACCTGAGGAAACACTTGCTATTACTTAAATGCTACTTAATGCTTAATAAATATTAAGATTCTAAAAGTGGTCAAGCAAAAAAAAAGGGCTTCAGGCAGTATGGGTTTGCTCTCTTTTTTAAAAGTTCTACAGAACTGTTAAGTCAGCTCAGGTAAAATTTCAGAAATCAGCATTCTGAACTCCAGCTGGGTTCAAGTCTACCTCAGACTGCAACCACACCAACTTACCTTTTTAATCCTTCACAACAGTCACATTTTGGGCAATCCAAACACTCATCAAACCCACACTCTTCCTTATGATTTGTAAGAATGGCCTGGCCACCCTTTAAGCAACCAAGATGAGCATCTCTTATCCAGAGTAACTTCTACTTACTCTCTTAACCATTCATACCTATTATACAGCTCTTTTCACTCAAGATAAAATTTCGAGGAAAAAAAAATAGTAATGCAGACAAAATAATATTTTTAAAATTAATCTGTGTGCCTTTTATCCATGAGTATAATTAGCATCATTTCCCCGCAAGAAACATAAAATAGTGTCATTACCATACATCTTCCGTGTCATTTATAACCCTATTAAACACTCCATTGACCCAATTTTTTCAACATCACTGCTGCTCTGCTGCTTTAACCTTTTGGGACAGTGTGGCATGGAGATGGAATGGATCTAGATTCCTGTTGGTAGTCAGTCAGTGCATTGCCCAATATTTTGAGTAATGACATTCAGAAATCTGTCTTTATATCCTTTGTACACTGTAATCACACAACACAAAGTTTTTTCTCCTTATTTCCCCATTTGGCATTTATGAAGGTCCATGTTTCTTTCTCACACCTAATTCTTAGCTCTTCTATGTACATTTTGCCCAAATTAGCGTATGACTTTGTTACCCACTCTTGTCCTTCATCTAATATGCCACATCATGTTCCAAAGCACTACAAAACCCATTATTTCTTCTATTATGACTATTCCACCACTTTCCTGAATCTTTTTACTACTAGCCTGTTTCTAAAAATCTTTTTTTTTCCATCCAAGACACCATAAACATAACTGTCACTTCACAAAGTGTGAATGCTGTGTCTCTTCAGTATTTTCACTCTGTACAAGAACCAATTTTAACTGAAGAGACAAGGGAATTAGCAAAGAGCATGCAACTCTAACCAGATTAGAAAAACCCTCGCTGATCCAATCTAGCTACAAAGATGCTGTGCTATTCACTTCTTGTCCTAAAATCACAGAATATGCTGAGTTGGAAGGGACCCACAAGGATCGAGTCCAGTTCCTGTTCCTGCACAGGATACCCCAAGAATCACAGCATGTGCTTGAGGGCATTGTCACAATGCTCATTGAACTGTCAGGCTTGGTGCTGTGACTTCCCTGGGAAGCCTGTTCCAGTGCTAAACCACCCTCTGGTTTTTCAAACCTTTTCCTGATACCCAGCCTAAACCTCCCCTGACAGCTTCATGCCATTTTCTCGAGGCCTGTCACTGGTCACAAGAGTGAAGAGATCAGTACCTGCCCTCTATTTCCCCTCGTGAGGATGTTGAAGACCACAGTGAGGTCTCCCCTCAGTCTCCTCTTCTCCAGGCTGAACAGACCAAGTGACCTCAACCACCTCTCACCATGGAAGTACATTCCATTTTCTCTTCTGGGATACAAGAACTGCCTGACACACTAGAATAAAACATTATTGCCCAAGCATGACCCAAACACATCTTAATGTTTCAGCCTTTCTCTAGCGCTGGGAATAGAATGATACACATTTTGCTTGTGGCTCTGGGTTTTCCAAGCAGATCTTTACAGTAAAATGGAACTTCCAAAATTTTCTGTGGGGAGAAAAACCTCCAACAAACAAACAACATTCTTCTGCCCACATAAAGGAAGAAGCATTTACTACAGCAATACCACAACAAAACATCACTGAATAGGTTGTGGATAAAGAGACCATAAGTCCTGCAAAGGTATGAGGTATGTGTACAAACTACCTGGCTGGCTACCACTACATTGGGCAACTGGAAGCTTGAAGAGAATCCAGCTAAAAGGGACCTTTTTACATTGTATGTTATCCATATACACATAAACTGTACTTTCCACTATGCCTTTGCAGTTAAATGCTTGTTTGAGAAGATCATTCCGTATCTTTCTTTCCAAAGACCAGTGAGAACACAGCTTATGTAACTTTGAAAGGTGCGCAAATCTGCCAGACATTTACACTGGATAGACACGATGCTTCATGCTTTGGGAGTGATCTGAAGAGCAGTTTTATGCATGAAATTTGTCCTTGGATCAATGGAGACATTTACTCCTAACACAGGTATGTTCCTTTAGGGTTCTGTCGTCTTCTCAGCTCCTTCCCAAGTCCTCCTATCTATGCCAGGAAATACCGAAGAGCAGACTAAAGCTTTGCACTACATTCCTGTGCTTTGAGGATTCTGGTAAATGGAATCCACAGGGCTCAAACTGCAAATTCTGCTCCAATCATAAAGAAAAAAATTCTGTGAAGAACTCCACATGAAAACCCTCACAACAACTTTGCAGCCACGCTTTTGTGGCTCCTTTGTTAAGTCAGGAATAAAACCAATATATTTAAAGTTGCCAATGCAGCAAACTGAGGGAATTACTGTCACTAACTTCCAACAGCATATCCACATGAGCTGGGTCAGTTCTCTGAACTGCTCACAGATCAGCCCATCTTCAAACAAGTACGATGGTCAACAAGTTTGGTGCATAACAGGATTTCTGGAATGCTGCTATCTTTACTGAGAACCTGACAGGTATGAGTCTTACATTCCTCAACACCCTCCCTACTGCCTACTTTTCTTTCCAAATGAAAATCATAGTTCTCAACTTCCAAAGGGTTTGATTTGAGAAAGGATCAGATGATGTTCAGCAAGTATCTGAAAAAAATGCCAGTGTTGGCATTACAATCAAAAGAAATAAACACACAAAAAAATCCAACACCAAACTAGTTGTTTGGTGCTTTCTGCGCATTTTATTGGAACAGGATCTATCTTTTAAACTTTCAAGTCTCTGGAAATAATAAAGCTTGATATATTTGGGGGTTTTTTGGGTTTTTTTGTTTTTTTTCTTCTTTTAAATCTTGATGAGTCAGTGTTGACAGGCGTCCTTTGCAGCAAGTAAATGCTGCAGAACTTTTTCAACAAAATAGAAACTGAAAGCTGGGTGAAAGTATTATGCAGGTACACAAGGTAAGTGACTGGAACTGACTTTTGATTCTCAGTACAAGACCTTCAAACAGACTAACTTAATGTCATGGGGTTTTGCTACACAAAATTGATTATACTGAGGAGGATATAGAGAAGGGAACATATACACTACACATTGTAGCACAGGGCTTTACTAAAGAGAGATTGGAAATAGCAGCTCCACTACAGAAGCCACCAAGAACTCCAAAGACCTTTTCCATTAATCCTTCAGTCGATCAGAAGTACAGTGCATTATAGCACACATTTCAATAAATTTTCAAACTGCTAAAATTTCTCATACAAATTATCTTTAAAACTTCAATTGTGGCAATCCAACATTACCAGTTAAAGAAATAATTAAGCTTTTTAACACCAATTCTTTTCTGACTTTGCACACACCTTGTACTGAAACAGCAACATTACCAAAATGTAAAGTGATATTTCAGAAAGTAATTATATTTCAATAATCAATTTTTTTAGGAAAAGCAAGCAACAGCTTTACTGTGCCTGCTTAAACTCGAGATCTTGAAAGGAATTTGGCTTTTTTCCCTAAATATTTATTATTGAATCATCTGAAGACAGATAAACCTAGGGAAAAAGATACAAGTCTGGTAATGCACTGTGTCCAGTAATGGGGAGCAGCTATGCAGCTCCCAAATCTACTGAAACTATGTAGATGACAACACCCTTGTTAAAAAAAAAAAAAAAGGCAAAGAACAGAAAACACTAAGAAACTTCTGTTTCAAGCAACTTTACCCTGAGACCTGGATGCTTTTTTTTTTTTAAACTATAAATTCCACTATCACTTATGAATTTTCTCCAGGAATCAGTAGTTTTATCATGAACATCATAATCATTATTAGAATCCTTCAAGGCCCACGAAAGTTATAGAGAAGGCTAGTACTCCCCTTTTTCAGCAAGGAAAGGTACACAGACTGATTCCTTGCATATAATTTTATAGGTAAGCCTTGCAATTTTACTTTTAAGGACCACCAGCAAGTCTCCATCAAGAAGAAACCATGCATAAGCTACATAACTTAAATACAGAAAAAACACGTTACAAATACCGCACGTTCCAGCGCTACTGCTGCTTTATCTCTTGACATATCCTAATACTGGCATGCACCTGCTCCCATGGCCAAATAACCAGTTTAAAAAAACGAATGTGGGCTTCTATCCCAAGCCTGTCCCCGCTTTTGCTAAGTCTATTTGTGACTCACATATTCTTCGCAAAAAACCAGAAACAAAGCACAACTTATGTTCGTTTCCACAAGCTATGTAAAATCACGACATGAGACGCTATTGATATATTTAATAAATTCAGACCCTTTTTTACACAATTTTAGGTTCCTGCGGAGATTTGTGGCTAAAGACGACCATGCTGCAATAAACCAAAATAATTATTTAGCAAGGGAAGCTGCCGCATCATTTCCCCGCGTGGGCCAGCGCCGAGGTGCCGCAGACACAGGAGCAGGAGCAGTGCTCAGGGCACGGCGCCCCTCGGGCACACGGCCCCACAGCGCAGGGGGCGGCGGGGGAGCTGCGGGTGCGACCCGTCGGGAGGGCCGGGAGAGCGGGCGGGCAGCGGGGCGGGAAGGGCCGGGCGGGGCGCGGGGCCGGGGCACGGCGCACGCAGGTACCTTGCGCCCAGCGGCAGAATATGGTGTCAGCCAGCCCGCGGGGCCCGGCCTTCTTGCCCCACACCAGGTGGACGAGCTCCTGGCCCGCCTCGGACATGGCGGGGCGGCGGCGGCGGCCCCGGGCCGGGCGGGCGCGGCGGCTCCGGCGGCTCCGGCGGCCCCTGCGCAGGGCAGGGAGGGGCGGGGCCGCGCGAGCGGGGCGGAGCCGGGCCGGGCGGAGCGGCCCTTTCCGCTTCCCCAGCAGGCTCTGGGGCTGCCGCGGGGCGGGGGCGGGCGGGCAGTGGGGCGTGTGGGCGTAGGCATTGCTCTGACAAATCCGGAATGGGGGTGTTCTCTTGGGGAAAAGCCTTTCGACCTGAAAGTTCCCCAGATCAAAGTGTTGTGTATTCGCGCTTGGAATTCTTTCTGTGGTGAGCAGCCGAAACGGAGCTGCGGTGTTGTGCCCGCCCACTTAAACAGAATCACAGAATCGGTAGGGTTGGCAGGGAGCGCTGGAGATAGAATCATGAAATCATAGAATCATCGAGGTCGGAAGAGATTTTTACGAGCATCAAGTCCAACCATCACCCAGCACTACCACTGTAACCACGAAATGACATCACCCAGCGCCAGATCCAGACACCTCTTAAACACTTCAGGCTTGGCGACTCCGCTACCTCCCTGGGCAACCTATTCCAATGCCTGACCATCCTAACACTGAAAAAGATTTTTCTAATAATCTGATCTGAATCTCCCCTGTCATAATCGTCAGATCATCTTGTCCAAGCCCCTGCTAAGGCAGAGTCACCTGCAGCAGGTGACACAGGAACGTGTCCAGGTGGGTTTTGAATGTCCCCAGAGAGGGACACTCCATGACATCCCTGGGCAGCCTGTGCCAGTGCTCTGCCACCCTCAATGTAAAGAAATTCTACTTCATGGTGAGGTGGAACTTCTTGTGCTTTAGTTTATGCCTCTTGGCACCCACCTCTGAGATATTTATTTGCATTAATGAGTTTCCCTCTCAGTCTTTTTTAGACTGAATAGGCCCAGTTCCAGCAGTCTGTCCTCAAAAGAGCATCTGCTCCGGTCCATTAATCATTTGTGTGGCCCACCACTGGACCCTCTCCAGTAGTTCCTTGTCTTTCATCATACACTTAGTGCTTTTATGAAGATTGAGCACGTATTGAGGCCATTACATGTGCAGTCATTCTGAATTAAATATGAAAATATCCAATATCAACTGTTTTTCTGAGTTTTCTGACATGTCATACCACGAATTGATCAGAAGATGGGGTGGTTGTACTTCTGATTTTTAAATGTTTTCAAGTATATGCACAGTTAAGCATTTTCTGAATAATTACTGATATGTCATCAATTTCCTTCAATATCGATTAACAGAATGGATTCTGGATTTTAGTAAATAATGCAATTTTAATGGACACTTTTTGATTTTTAGCGTAAAGAAAGAACTTCAAACAATGGGAAGGAATTTAATTAGAATTAAAGACATCGTGACAACAAAATTAAGTTCTGTACATACTGTAACAAAAGCCATTATGTTGCTAGTTTTTGTGTCTTTCAAATCAATAGTGCAGTAAAAAGCAAATTTTGTTGTAATACTTTGAATTTAATACAAGGTATACCAGACTTGAAATTGTAAATATCCCATGAGCAGGAGGAAAATACCAAAGTACATTTATTTTAAAGGGTGTTGTTGTATATACATTTGAAGTATTTCAGAGATGTAATTATCAAAATGGTGCCATGGTGGATGTCTAAGTCAGTCAGCTTAACAAATTTTGGACTATATCCATTGATAGGAAGGCTTTACAAGGCAGAGAAAAGAAGTGCAAGTTTTAGGCCATCTCTTCAAGTTCCTGGGCTTGTTGTAAGGAAGAAAACTTATATTGTCATGGGTGCTCAGGGTGCAATCTGAAGAACAATTCAGTAGACAAGTGGAGAATGGAGGGGAGAAGGCACTGTAAAACAAGGATGCTGAACATACAATGGGGTGATGGCCACTGCTGTATGGCAGAGGAGTTGTATGGCATCGCTCAGAAGCACTAAAAGGCTGGAAAAGCTCCTCCTCCACTTCCATCTCTGGTGCATTGGGTCATCACTTCAAGAAAACCATTATGTGTGTCCACAGAAGGGCAACAAAGCTGGTGCAGGTTTTAAAGACCAAGTCATCAAGAGTGACTGAGGGAGCTGGGGTTGTTTAGCCAGGAGAAGAGGAGGCTCAGGCTGGGCCTTATCACTCACTACAGCTACCTGAAAGGAGGGTGTAGGGAGATGAGGGGTGGGCTCTTCTCCTGGGCAACTAGCGACAGGATGAGAGGACATAGTCTCAAGCTGCACCAGGATAGGTTCAGGTTCGACATCAGGAAGAACTTTTTTATGGGGAGGGTCATCAAGCATTGGAATGGACTGCTGAGGGAGGTGGTGGAGTCACCATCCCTAGAGGTGTTCAAGAAATGGCTGGATGTGTCACCAAGTGCCATGGTCTAGTTGCCAAGGTGGTGATCAAAGGCTGGATTTAATCTTGGAGGTCTTTTCGAGCCTAAATGATTCTATGACTCTGTGGTGATTGTGGAAAGCAAGTTAATAAGAATAAGCATGCCCTTTGATTTCATAGGTACGAACAGGTATTCACAGTGAAACTTCTCCACATGTAAGGAAAAGCTGAGTTACAACCTGGAGAGCTGTGAGCCAGAAGAGATCCTGCAGTTTAATGTGCTCTAAATTAGTGTGACAAATTTACTTTCTCACCATAGAGTGGAAGAATGCTTATCAGCTTCAAATCTGTGATTACAGACCTGCAGGTGAGGTAGCAGTTCATACACCTCTAACATCACAATATAAAATTAAATCTATATTTCTGAGTTAGAATGACAAATTGCCACATTTTGGTGCGGTAGCAGTATTTGTGTAGCAGTAACCGATTTGCAGCTAATGCCTTGTGTTGTGTAAAAATGCTCTCACCAGCAACTGATGTAAACTCTGATATTGCTAATTTGATCCATATAATTTGATATGAGAAAACACATTTTCAGAGTTACTCACAATACTGGCAAAAGCAAAGATGGTAATGAGAGACACAAGATGTAAAGTGATTTGACCCATCTTGATTTGGTTGGCATACAGCACATGGAATTCAATATAGACAAATAAAAATTAATTAATCTAGGAACAAGGGAGCAATTTTGGAGATATGTGCCAACTGGAACAATCTGTCATGTGCTGGTTAGGAAATTCAGTGGGAAACTGTTTTGGAAATACTATGAAATATCACTGAAATCATTAGTCTCACTAATACAAATGGTAAAAAGTAAATTGTGTATCAGCTGTAGCAAACAACACTGAATCGGAACAAATGAGACTCTGGATGTCATCAGTTTCTTTTAAGTGTTGGGCATTCATAAGCTAGTGATATGTTGCATATGCCTACCAAAGATTTGCACAGGAAGCTTTGTGTATGAATTTATGTAGGTATCTGAGTTGCAGTTAGTGAAGAGGAAACTAAAAAGGATGATTGGGACAAACTGCAAGCTCAGTTGTGCAATAACACGTTGACAGCTATGCTGTATTTCAGAAATAAATGTAAGTGGATTGAAGTCAGAACTCTGAACAAAGAGAGTGAAAATCTGCATACTACTACATGAAAATAGTATTTTCTAAAATTATGAAACTGGTATTTAAATATTTTTTCTGTGGACTCTGGGATGTAAAAACTGTACTATGATGTCAGGGCTTCATGGAAGATAAACAGCAGATTTATCTGCATATTGGGTCTTTAAGTCCTTAAAGTATTTAGAGGTGTGCAAACAGAGGAAGATTGAAAATTACTGCCCTTCAGCATTGTTTGGTTATATTATGAATAATATGCATAGATTTTAAACTACTTTTTTCAAATAGTTTCTATTAAATGCAAGTTTTTTTTCCTTTTTTTAATGTTGGACTGCCATCTTGTGGTTGGTTTGGTAACTTAGGGTGCACTTCTTTTTTTGTGCAGTGCAGCGAATTCTGCAGGCTGGTGTGGTGGGTTTGGGGTTTCAGAAAAACGTAGCAGATACTGTTCTCTCCCTTCTAATCTCTAATCCAAACTATCTTGATTCTGTTGGTTGCAGTATGTTTCATCTTAGAACAGTTCTCTACTAGACAGAAGGAGTAGGTAAGGAACATAAGCATATACTCTATGTCTGTGCAGCCCCATTTGGTTTACTTAATATATTTTTTAAGAATTAAATCTATTTATGAAAGCTTTTGGAGTAATTGAGAATTTATGGGTTTACTGCTATGAACTGTTGACAGACAGAAATACAAGTTACAGACATTGTAGATTTTTGCCAGACAAATCTCAGTAAAGTTCATCTACACTGAGATAGCTTTGCCTTACTTGTCTTTAAAAATGCTGGCTTGGGTGGTAGGAAAAACAAATATATTAATTAATGGCAGGCTACTTAGTTCATACAGATCCAAAGGAAATCACAGTGGTGTTGTATTACTAAATTGTTCTGAGAATGTAGAAATGAGTATTAAAATTAAAGTTTTCTACAGTTCCCTTTTCTGTTTACTCCCATATTTTAATTACCTCACCCCATCCCTCTGCCCTCTCGACCCAACAAAAAAAAAATCAATCTGTCAATCAGATCTGTATAGAAAAAATGTTATTGAGAAGTTGAAACATTATGGTGGGCTAGAAAATGCTGTTGAACCAAATCATGAAAGTGTTTAGTTGTCTACCTGTTGGCGTTGGATGCCTACTTCCTACTGATGTGAATATATCTGGACTTTGTTTATAGTGCAACATGAAATGCTATATGACTGTGTGCTCTCAGCATGATCTCTGAGAAGAAATTTTAGTATTAGAAGTCATGCTCAGAATTCCATTGTGTACACATTTGTGTCTGAGTAATAATGAATGTCACCAGCTTACAAAATGCTGATTACTCCGTCCCTTGCAGCAGAGGTAAATTCTGAACTGTGGCTGACATTGATTCTTCCAACTAGTTCTTGGTGAAGAGGTAAAGATAATTGTAGTAGCAGTGATGGCAAAGTGGTGGTGGGCAGAGATGCTGATCCCTGTTTTTTGCTGGGGTCAAACAGTGGGACACTATATGGAAGAGACAACATGGTGTCATGCTTGTCTGCCCAGTGTCCCCAGCCTGAACTGGGGCAGCCTAACAGGGGTTTTTGCCTGGCAAAGGAAGAAGTCCTCTTGTCTAGAGCAGAGTAGGGTGCTTTCTGCCAGGAGGAAGACTGGGAGGAAAATTTGGGCACGAAATTTAAATTCTTCAGGTGTCAAGGGACATCCTATGGCCCTGATACTTTCATAGTCTCTTTTGTCTCTTCTTAGGCCTCTGTGTTTTGAGAAGTTGGCGAAACTTCTATTTTGACCTGTGTATCAGGACCAGATTCTCTGAGAACATAGAGTCCAAGTCTAAGAAACAGAAAGCTCTCATGTCTCTTATTTTCTCTTTTGAAATTATGAATTAGTGCTAGATTTGAAAAAGTTCTTTGTTTACTGCTCCTACTGAAATTATAGAAGAGAGAAAAAGACCAATTTAGTAGTAGTAGGTATTTGCCCTGAGAATCTGTTGATGAGACTAAACAAGCCAGTGATTGTCCTGTGCGTGTGAATGCTTGGGATTGACATCCTTGAGGAATGGGAAGGAATTTCTGGAGAATCACAACTTTTTTTTGAAAGCAAGGTAAAAAAGAGTTATTTCTTGTGTATATGCCAAATATATAGTGTCTTAATGCTATAGACAATATATTAGTTTTAAGTAAGCTGTTTAAAACTGCTGGAGCTAAAACTCCATCATTTGCAGAAACACCAGTGAGTGAATACTCCTATATTCCTAGTACAAGCTACATCAGAACTTAATCATTCTACTCACTGTTGCATTTCATTTAGGATTCATAAGTGTATGGAAGAAGAAAATGGACTATTTCAGAAACAGTAATTTATTCATTTTTTGCAAGTTACCATGGCATTTTCATGTTGTTTAAAGACAAGAGTCATCTTTTCCCCCCAAAGCATCCTGAGGTTCTCTATTATTTTCAGATAAAATGATCTTTCAGAGACAGGTAAATTTAAACATCCATTATCCTTCCGTTGTCACTCAGTGTGTAGCTCTCAGCAAATGCTTTGGATTATGGACTTCAATTTTTTGGGAGAAAAGGAAAAAAATGACATTGTGTTTGGAAAGGAAAAAAGTCTATCATTATTAAGACTATTAGGAGTATAATTAAATTAAGAATGTCAAGTTCCAACACAGTGATACTAATACTATATCTCTGGCATTATTAGTTAGAAGTGGCTCAGGCAAGCTTAATGCAACATCAGTGGCTAATAACTTGTGTGCAGTCAGTATCCTCTGGTTAATTGCAGAGTTTACCTTGCAGTGGAAATCCACAAAAGAAAAGATATAAGGCATGTAGATTCATCAATTTTAGTAATGTGACCTGTACTTCAAACTAAAAAGTTATTTGATACAAGGGACTGAATTTTTGATTTCAATAAAGCTGAATCGAAATATATTAATTGCACTGAA